>NC_040083.1:40037769-40343144 GCF_003369695.1 Bos indicus x Bos taurus
ACATACATTTATGTTTATGCTTTTAGGGAGCTGACACATATATATAATCATGAAGAGAATCCATATAAACACAATCAAATGTGAAGAAAAGAGAAACTTTAAAAAGTGAGAGGATCTTCTCAACCCAGGGGTCGAACCCAGGTCTCCCACACTGCAGGCAGCTGAGCTATCAGGGAAGCCCCTAAAAAGCAAGAGATTTTATAAATGATATTTTATTAATAAGGATAAATGAATTTTATAGGATTTGTGTACTTGTCTGTAACTCATAACATGTAAGTATATAAAGCCTTTCAAATGATATATATTATGTGAACTATATATATGTATATAATATAACTGTATATACTGTAAATAGCCCCAGCAGGAATGAAGAAATGGAGCCAAAGCAGAAACAGCACCCAGTTGTGAATGTGTCTGGTGGTAAAAGTAAAGTCCATGCTGTAAAGAACAATACTGCATAGGAACCTGGAATGTTAGGTCCATGAATCAAGGTAAATTGGAAGTAGTCAAACAGGAGATGGCAAAAATGAACATTGGCATTTTAGGAATCAGTGAACTAAAATGGACGGGAATGGGTGATTTTAATTCAGATGATCATTATACTACTGTAGGTAAGAATTCCTTAGAAGAAATGGAGTACCCCTCATAGTCAACAAAAGAGTCCAAAACTTAGTACTTGGGTGCAATCTCAAGAATGACAGAATAATCTTGGTTAATTTCCAAGGCAAACAATTCAGTATCACAGTAATCCAAGTCTATGCCCTAACCGCTAATGCTGAAGAAGCTGAAGTTGAACAGTTCTAGGAAGACCTACAAGACCTTCTAGATCTAACACCAAAAAAAAAAAAAAAAAGATGTCCTTTTCATGGTAGGGGACTGGAATGTGAAAGTAGGAAGCCAAAAGATACCTGGAGTAACAGGCAACTTTGTCATTGGAGTACAAAATGAAGCAGGGGAAAGGCTAACAGTTTTCACAAGAAAACACACTGGTCATAGCAAACACCCTCTTCCGACAACACAAGAGATGACTGTACATGTGGACATCACCAGATGGTCAATAATGAAATCAGGTTGATTATATTCTTTGCAGCCAAAGATGGAAAGCTCTATACAGTCAGCAAAAACAAGACTGGGAGCTGACTGTGGCTCAGATCATGAACTCCTTATTGGCAAATTCAGACTTAAATTGAAGAAAGTAGGGAAAACTACTAGACCATTCAGGTATGACCTAAATCAAATCCCTTACGATTATACAGTAGAAGTAAGAAATAGATTCAAGGGATTAGATCTGATAGACAGAGTGTCTGAAGAACTATGGACAGAGGTTTGTAACACTGTATAGGAGGTGGTGATCAAAACCATCCCCAAGAAGAAGAAATGGCAAAATGGTTGCCTGAGGTGGCCTTACAAATAGCTGAGAAAAGAAGGGAAGCTAAAGGCATAGGAGAAAAGGAAAGATATACCCATCTGAAGGCAGAGTTCCAAAGAATAGCAAGGAGAGATAACAAAGCCTTCCTAAGTGAACAATGGAAAGAAATAGAGGAAAACAATAGAATGGGAAAGACTAGAGATCTCTTCAAGAAAATTAGAGATACCAAGGGAACATTTCATGCAAAGATGGGCACAATAAAGGACAGAAATGGTATGGACCTAATAGAAGCAGAGATATTAAGAAGAAGTGGCAACAATACACAGAAGAACTATATAAAAAAGGTCTTCATGACCCAGATAACCACGATGGTGTGATCACTCACCTAGAGTGAGACATCCTGGAATGTGAAGTCAAGTGGGTGTTAGGAAGCATCACTATGAACAAAGCTAGTGGAGGTGATGTATTCCAGCTGAGCTATTTCAAATCCTAAAAGATGATGCTTTGAAAGTGATACACTCAATATGCCAGCAGATTTGGAAAACTCAGCAGTGGCCACAGGACTGGAAAAGGTCAGTTTTCATTCCAGTTCCAAAGAAGCGTAATGCCAAGTAATGTTCAAACTACCATACAATTGCATTCATCTCACATGCTAGCAAAGTAATGCTCAAGATTCTCCAAGCCAGGCTTCAACAGTATGTGAACCATGAACTTCATAATATCAAGCTGGATTTAAAAAAGGCCGAGGAACCAGAGGTCAAATTGCCCACATCTGTTGGATCATAGAAAAAGCAAGATAGTTCCAGAAAAACATCTTCTGCTTCATTGACTACACTGAAGCCTTTGACCTTGTGGATCACAGCAAGCTGTGGAAAATTCTTAAAAGAGTTGGGAATACGGACCACCTTACCTGCCTCCTGAAAAACCTGTATGTGAGTCAAGAAGCTACAGTTAGAACTGGACATGGAACAATGGTCTCATTCCAAATTGGGAAAGGAGTATATCAAGGCTATATATTGTCACCCTTCTTATTTAACTTATATGCAGAGTACATCATGTGAAATGCCAGGCTGGATGAAGCACAAGCTGAAATCAAGATTGCAGGAAGAAATATCAATAATCTCAGATATGCAGATGACACCACCCTTAGGGCAGAAAGCAAAGAGGAACTAAAGAGCCTCATGATGAAGGGGAAAGAGGAGAGTGAAAAAGTTGGCTTAAAGCTCAACATTCAAAATGAAGATCATGGCATCTGGTCTCATCACTTCATGGCCAAATACATGGGGAAACAATGGAAACAGTGATAGACTTTATTTTTTGGGGCTCCAAAATCACTGCAGTTTGTGATTGTGGCCATGAAATTAAAAGAGGCTTGCTCCTAGGAAGAAAAGTGATGAGAAACCTAGTAGCATATTAAAAAGCAGAGCCATTACTTTGCCTACAAAAGCCCATATAGTCAAAGCTATGGTTTTTCCAGTAATCATGTATGGATGTGAGAGTTGGACCATAAAGAAGGTTGTGCACTGAAAAATTGATTGCTTTTGACCTGTGGTGTTGGAGAAGACTCTTGAGAGTCTCTTGGGCTGCAAGGAGATCAAACCAGTGAATCCTAAAGGAAATCCACCCTGAGTATTCATTGGAGGGACTGATGCTGAAACTGAAGCTCCAATAGTTTGGCCACTTGATGTGAAGAGCTGACTCATTGGAAAAGACCCAGATGCTGGGAAAGACTGAAGGCAGGATAAGGGGACAACAGAGGATGAGATGGGTGAGTGGCATCACCAACTCAATGGACATGAGTTTGAGCAAGGTCCAGGAGATGTTGAAGGACAGGGAAGCCTGGTACACGGTTGAGTGAGTGAACTGTATAATATACAGTTATATACAGCTATATATTTTTTAATATATTACAATACTTATATAAAATCTTTTATTAAATTAATAGGTTAAAGTTCCCATGGACAGCTTTTTCCTCCATTGTTTTATACATTAGAAATATATCTTCATACATAGATACTTTAGGTCACATGGAATATATTTAGTTTACATTGACAAGAGAAGAAGATGAGCTATCTCAAGTGGATAAGTTGAAATAAGACATTAAGAGGAGCTTCCTTTGAGGGACACAAGGGTATTTTATTAATAACATGTTTCAGGAAAGAATTGGTGTTGCATTCTCTGTTGTTTTAATGATAAGGGGTGATTTTGTGTAGTGTAAGGAAGCTGGGATAAATGGCCATCCAGTGATGTATCAGCCATGGTCCAGTTGGGAAAAGAACAACTACATCCATTGTTTTAACAGAAAATCTAATATCAGAAATTAATGGATTAAGCATATATTGAAGGACTGAAAGGGGAAACGAACAGAACTCTGAGGTAACACATAGGAAACAGGTACCACCTTAGGGCTAGATGACTGAAAGGAAGGAATTCTAAGTTATCCGAGCCTAGAAGCTGAGAGGAGGAGACTGCAGGCCTAGAACCCATATCTCTGATAAGGTGCAGTGAAATAAATGCATCATTATCATAATGGATGATATCCATCCCATATATAATCAAGAACCACAAGGCTGATAAGAAAGATATGTGTGTGTGTGTGTAAAATGTATGCCTCCAGTTGTGGATATGCTAGATAGCATGGGCAATGAGAACCAGTGGCATCTTGATAGGGTACACATATGGGCTATTCCTAATTTATATTGCAGTAGAAGGAAGTGATGTCAGTTTACTGCATCTCTGAACTTGTAGTACCTGTTCTTAGGTCTTGTGCTATTCCAGAATTGAGCTGGAGGATCCCAGAGAATTTTCTTAGAGCTGTCAAACTTTAAGAGGGGTCCATCTGAGGCACTCCATCCTGTACAGTTAGGAGTTAATGGAAACTTGAGGCAAGAAGTTTGTTTTGGTTCTTTCTGTATAAGTCAGGCAGCTGATTTTCCTGGTGAAAGATGAAGAGCCAGGATGAATGCATTTTACTGAAATATCTGGCTTTTTCAGGTTGTGAACCTGTGACCTCCAGTTCTTATTTAAATTTATAATCTTTAGAGGGAAAGTGTTCATAATGTGACTAATACGGGTGATGAAGTAGTATGATAAATGTCTTCTTTGATGCCTCATCAAATAACATGGCGTGTGGTCTCTGTATGTGCGTGTTTCTGCATTGGCCTGTGGTCAGTTGTCTTCAGCGAATTGTATTTGGTTAAATGAGTTCTTGTGATTTAATACAGAAATGAAATTTCAAGCAGTACAAGTGACAGCGTTTTTTTTTTTTTTTTTTTTCCTGTGATAGGAGGTAGAATCGAAGCATTAGAGGTCATTCTAGTCAATTCCTCCATTTTCAGGTAATGACATGTAGAGGCAGTACATGGCATGGCTTATTGGTTAAAGGTGTAGACCAGAAGTATGATCGACCTGAGATTTAATCTAAACTCTCCCTAGGATCACCTTTAGGATCTTGAGCAAGTGACTAAGATACAACATTTATATGTAGCTCATAGAAACTTAAAAAAATTAAGAAAATATTTTCAGAGTTTCATATAATTTTTGGTACATAAATTGAAAATGTTAGTTGCTTAGTCATGTTCGACTCTTTGCGACCCCATGGACTGTAGCCTGTCAGGCTCTTCTCTCCGTGGAATTCTCCAGACAGGAGTACTGGAGTGGGTTGCCGTTCCCTTCTCCAAGGAACCTTGCCAACCCAGGGATCGAAGCTGGGTCTCCTGCATTATAGGCAGATTCTTTACCATTTCAGCCACTGAGGAAGCCCCCATTGGGACATAAGACATGCTAATATGTTAAGTAGTATAGTGTGAAATTAGCACAGTAAACAACAGACTTTAGACCAGATAACCAGATCTTTTGAGCTCAAGGTCTTTGCCTTGTCATCTTTCACCAGATGTAAACTTTGTGAGGACAGAAGATTGTTACTTCACTAAGAATTTGAGAGCCCACTGCATGCCCGTGTGAATAAGACAAAATCTCACCTAATGTTCTAGTGGTAATAGCAATCAAGTAAATACCTAAGATATATTTTCAGAGTGTTAAGTGCAATAGAGAGAAACAAAGCAGATTAATGGGGTTCGGAGGGATGGGGATAACATTTTAGAAGAGTGTCCAGAGAGGGCTTCTCTGATTTAAGTGAAGAGTAAGGTATCTGAAGATCTAAGAAAGAGTGTTCCTGGAAGAGATAAAAGCAAGTGCATAGAACTTGATGTGATTCCAATGTAGCTAGATCATTTATGTCCTTAGAGACTATAAAGTAGGGAGTTCAGAGATTTTAAGTGTGATGGAGACTCCCTTGAAGGACTTTAAGTAGATAACTGATATGATCTAACTTATAAAAAGGAGATTCTAGTCATAATGTTGAGAATAGAGTGGGTGGGAGGGCAAGAGTACAAACAGGAAAACCGGTTAGGTTATTGCACTGCCCCAGTGAGATAGAGGGATCAGACTTGAGATGAGTTTTGATGATAGGACTTGCTGAAGTCAAAAATGATCATCATATCATTTTTTGATATGATGATATAAAAAAATTGAGTTTGAGGGTAGGAAGGAAATCAGGACTTTATTCTGAACCCATTGTATCTGTGATACCTGTTTACTCCTTCAAAATGAGGATGTCAAGTACATAGTTGGATACACAAGTCTGGAGCTCTGGAGTGAAGTGGGAGCTAGAGATAGAAATGTGAGAGTTAACAGCATAGTGATGACATTTGATATCACACCCAGGGAGAGAGTGAGGATGGAGAAACAGCCAAGGACTGAGTCCTGGGAAAACAACGTTGGAGGATGAGAAGAGGAAGAAGCTGATAACTACAGCCAGTTAAGTAAGAGGGATACAAAGATAGAAAATGTCCTGGAAGCCAAATGAATAAAATATCTGAAGAAAAAAGGAGTGATCAACTTGGTCAAAAGTTCCTAAAAGGCTGGGAAAGATGAAGCCTGAAAGTTCCCTATTGAATCGGGGAAGATGGAGGTCACTGTTGGCCTTAACAAGAGGACAAAGTCCATGTTGTTGTGCCTGGCTTTTTCACTGCTCTGTGTCCTGTGAAATACGGGGTGTCTGGAATATGATAGAAACTTAAACGCATCTGTAGAATGCTGGATGAATGAATGAATTGACAAGCCAGACTTTCCTCTAATTTTTAGTTTCACTGCTGTCTTTGCTTATTTTAGACTTTAGTTTTCTGTCTTATCAGGGACACAATCATATGATTATAGTAAAACATGTACACGGTTTTCTCTCAGCTAACAGTGTAATATTGACTGAACATTTATCTCATGTGTTAATTAATTGAAAGTATACAAACCACCATAGTTCGAAACACTGTCCTATCAATACATTATACATTAGAATGAAGTAAAGAAGTGATTGATCCATTAACACCATACCTACTGTCCTCCCTGTTCCTGAGTCTGCAGGGTCTCTCTGAGTCACCCTGGGGTTTATCAGTTACCCAAAAGCTGCTGTATCTTGAATGTAGACCACTTTTAGTAGAACAGATCAGATGTTACTTCAGGCCATTTCAGTCTGGGACATACAGATGTTTTGCCCTTACTTTGAGATGTAAACCAGTGAGGACACTCTAAATTGGTTGCAGTAGGAAAATCCCAGCCTTGCAGTTTCTCAAACAGTTTTCTGAAGTACCCTGGGGTGACACTGTGAATTCACAGGGGGGCTGTGGGATTAAATTTTTTTTTTTTTTAAAGAAGACAAAAATAGTTAATATCTGTCAGTTACTCTGTGAACCACTGGCTCAAGGTAGTTCATAGTTTCAATATTAGATCACTACATTCTTTTTTAATGAGATCATATCTTTGCAAAGCTGGGCTCTTGGGGTTTAGTGTCCTTAAAAAACAGTATTGTATACAAAGTAATGTGGAGCAGAGAGTGAGGTGGGGGAGTTCAAGCTCATTTCAAAATTTGAGAAGCTGCTAAGTGCCAGTAGTATACACATCTTATTAAAAATTGTGGTTATTTAAGAATGAAATAGAAATATTACTTTCGTATCAGTTTGGTTCTAGTTTATGAATGACTACCAAGTTGTTAGAACATAAACAGTCATTAAGTTGTTTGGATCTACCTATTTAACAATGGAACTATTATTATTTCTCTTGGCCCAGGGGCGCCATTAAAAAGTTACTAAGACACCAGGGACTAAGAGAGTTTGAGAACCTCTGGTGCAGCCTTTTAGGCTTCTAGCAGGAAGAAAAGGAGAGAGGGAACCATTCAGCTGCTATCTCCAGCCTGGTCTAATTGCTGCCTGGCATCTCAGCTAAGTCCATGCCACTTCGCATTCTGTGAGTCATTTCTGTGAATGATTGGGTGAATTTGCAAAATTAACAGGTATTGGTGAACATTTTTTATATTATAGCTGTGTCAGCAGTCCTACTTACGAGTGGCCAATGTTACCTCTCACCCAGGAAAGAGTCACAGCATTTTCTGTCCCCTTTCCCCCTTTCTCCCCCTTGAGCACTGTGTTTATGGTTAAAGAGACTTTTTGAACTAACCTGGTCTCTCTTGTAACCATTCGTTTCTATTTTATTTGTCCCTCCATGGCAGTATGTTTTGAGCACCAGACAACTACCTTACACGTGAGCTATCAGAGCATAGCTCTGGATCTCTTGAGAACACTTTCTGGAGATATTAGAGGATATACTTAGTTATGATGTATAATGTTTGGCCCTTAAAACCTTAAGAAATTCATATCTGTTCATTGGAGGAGTATGGTGCTTTTTGTGTGTGTGAGAGATTCAAGAGAAGAAAGTGAAAAAGATCCATTTTACAGGTTCATGAGCAGTACCATGTGATTTATGACTTTCTGAAATGGGAATTGTGCTTAGTGAAATTGTAGGTTTATGGTCATTGACAAAGATGAAAGGCAGAGAAAAGAGGGAATTACATGACGTGGCTTTGTCCATTTTGCTCAGGGCTATAATAAGGGCTCGGGATGCCAGAGGTATATCCTTTTATCTTCACTTTTGTGCTGTTTTTGCTGAGTGGGATGACTCTCTTGGATTGTCTCCCTGGTCACTTGTCACTTTATTCTTGATACTGACCTTCTTACTCTTAGCCTTCAGAATTATTCTGAGTAGTGGGAAGGGTGTTTGATTTTTACCCACCATAGAGAGATTCTTTCCTACGTGTCTGTTTCTTCTGATCTCCATCTTCCCATTCATACTTTCACCATCCTCTCTATTCTCTTTCCATCTCAATCTACCCTTCTTCCTCTCTCTCCCATGCTCCTCTCTCATTCTTCCCTCTCCTCCATCTCCATATCTCCTCTTCATGGCTTCCATCACAGCAGAGTCTTCAAGCCCCATATCTCACTCTGACGTATCACCAAAGGAAAGAGTTGCTCATGTTGAATTGTGGGCTCTTACCCCAGACCTGAATTGACCATCAGAGCTTTTTGATATTAATATTTTCTGTGGATGGGACACAGGTGATCTCTATAAATGGATTTTACCCTGGGATGAGTTAACCGGATTTCAGTTCCCTCTTCAGTTTACTTGAAGTCCATAAAATTTGGAAATATCAGCCTGTGTTTGCTGCTTGGGTTTAAATGTCTTTAATACTAGAACCACATTATCTCTAGAGCAGCACTGCTGTGTAGAAACATTATGGTAACCACAAACATGAGCCACAGAAGTAATTTAAAAATGTTTTAGTAAGCACATGAAAAAGTAAAAAAAAATCAAATAGTGAAGTTAATTTTAATAATGTATTTTATTTAACCAAATATATTGAAAACATTATCATCCCAATGTGTAATCAGAATAAAAAGAAATTGATAAGATAGTTTACATTCTTTTATTCTTACTAGGTCTTTGAAATCCGGTATGTATTTTATACTTGAAGGACACCTCAGTTTAGATGAGCTCCATTTCATTGCTCAGGAACCACATGTACTAGTGAACCAAGAACCACATGGACATTGACGCTCCACGTAGTAGGACGTGGAGAAAAAAGATAGACTTTAGGCAGTTAAGAACTGAAAGTATTGCTTGAGTTTCATGCTTCCAGAATTCTGTGGGAATGGAGCAAGTGCTCGACTAATAGGGTGAGCTTGGAAAGTACCTTCAAGTTTAATGTCAGCTTTTAATTACCTTAATAAAATAGCTGGTTGGCTGGGGGTGGGTCTGGGGACTTGACCTGAAAGGATAGAAGGCTGGGTGGCGGGGGGAGGAGGGGTGGTGGTCACTGCCTGTCTTTCTGTACGATCACTCAATTCCCCTTCTTCTCTATTTCCACACCCCTGCCCTGCCATGCTTGAATTTTCCCAGTTCTTGCAAGTCTTGGACTTAAAAAATAAAGATTAGTCCTTCTGGTGAAAATACTCAGAAGCTAAGAGCTCAAGTAGATCCTTTAAGTCCTGATACACATTCTCTTCCTTTATATACCTTCTTTCACGTGGCGAAGGAGGAGATTTCCCTTTTTCTTTGAAGTTACAAAATGATATCTTATCCCAGAAAGGCTCAAAAGTCAGCAAATTTAAGTAATGTATTTTCATAGTTTGCATGTTACAGTGACAAGAAGGTGCCCCTTTTGAATAGAGACAAGTTAGAACAGGCCCCGCTCCTTTCACTTTGGTTAAGCATTATCTTGTGTTCTTTGGGTTACTCTTGCATAACACTATCACAGCATAAACTGAAAGCACCCCCCCCCCCCCCCCCCCCCGCCTATTTAACTTTGGTCTGAGTCTGCCCTGAAGATGAAGGGATAGGGGTGTGGGGATGGGGAGTTGGTGAGTTGTCAATAACTAGGTAAATGGGAATACCAAACTTCCATTTATTTTCTTCAAAATGAAATGAGTTTGATTAGATGAGAAACCTCCAGTGTTTCTCCTGAAGGTCTATTTTCCATTCCCTATGTGTGAAGAGGAAGGTAGACGGTGCTGCCTGAACTAGTAGAAATGGGGAACTTCTAGTTCTATAACCATTTATCTGGCTTTTCTTAGAATGGAGCAACTGGAGACCCTTGGATCTCACGTAACCTTTGTTAGTCTCAGTTTCCAGGTTTCTGAGTTTTGTAGAATCCTTAAAGTGTTGCTCATCTATGCTTTTGCAACAGAGAGGTAGGATCTGAGTGATGGGGTCTCCATTAGTGATAGACAAAGAAATATCTAGAACGCTTGGTCAGGGAGTGTGTTACGCAGGCAAACTGGGGACAGGTTAGGAGATGAAAAATCCATAAGGGGCCATTGGTGTTTACCAGAGTAAATTTATTTGCTGAATGATATCTGGGGCTTTGTGATAATAAGCCAAAGAACTGTGTTTAGAAATAGAATTGGAAAAACCCAGAGATTGAATGATTTCCACGTGTTAGGAGTGTGGAGGGTTGCTTGGATAAAAGAGAAAAGGAAGGAAAGAATCCAAGTAATGTCCTATTAGGTTAGTTCAGTGTTTTGTTTCCAAGGGACTTCAGAATTTTAAATATATTACTACTGTAGCAATAAAAAAAGAAGTTAACATGTGAAAACATAAAATCACCCTCAATTCTGCCATAGAAAACCAACTAGTTTAGTTTTCTGTTGATTCTGAGAGTTTCAAGGGCTAATTTATAAGTGAACATGGTTCCCCATAAAAAAAGCTGTGTGCTGAAGAATTGATGCTTTTGAACTGTGGTGTTGGAGAAGACTCTTGAGAATCCTTTGGACAGCAAGGAGATCAAACCAGTCAATCCTAGAGGAAATCAGTCCTGAATATTCATTGGAAGGACTGGTGCTGAAGCTGAAGCTCCAATACTTTGGCTACCTGATGCGAAGAACTGACTCATTGGAAAAGACCCTGATGCTGGGAAAGATTGAAGGCAGGAGAAGAAGGGGATGACAGAGGATGAGATGGTTGGATGGCATCACTGACTGGATTAACATGAGTTTGAGGAAGCTCTGGGAGCTGGTGATGGACAGGGAAGCTTGGCGAGCTGCAGTCCATGGGGTCACAAATAGTCGGACACAACTGAGCAATTGAACTGAACTGATGGTCCCCCTTGATGATGATATCCTCAGAAGCAAAAGGCTCCTTCTTTACTCATTGTGAGTCTACCTTTTTTTTTTTTTCTTTTTAAATAAACTGTTTGGATCAATTTTAGATTTACAGAAATATTGCAAAGATAATGCAGAGATAAAGCCCAAAGACAAGCCTCTGATACTCCCCTGAGGGCTGTCTGACTAAGCTTACTTGAGGACTGACAATGAATTTTAAGGTATTTCCCAACCACATTTTACTGACCTATATTACCTAAATTCGGAGAAGGCAATGGCACCCCACTCTAGTACTCTTGCCTGGAAAATACCATGCAAGGAGGAGTCTGGTAGGCTGCAGTCCATGGGGTCCCTAAGAGTCGGACATGACTGAGTGACTTCACTTTCACTTTTCACTTTCGTGCATTGGAGAAGGAAATGGCAACCCACTCCAGTGTTCTTGCCTGGAGAATCCCAGGGACGGGGGAGCCTGGTGGGCTGCCGTCTATGGGGTCGCACAGAGTCAGACACGACTGAAGTGACTTAGCAGCATACCTAAATTGCTTTATATTACATTTGTCAAAACTAAGAAACCAACCTTGGTATATAGTTATTAACTAATCCCAAGGCTATATATTCAGATTTCATGAGTCTATTGTGGATCTTTAGCTATTAGTTATTTTTTAAAGTTTAATATTGTTTGTGATATTACTTTATTTAAATAATACCTTTTTTTTCTCTGAAAACTACATACTTTAGGGGAAATTTATTTAAAAATTTTTCAAATGTATAATTCTTAAAAAATTATATTCCATTGTGTGATTAATCATTTATTGACAAACAACCCTTGGTGTTTTAGTCACTAAGTTGTTACTCTTACGACCCCATGGACTGTAGCCCGCCAGGCTCCTCTGTCCATGGGATTCTCCAGGCAAGAATACTGGAGTGGGTTGCCATTTCCTTCTCCAGAGGATCTTCCCAACCCAGGGATTGAACCCAGGTCTCCTGCATTGCAGGCAGATTCTTTACCGACTTAGCTACAAGGGAAACCAGTGATTGATATGGGCTTAAACAACCCCTAGGCTGATTTTAATTTTAGCTACTATAATTTTTTTTTTCACCACTTCTCTGACAGGGTTCTCAGTGAAAGTTTCTACAAGTGTAATTATTGGATCAGTGGACCTGCCTTGGTGTATGTTGCCAAGTTACTATCCAGAAACATGGTACCAATTTATATTCCCAAAGTATCCTTTGAGATACCTTCCTTCACCTTTACCAGCATTGAACATCATAATTTTTAATTATTCTCAATACGATAGGTGAAAAGTTGTATATCTTTATTATTTTACTCTGCATTTCTGTGTCCCTAAAGTTGTCCTATATTTTCTTAGCTTATATAAATGAACATTTATGATTAATTTTAAATCATCACTGGTTAAATTTATACTCACTTAATGGTATGATGTAAAGGTTTAAAAGGTCTTTTTCTACACAGTTAATGTACCCCCAAACTACAGATGAATATTGCTTATCCTGTTCTCAGTGAATTATGTTCTTTTAAAATAAAATAGGGGTGTTTCTATCTGGAATCACTCCTCTGTTCCAGTGATTTCTCTGTATCTTTGGCCAGTACCAATATTATTTTACCATTAAGACCCTTTTTATTCAGGGCTTGGGCAGATTCCTTATCTTTTTATTACAATGTGTTCTAGCTCTTCCAACCCTTCCCGATTAACTTTGGAACATTTTGCCAGTTTTCAAAAAGAAATATATACTGTCCAATTTCATTGGAATTGCTTTATAATTGCTAGTTTTCTGAGTCAGTAATATGGCATGGTTCTCTATTCAGTCTTTTAAAAAATTCCATGTTTCTCAAAGTGATTTGTAATTTTCCTCAAATAGATCCAACGCCTTTCTTGTTAATGCTGTTATGTTTTGTTATTGTTGATGTTGTTTTTATGGTGAATGGAATCTTCATTTCCATGTATCTTCTATTTATTTTTTGCTGGTAGAGGTAATTACACAGGACTCGATTGGACCTTATTTATTTTTTACGCCTTGTGCCTAGTGCATTATCTGACATGCTGTAAGTGTCAGTTTTCAGTTCTTAATTTTGGGTTTTCTTACTGTACTATCATATTCTATAAGTAATGATATCTCTGTTTTAATATTTATATGTTTTATTTCATATCTTACTGAGTTGTTTATATCTTCCCAAGTAACGCTAAAGTACAATGGTGGTAGTATTATTTTCCATAATTTTAATAGGGATGCTTCTGGTACAGAAATTCTTAATATCCTTAGAGATCTATGGATAGGCTTTAGTGAGAGTCTGTTAACCCCTAGAATTTATGTGCAAATTTGATTCAATGAGAGAGATTGTGTGTGTGAGAGTCTTTATATTTATATAGCTATCTTTATATAATTATATATATTATATTGTATTAATTTTATAATTTTAAATCATATAAAATATATCTCTTTATTTCTTTACTTCTTTTTACCATGAGATTATTATCCTTTGTTAGAGTTCATCTTTTGTTTTTTTTAAAACAACTGTCTGTTGAGCTTTAAGGATATGTCCCTGTAAAATAGCTGGTTTTGGCTGATGCTACTGTTAGCAGAGGGGAAAATAGCTATTGAGGAAATCCAGGCAATTGTGAGATTTAAACTTTGTAGGAGGCTGGAGATACAAATGGTACAGGGAGAGATTATCTTAATAGCATTTTGGTACACACTGAGCTCATGAAGACCAAGAGAAAGATGACTGACAAGGTGTTTTTAAAATCCACAGTGTTTGAAGCATTCAGATGTTTGAGTGACAAAACATGGAATAGAGACTATAACCATCTCACAAATGTTTTATCTTTTGCTTAAACCAAACTAAGTGTCAGCTAGTTTATTTAGGATAAAGCTTTTTAGTTCCTTTGGTGTCAGAGTTTGGTTAAAGACTGTGAAAGAGCCTCAGGAAAATGATAGAGATTATTTCATTGGACAATAGTCATTAAAACAAATTAAATATAGTTTACAGTTTTTTTTTCAGGAGTTGAAACAAAACTTGAAAAGCCCACTTAAGAGCTCTAAATAACTTCTACAATGGGAAAAAATGCAGTTATGTTTTAGGAAATGACAGGAGGAAAAGGATGAGGCCAGTTCTTTCCTTTAACCTTAGCAAATTTCATATCAGGTAGATGCCTTTAGTCAGCAGCAGTTATTGGGGATTCTGAAATCCAGTTTCAGTTTGGAAAATACTACAGTGATGGCTATAGTTTACTCAGGGATTACTTACTACTCAGATTTTAGTGAGAGTCATTAGAAATCCTAAAACAATCAAAAGAGGCACTTAGAGAAAATATATGTAAATAGTAGTCATACAGAATCCCTTATGGAGTTGCAGAAACATTTTACCTTAAATAAGATCTTGAGAAGCCTACTTCCCATCTACATACTTAGGCACACAATGTGGTCTATTTCGTCCTATGGACAGGTACTGACTTCATCATATACATTGTTTTGTGTGTGCAAAAGCCCTCCAAATGCTGATCAGCAAAAGCATTGTTAAGCATTAAAAATTAAAGAAGTATTTTAAGAAAAGTTATTGCTTCTTAGACTCATAAATTATATGTGCCCTCCTTGAAATAGGGTGTTTCCTTTTCTAGCAGATAGGGGAGGTGGAAACACAGCCAAGAATTACTTTTCCCTGATTATTCTTTATGTAGTTTGCTAAGTCAAAATGGAAAAGGAAAAATAAATTCCAGAATAATGAACAGAAGATATGAGAGTGAACAAAACCCAGGAGCTTTAACTACTTTGATAGTCAGTTGGAATTCTGCATTTAGACCTACCCTGCTCAGCACAGGGCACTTTGACATACTCTGTGCTCACTTAGAGCTGAAAAGAGAGGTTTCCATCCTGGAGGCATTTAACAAGGGAAAACTTAACTGTAATGTAAGGCAGAGATAGGGTAATAATAAAAATATGTAGTTTTGTGGGAACCTAGAGGACCTGGAGGAATGGAAAAGGTGGAGAGTTTTCAAGCTTTTCAACTTAGAGGTGAATTTAAGAAGTTCATTCCAGGCCAGAGTAAGAGGAGGGCAAAGACTGGGGATATGGAAATGTTAAGGAAGAATCTGTAGTCTCTTGTGACTTAAGGTGAGAGAAACAAGCCTGTGGAGCTACATACTATGAAGTCCTTCAAAACAGAGTCCTTCACTGTGTTGGCAGAGGTAAGTTCCTGAAGGATGTTGAGGAAAGGAATGACATGAATTGAATGTTGTTTTAAGAAGGCAGCTTTGGTAGAAAATAACCATATAATTGGGGGAAAGAATAGCCATGTGTTTGTGTTGTTTATTTATTTCCATCCTTCTTCCTCTGTGTATTTATCTCTTTATTCATTCATTCAGGAAAAAAGGCTGAGCATATACCGCTACATCCTTGCACTTTTCAAAGTGCCTTTATAATACTGTCTTGTTTCCTGTGAATACCCTATGAATTAAATAGGGATGATGTTATGGTTCTTATTTTATATTTAGATTAGAAAACCTGAAAGAGCTAGGAAGTAGTAAATTTGTATCAGAATTTAGATTTTCTGATTCCTTAAACAAATATGACTTCTTCCTTTTGTACAAGACTTAATTCTGTGTGGAATGCTGAGGACTGTGGGCCACAAAAATCTTTTCTCTGAGAGAGGGACAATTTTTGTGAGGTCTAAGGTCACATACCTACCAAGCAGTAGAATCCCTTTTAGCCAGCATGATCTGGATTAGTTATTGTTCAGATGATTTTAAAAGAATTGTTCATGTGGGAAACCAGAAAGCTGCTCTACCTTAATACCCTAAACATGTTATAGCAACTTTTAAAGCATCTAAATGTATATTTATTTACCAGTCTTTTGATTTGGGACCAAGATCTTTTTTATCATCGTGGGTCTTCTTCTTGGAGTCTACTTCAATCATCTGTCTTGTATAAGTCTTCTATAATTCCAAAGTATTGATTTATTTAACATGGAGTGAGAACTTAAAACATTTGTGATGCAATCTTGAGTACAGAATCATTTTAGATTTTAATACCTTCCCCAAGATCTTTTACAAATACCTACCCCACACCTAATTTAGCAATAGGTTTTTTAGAAAAAGTGGTTGAGATTTTTTTACTCTTTCCAATGTAGTTTTTATATAAAACCAATCTGCCTTCTTTTTCTACTCACTTTATATAATATTTAATTAAAGTATGTAAATATAACAGCATACAACTGTCATAAATATGCCTATCATAAATGGGTTTGGGAACAAACACAGTGACTCTTGGCAAATATCCTACTCAGTTGGCGAAAGTGAAGTACACTGGCATATTTGAAAGTACCTTCCTAGTCAAGAAAATTCACTGTATCGTAGGCAATAGTCAATATATTTCATAGAGGGAATGGGCAGTATAAGCTGTTTCAGTTGGTTGCAAAATTCAGGTGCCATTGTAACCTACAGCAACATATACCACTAAAGAAATTCAGAGTGTGGGTGGGTTGAAGTGGTCTAGAAAGATTCATGGATGGCTTGGAACATTAGTTGGGGCTGGAAAGACAGGTAGGGATTTAGGAAGGGAAGTTCTGGTTGTGTGGGTATGTGGGTTTGTGTGTGCTCAAGCGAGAGGTAGGGAATAAATAGGGAGGGGTCTGGTGTTCTCAGCAAAGGAAGGAAGTCCATTTCCTTGAAATACAAAAATGTGGACAGTCAGACCAACTTCATCTATTCAAATCCTCTTATAAATTCTACCTCATGAAGGAAATCTTCTCATAATAGGTAGGTTTGAGGAGGATTTTGATTATTTCCTAATGTAAACAAAATCATTGTGATTCCCATACAAATTAAAAAATTTTGTTCTAGTTCTGTGAAAATGCCACTGGTAATTTGTTAGGGATTGCATTGTACCTGTAGATTTCATTGGGTGGTATGTAGAGTCAGATGCGATGGAGCAGCAGCATAGTCATTTTAACCATATTAATCTTCCAGTTTGCAAACGTGGTATACTTTTCCATCTGTTTTTCTTGCCTTCAATTTCTTTCATCAGCATCTTATAGTTTTTGGAGTACAGATCTTTTGCCTCCTTAGGTAGGTTTATTCCTAGGTATTTTATTCTTTTTGATGCAGTGGTATATGGGGTTGTTTCCTTGATTTCTATTTCTGATATCTAGTTGTTAGTGTACAAAAATGCAACAGATTTCTATATATTAGTTCTGTTTCCTGCAACTTTGCTGAATTTATTGATGAACTCTCATAATTTTCTGGTAGTATTTTTAGGATTTTCTGTGTGTAGTATTATGTCACCTGCAAACAGTGACAGTTTTACTTCTTTCTTTCCAGTTGGGATTCTTTTTATTTGTTTTTCTTCCTCAATTGCTACCACTAGGACTTCCCTTGTGGCTCAGATGGTAAAGAATTCACCTGTAATGTGGGAGACCTGGGTTTGATCCCTGAGTTGGGAAGATCCCCTGGAGGACAGCATGGCAACCCACTCCAGTATTCTTGCCTGGAAAATCCCCATGGGCATAGGAGCCTGGAGGGCTACAGTCCGTGGGGTCACAAAGAGTCAGACACGACTGAGTGACTAAGCACAGCACAGCACACAGGACTTCCAAAACTATATTGAATAAAAGTGGTGTGAGTGGGTATCCTTGTCTTGTTCCTGATCTTAGAGGAAATGCTTTCAGCCTTTCACCATTGAGTATGATGCTAGTTGTGAGTTTGTGAAAAAATGGACTTCATTATGTTGAGGTATGTTCCCTCTGTGCCCACTTTCTGGAGAGGTTTTTTAAAATCATAAATGGATGTTGAATCTTAAAGAAAGCTTTTTCTGCATGATTATCTTATGGTTTTTATTGTATGAAATGTGTTAATGTGGTGTATCACATTGATTTGCAGATATTGAAAAATGCTTGTGTCTTTGGGATAAATAACCAGTTGCAAATGGTGTATTGATCCTTTAAATGTATTGCTGAATTTGGTTTGCTGGTATTTTGTTGAGGATTTTTGCTTCTATGTTCATCAGTAATATTGGCCTGTAATTTCCTTTTTTTTGTTATGGTTTTGGTATCAGGGTGGTGTTGGCCTCATAGAATGAAGTTGGAAGTGTTCCTTCCTCTGCAATGTTTTGAAATAGTTTCAGAAGGATAGGTGTTAATTATTTTCTAAATGTTTGGTAGAATTCACCTGTGAAACCATCTGGTCCTGGACTTTTGTTTGTTGATAGTTTTAAAATTATTGATTCAATTTCATTACTGGTAATTGGTCTATACATATTTTCTATTTCTTCCTGGTTCAGTACTGGGAGATTGTACTTTTCTAAAAGTAGACATGCCATTTGTAGCAAAATGGATGAACCTAGAGATTATCATAGTAAGGGAAGTGAGACAGAGGAAGACAAATATCATATATCTCTTGTATGTGGAGTCTAAAAAAGTTATTCAAAAGATATTATTTACAAAACAGAAATAAACTCTTAGACATAGAAAATAAATTTATGGTTACCAAAGGGGAATGGGGGGGAGGAATAAATTAGGAGTTTGTGATTAACAGATACACATTATTATATATGAAATAGATTAACAACCAGGATCTACTATATAATACAGGGAATTATATTAAATATCTCATAATAATCTATAATGGAAAAGAATCTGAAGAAAGTATATATATGAACAACTCAATCACTTTGCTGTATACCTAAAACTAATACAATATTGTAAATCAACTATTCTTCAGTTAAAAATCATTGTGGTAGCTATTTTGTCTCCCACCTCCAAAATGGACTACATCTAACCCATCTCAGAAGATTAAGGGCTACCCTATTTCAAGAAAGCTGTCAGAGAAGCATTTATGATTTCTCTTAGTAATCCATTCTGATGTTCTGGCCCTCTGTAATAATCCTTTACATGTTTAAAAGTCATTATTAAATCTTTCTTCCAATTCCTGGAAAGAAAGTGAAAGTCACTCAGTCATGTCCAATTCTTTGTGACCCCATGGACTATAGAGTCCATAGAATTCTCCAGGCCAGAATACTGGAGTGGGTAGCCTTTCTCTTCTCCAGGGGATCTTCCCAACCCGGAAATCGAACCCAGGTGTCCCACATTGCAAGCAGATTCTTTACCAGCTGATCCACCAGGGAAGCCTACTTCCAATGCCTAAGCTAGATTATTCCAAAGTGATAGAACCATCATTTCATATATTCTTTATTCTAAATTTACTCAGTAGAAAGAGAGAGACATTACAAAGCATAGATTTCCCATTCACAATTTTAAATCAGCCATGAAGGATGTTGGTACTGTAGGTATATATCTGTGTTAGTACTCTGTGTGTATGAGTCCATCTGTTTTGCATATGTATGCATGTATGAACATAAATGTGTGTCTAAAACAGTGTATAAATATTAAATATATATATATATATATATACACAAAAGCACATACATACATACACACACATCATAGCTATTAGAAATCAAAAGATAAAGGTGCCAAAGGCAGTCTTACTGGTGTTACTTAAAAATCAGAATGTCGAGGTTCTGGGGTCACCTGACAGGGTAAGCTGATCGTTTGGTGCCCTTTTACCTTGATCATTTCTGGCTGTTCCTTTCTGGCCACTTCCTCCTCCTTTCTGTGCTCTATACTCTGTCACAGGTTAAATAAGAATTGACCCTTGTATCAGTTTGCTAAACTCCTTCTGATTATTAAGTGGATTTGCTACTAAAATGGATTAAGATATCAGTCTCCGTAGGGTTATTTGTTTCTTAAGGGAGGATTTTTGGACAGAAGTCCTTGAATACCTAGGTCCTGAAGACCCAAGGCCTAGAATCTCTAATGTGGGATCAAGTAGTTGAAGGGTTAATCTCACTAGTTTGCCAGGGATACATTGAAATTTCATCCACTTATGTTCAAAGCTGGGCTTTTCTTTCAAAGCTTATGTAGAGCAGTGCTATCCAATAGAAATACAATGTAAGGATCACATGTGAGCCATGTATGTAATTTAAATTTTTGTGTAGCCAAACAAAAATGTAAAAAGAAACAAGTGAAATTTACTTGTATTAATTTGTTTATCTTTTTGTGACTTAATCAGTCTCTTCTTTTTTAAAAAATTATTCTCCATCATGGTTTATTACAGAATATTGGATACAATTCCCTGTGCCATACAATAGGACCTTGTTGTTTATCCATTATATGTTGTTTATCCATATAATAGTTTGCTTCTGCTAATCCCAAACTCCCAATCCACCCCTCCCCACCGCCTTCCCCCTTGGCAACCACAAGTCTGTTCTCTGTGTCTCTGAGTCCGTTTCTCTTTTGTAGATAAGTCTATTTGTGTCATATTTTAGAGTCCACATACAAGTGATATCATATGGTATTTGTCTTTCTTTTTCTGACTTACTTCACTTAGTATAATAATTTTGAGGCATATCCATATAGTTGCAGACAGCATTATTTCATTCGTTTTTATGGCTGAGTAGTCAATGGCACCCCACTCCAGTACTCTTGCCTGGAAAATCCCGTGGATGGAGGGGCCTGGTAGGCTGCAGTCCATGGGGTCGCTAGGAGTTGGACACGACTGAGTGACTTCACTTTCACTTTTCATTTTCATGCATTGGAGAAGGAAATGGCAACCCACTGCAGTGTTCTTGCCTGGAGAATCCCAGGGACGGAGAGCCTGGTGGGCTGCCATCTATGGGGTCGCACAGAGTCGGATACGACTGAAGTGACTTAGCAGCAGCAGCAGCAGCAGTATTCCATTTTTTGTGTGTGTGTGTGTGTATACAAATGTATACCATATCTTCTTTGTATCTTGTTTGTATTTGTTGATGGACATTTAGATTGTTGACATGTTTTGACTATTGTAAATAGTGCTGCTTTGAACATTGAGGTGCATGTATCTTTTCTAATTATAGAGCTTCCCGGGTAGTGCTAGTGGTAAAGAACCTGTCTGCCAGTGCAGGAGACGTAAGAGACCTGGATTCAATCCCTGGGTTGAGAAGATCCCCTGGAGAAGGGCATGGCAGCCCACTCAGTATTCTTGCCTGGAGAATCCCGTAGACAGAGGATCCTGGCAGGCTACAGTCCATTGGGTCACAAAGAGGCACGACTGAAGTGACTTAGCACACAGACATCTTTTCTAATTATAATTTTCTCTGGATATATGCTTAAGTGGGATTGCTGGATCATATGGTAACTATTTTTAGTTTTTTGAGAAAACTCCATAGTGGCTATACCAATTTACATTCCCACCAACAGTGTAAAAGGGTTCCCTTTTCTCCACGCCTTCTTTAGCATTTGTTATTTGTAGACTTTTTAATGATGGTCATTCTGACTGATGTGAGGTGGTACCTCATTTTAGTTTTGATTTGCATTTTTCTAATAATTAGCAATGCTGAGCACCTTTTTGTGTGCCTGTTGGCCATCTGTATCTCTTCTTTGGAAAAATGTCTATTTAGGTTTTTGAAATTAATTTTAGTAATATATTTCATTTAACCCAATATAGCTAAAATACTGTAATACTTAACATATATAATCAATGAAAAATTTCACCAATGACGTATTTTACTGTTTTTATGTTAAGGCTCCTGAATTTGGTTTGTGCTTTGTGTAATACATCTCTATTTGGATTAGCCACATTTTAAGCACTCAGTAGCCACATCAAGCTGGTGGCTACTCATTTGCATAGTGTAGGTCTGGAGACCTGAGAGTGCCTCATAGTGAGGACAGGGAGCCTCACATTTCCAAGTGTTAGATCTCATTTGGTACAGGGAGCCTGTTGTCAGACAGCCTCCATCAACCAGGGCATTTCCATGGTGTGCATGGTCATGCCCAATAAGTAGCTGGACTCAGGGATTTCTGTTGAGCTTGGGACTTTAGAATACCACTGTGTGTCTGATTTTACCTCAGGAGGAACAGATTGATTCCTATAGAACTCTGAATAAAGGGAATTGTTCCTCAGAAAGTTGTTGAGCAACAAGTATAGGATTTCCTGGAGAATAGCCAAGCCTGAGTAGGTTTTCTATAGATTGGCTGGCACACTTTATTTTTCCCCCACTTCCTGGAGATGCAGGAGAATTAAAGATGTAAACCAGCCAAGTATTACAATGAGGGACTGTAAAAGACACAATGTACCTGAAACTGACCAGTTTGGAAGTTATTTCCAGAGGTCTCGGTTGGATCAGGAAGGGTCCATAGCAGCAAACTGTCTTTTCTCTGATACTCAGACTCCTGAGGCACCCCTGTGAGTTGCTTTACGTTGCTGAGGGCCTCAACACCGCAAGATAAATATGGTATAATTTTACTCCAAGACTTAGAGAACAGCAGTGTTATTTTTGTATTAAAACAAATATGGCTGTTTCATGAGCACAATGCAAAATTCCCTTGCATTTTAAAACATAAAACACAAGTCCTGTAAAAACAGTTGAGAGTGAATTACTTTGGGACACACCATCTTTTTCCTCGGGCTTGGAGCTCCTTTTCCTTTGCTTGTTGGGAATACTTGTAGAAGTGCTGCCTCTCCTATGTACCCCACCACACGTCTTCCAGTCTTGACTTTACTGCACCTTCAGGTTCCAGAGCATACACAAAAAGGCAAGGAAACTCTGGTAGGGCCATAATTATAAAGAGGAATTGTCCAGTGATAGGAGCAGTTATTGTGAAATCAATATTCTGAAAGAAAAGGACAACAGATGCCTTTAAAGGTTAATTTCAATGGAAATTAGTGTAAAAATTATTTACCCCACACATACACATGTATGTGTTTCGTCCGCAGAGTAGCCATAGTTCTCTTTCCTCAACCTATATCATTTCTTTTCACTTGAATATTTCTTTTAGTGAACTTCAGTGAACAGGGATATGCTTTTTAGATAGTTGTCTTATTCCTTTTAGCATTCCAATTCATATTTTATTTAACTAGTTAATTAATTTTATTGAAATATAGTTGACACATATGAGTTTCAGATATGTAACATGATGATTCAGTATTTGTATGTATCCAACTTATATTTTAAATCTTTTCTGACATTTTTGCTTTACTCAAATTATGAGACTAACACATTCTAACTATATGAATAGATAAAGTTATCTGTTAGTTTTATGATCTGGTGCTATTTTATAATCTTGTTTATGATTATTACTGTTTAAAAAAAAGTTTTCTGAAGGGAAACCTTAAGAACAGAGGGTCAAAGTTAGGCTTTAGGTGATGAAATAATCATGAGAAAGATAAGATATATGTCCATCATTGACATATTATGATTTTATCAATTGCAATTGCACTTGTAAAAAGATCAAGTTAAATGGTTGCAGAAATAATTCTGCATGAAAAAACTAAAGTCAAAACAGTAACTTAGTTTATAATGTAATTCAGATGAGTGAGATAGGATCTATCACCCTTGATTCTGATAAAGGTCTAATGATTCAGGTGAGGAAATAGACACCATTTGCTAATACTCCTGAAACCTGGTGATTGTAGTGGATAATGCTCATTGTCCGTGGTCTTTTTTTCTACTGCACTTAGTTATAACCTCACAAGACTTTTTAAGCAGCTGTTGCTACAATCAAAAGTTTAATTTTTATATTTATTTAACATTCAAGATGTAGTCTAATCAGAGAAGGGAATTAGGTGATGGAAAACCATAAAAAAATTTAGATCACTTTTTTAGTGAAAAAAATAAAAAAACAAACAAAAAACCAGGACCTAATGATGATCAGATCCCCTACAGTTCCCAAAGTCCAAGCCTTCTGTTCTATTTGTCGCATTTAAGAAAAGATAGATGTATAGAACAGTCTTATGGACTCTGTGGGAGAGGGAGAGGGTGGGAAGATTTGGGAGAATGACATTGTAACATGTAAAATATCATGTAAGAAACGAGTTGCCAGTCCAGGTTCGATGCACGATACTGGATGCTTGGGGCTAGTGCACTGGGACGACCCAGAGGGATGGTATGGGGAGGGAGGAGGGAGGAGGGTTCAGGATGGGGAACACATGTATACCTGTGGTGGATTCATTTCGATGTTTGGCAAAACTAATACAATTATGTAAAGTTTAAAAATAAAATAAAATTAAAAAAAAAATAAAAAAAAAAAAAAAAGAAAAGATAGAGAACACTAGTGTAGTAATTCTCAACCTTGTTTTCTCGTTAATGACAAAAGTTCTAGAGTTGGCACCCAGGTCTCTAGAAATGGTACAGGGTCTGCAACCCACAGCTTAGGTCTGCTCATGGGGATACAAAAGTATGAGAACTTCATCATCCCTAGTCACAGAGGAAAAGGAGCTGTCGACTGCTGTGGCTTGAGAGAACAACTCTTGAATAATTTGTTTTAAACTCATTTCCTCATGATGAAGAATTTACAGCAGCAGCAGCCACACTTCAGTAGCTACAGTGGTTTTAGCACATCTCTCTACTAGCCATTTCAGAAGTCTGAACTCCAGGGAAAGCCTGACTCACAGAAGAATGCTTCGGGACATGAGTGCTTCAGGGTTTAATTAAAGAAAGCTAACGCTGAAAGAAAGATGTCAAATAGGCACAAAATACAGTGATGGAAGGTATCTGACTCATGGGGAATGACACACAGGGAGAACACTTGTTCAGAAAATTGTTCATTTTCCTGTTATCAGTAACACTTGTACTGGTAACACTTGTATTATGCTATCCACAAATGGTTAAGTTTCCTTTGGTTGCTACATAGAGGCCTTCTGAGTTCAAGTAGCCACAGTGGTTTTAGCAGTGCAGGGTGGGGGGATATTTGGCACTTGATTTTTTTTTTTTAATTGTAAACTGATAGGTTTAGGTGTATTTCAGGAAGGAAGTTAGAATGTTGGAGGATGATTAATATCTTATACGGCTAAGTGCTCTCATTCTCGAACAAAGGAGAGTATATTCATATTTTATTCTTCCTCATAGTGAAGTTAAAAATTCTTTCTCCTGTGTCAATTCTATTCTGGGCAGAGGTTAGAGATGGAAAGGGGTAAATACCCGGTGTCTACTAATAGATCACCTCCCTCCCTTTTGGTCTTCCTTTTAGCTACATTGTTTTATACTATCTGAAGCTCTGTTTGGGAATCAACTTTGCCTGAAACAGACTGGGAACTCCTTTCTTAAGGAGTGGACCTGGGTTTATCCATAGAATTCTCCAGGCAAGAATACTGAAGTGGGTTGATATTCCCTTCTCCAGGGGATCTTCCTGACTCAGAGACTGAACCCGGGTCTCTTGCATTGTGGACAGACTCATTACCATCTAAGTTACCAAGGGAGCCTGATAAAGATCGTACTTTGAGATTTTTCAGTCACGCCTCAAGGCTCACTATTGATCTTTCTTGCTTTCACCAGGAACTACTATTTTTGCTTTTTTGCATATTTTAAAATATTTGTGTCACAGTATAGACTTAATTCTATAATTCTATAGTCTAATTTTTTTCTCAGTTAATGTAAAGTTGCTGTGAATGGTTAGTCCACGTTGTCATAATTTTTATGAAAGTGAAAGTGTTAGTCACTCAGTTGTGTCCCAGTCTCTGCAACCCAATGGACTCCTCTGTCCAGGGAATTCTCCAAGCAAGAATACTGGAGTGGGTTGCCATTCCCTTCTCCAGGGGATCTTTCCAATCCAGGGATCGAACTCAGGTCTCCTGCATTGCAGACAGCATTCTTTATCGCCTAAGCCATAAGAAGCTTAGGCAAAAGTTGTGAGAGCTTAGGAAGCTTTTGTAAGTTTATGGCTACATAATATTCTGCTTACAGACTCTGC
Organism: Bos indicus x Bos taurus; assembly: GCF_003369695.1. NCBI lineage: Eukaryota > Metazoa > Chordata > Mammalia > Artiodactyla > Bovidae > Bos > Bos indicus x Bos taurus. Next base: position 40,063,859 of record NC_040083.1, read on the forward strand.
ATAACCATGTCTTATGTTAGATGTTTAGGTTACTTCAAAGGGTGTTTTTGTTATAACAAGTAACCCACTATTAACATATTTGCACAATACACATTTCCCCCTTATTTTTTGGACTATTTCCTTAAAATTATTTTCAAGTAGAATGGGTGAAGGGAAGAGCATCTTGATAACTATACTTATTGTCAAGTTCTTTTCTAAAACATTTCTCTGATTTTCACGTGGTGAAGTTAAGATTGGATGTGGCCACTGGTGCCTAATGAGATTATACTGTGTGAAAGATTCCCTAGATTCAATGCAACTGAAAATGATTCTCACCGGAGGTGATGTTGAGTCATCTCCCAAGGGAATCCTGGTCTCAAAAAATACTTTTAATCAATTGCTATGGACAAAAGAAAGGAAAGCATCTGCCAATCAGAAGTTTTACATAGCCTTTAGTGGAGGGAATTTTTATTTTTATTATTTTTTTTTAGGTTACATTGTCTCATGTAAGTGTTTTGTGGCCTAAAACCTGGGAGTAAATACAACTTTAATAAATTGAATTTTGTCTTTTATAAGATAGCACCTGAAAAGGCCTCATACAGAGTGGAACTCAGTAATATTTGTGAATAAATGAAATGCTGTGGGAAACTTGTCATTGAAAGTAACCCTGAAGTGAATATTTTTTTTGTTTTTTGATCAACATAACAGAAATTAGACTATTATGCTTGAAACTTAAGATATTTTTCCAACTAGGTTTTCTTAAAATGAGGTGGGCTTCTCCAGTTCATTGCTACAGCCAGTATTTCCAAATACTGTAACAAAAGACTGTTTAAACATAAAAACAAATATTCAGTCTGTCACATCCCAACCCATGTGGAAAAGGGAAATACTTTTTTACAGTGGGAATTCTTAATGTCATAAATTGTTTGGTTGGAACAACAATGATTTAAAAATTCACAATATTAATAAGTGAAGGAGACATACTGATATAAACTACAGACATATTTAGTGCATGAGATCGTTCGGACTCCTCACCTTCAAAACAAAAACTTTTCCTTCTTCTCTGTTTTTTTCTTTTTCCTTTCTTTCTCTTCTTTCTTTTCTTTTTCTGACAACCACGTCAAGTTTTCCTGGCTGTGGCCAGGGAGCAGCGCTCCAACTATTAAGCTGTGTGAGAACAGTGAACTTGGTCAGCAAGGATCATTTGTCTCCAGTTGTCAACAAAGGCTTGTTTTACTAGGAACAATGACTACGCAGGTTTGTGCAGAGTGTTGTGTGCAAAAGCGTTAATCAGTAAGCAGCTTGAGCCATACTCAAAATCTCTTTTACATAGATATTTTACTTTTTGGGGGTGATTGTTGTCTCTGTCAATTGGCACTATCTGAAAAAGAAGTTCATCAGTATGCTGAGATGCTCTCTACAGAGAAAGCTTGACTCAGTCCTCTGTTTCTTTCTTTTGATTCTCTTTGATCAGTTTTCACCAGTGCATCGCCCTGTTACTATTGATGTTTAAGTACAACGAAGTGATTAAATGATAATGATCTTGGTTTCTATCCAAGATGACAGATTTCTGTAGCTTTGGAAATTCTTCAGTGCCCTGACGGAGTGCATTTTTTATACACTCACACACCCAGTCATGCCTTCACAAGCACACATACATACACACTTCACACTCACAGAGGACCTTGATTCCAAGAAGTACAGAAAGGATGACTGTTGGCTATTAGAAAGGGTGCTAGTCTAAAGCCAGTAGGAGTAAGTGGGGGTGAATGAATTCTTCTGCTCTGTTTGGCACTTACCAAAAGGACTGAATCACTACAAGAAACATTCTGAGCTTAATTCCAGCATGACTGAATCACTGAGATCAAGTTGTTAGAAATTTGAAGCTGCTAGAAGCTTCGTTTTGAATCTGAAGGAGTCATACATATGTGAGCCTTCTCTCTATGTGCTTATTTCAGGAAACTCTTCCCAGCATTTCCCACTCAGTGACCAACCCCTCTCCTCCCCATCACATTTCTGTTAAGTTCAGTGGGGTACAGCTTTCTTTGCCTGACTGAGGCAAGTGGTACTGGTGCCAGGGAGTATATGGAGTGGCATGTTTTAAACTTCCAACTTCCTTCCAACTTCAGAGAGTGTTCGTGACAGGACAAAGACTATAGTGTCTAAGAGCTAGGACTGTGGGCTCTAATGCAGATAGACCTGTGTTCTAATCTTGACAATGTCTAGTCTTGTCAATGTCTCCTAACTGCTGTGTGACCTTCAGCAAGTCATTGAACCTCTCAGTATTATGAATCAACATACAAATAATGTATTAACATAACAACAGTTTAACACTAATTGAGTTTTCACTATACACTGGGCACTATGCTTAAGGACATTACATATGCTGTCTCATTCAATGCTATGACAATGCATCCAGGTACATCCTGTTATGTGTGTGAAGAAATCCAGACCCAGAAAGGTTAAAAATGAGCAATCAGCTGCATCTTTTGAACCATATTCTTTCCATTACACCACTCTGCCTCTCCCTAGATGCCCTGCTGTGATTTTTTATATACTAGGTTTCCTGTTTCTGAAAGATTGAATAGATGAGATAGGGAGAAATGGTTGACCAAGGATCTTCCCACATTCTAAACAGTGTTTGCTTTTAACCTCTAATGGTTGGGAAACAGGGAATGGGGGATAGACCTATAAGAAGTGATACTCTAACTAATTGCTGGTCAAAGTGTTTTCCAGCAAGCAGCTTAGGGGTAGTGAGAAATGGAAAGGAATATAAAAGGCTGAGGCATCCCATAGTCACATGGTCCCGGGAGAGCCCATGAAGTAGTAACATCATTGACAATGCAAGAAGACTCATATGAGGGTCTAGTGAGTCACTTTAGTCAAAGGTCTTTCAGCCCTAAGGCTGAATGTATGAGGATATGTGTAACTAAACTACAGTCATTATACCAACTCTTGGAATGTGAGTCTTTGGAAATGCTCGTTGGAGCATCCTGTAAGCCCTGTAGACTTCATTGTCCTTGAACAGAGCTTCTTTTAGCTAAGGTGAGGGAATTGAAGCAAGTTCTGGAAGTTCTGCTTCATAAGAGAAGCAGTAGTTAACCAAGAGCATCAGAAAATCACCTCATCTGCCAGTCCTAAGAACTGAAGATAATCTGGGAATACTCTCTCTTTGAAAAAGGGGGCTCCAATATATTTGTATCATTGATACCAAAATTATGTGATTGGTCTTTGGAACTCATCCTCTTATAATATAAGTATTACTATCATCTGGTAGTCTTGGAAGCAGAGACTTATTGATGACATTCTAAAGTAGAAAAGAAACAGGCCCAAACACAAAACATTTTGCCTTTGTACACTAATTCCACTGGAGTTATTAGGATTAACATTCTACTCTTTGGTATAGTCAGTGTTTGCTGGGTAATTTTAACCTATCACCTACTTGTATCATAGTGCCAAATATTTACACTTGATTTATTAAATGGAAATTTTAGGAGAAAAAAGAAAGAATAGGAATAATATAGGTAGTATTCTTATATGGGATGCTTTTTTTCTAGATCTTGTAACTTTATCATCTTTATTATGAGCACTTTCAGAAACCCCTACTGTTGGTGATGATAATGATGATGATAGCTATTGTTTTATAATAGTTTACCTGATGTTAGTCCTTGTATAGTGTTTGGAAGATTTTTTATATATTAACCCCAAAACAAACCAGTAAGTTTGAGAGTATTATCATCTATATTTTAGTTAAAACATTGAGATTCAGAAAAGGTATCTAATTGCTCAAAGTCACACAGATAGTAGCAGAGTGAGACAGGAACCTAAAAAAGTATAGTGCTCAAGTTAGACTCCTTTGTTTCCTTTTTTAAACAAATTTTTTGACTTGTAAACAGTGAGTTAAAAAAACTAATACAAATCTTACTTTAAAAAAAGCTACAGGTTTAAAGCAATTATTTCTTTTGATTCTGGTAACTCAAAAAAAGTATAGTTTGGGCAAATTATTGTAGATGAGAGGGAAGGGCTTTAACAAGAACATGATGCCAACCATAGACCTTTATCAGCTTCATAGATGCCACTGTTTTAAATCCCATTCCTTACATTCGGTTTGTTTGTGGTATATACTTTAATAATATTTCTCATGAAGGTCTATGAATTGAAATACAATTTAACAGTACTGCCTATAAGTAGTAAAGCCTTGATCTTTGAACGTCTGAAAACATCTTTATTTTGCCTGACTGATTGAATGATAGTTTAGTTGGACACAAAATTGTAGATTAACAGGAAATTTCCTTGGAACCTTTAAGATGTTCGTATGTGGTCTTCAATTTTGTTTTTCTAAAGTTTGCTACTCATCTAACTATAGTTGCTTTAAGAGTTTTGCTTTCTTCTGATTTTTTTCTGTTTTTATCTCAGGTATTAGGTGTAGACCTATCTTTACTTATCCTATTTATGCTTTCAATCTGAGGATTGATTTCTTTCTCCAACTGTAGGAGACCTTTATAATTCTCTCCATTGTTTCCCCCGGAATTGTGATTAGACATGTAATGGAGTCCTTCAGTCGTCTTCTGAATCTTTTTTTTTTTTTTTCTTCTGAATCTTTTAATTGAACTTTAATATTTAAAGAAAAAAAAAAAACACATTTTTTCCCCCTGTGCTTCCTTTTGGATGGAAAAATAATACCCCTGTAGTAATTATCTTCTAATTCACCATTTCTTTGGGCATGTAAAATATTGTTTTTATCTCATTTATTGAATTTCTCTGGTTCAGTTAGTATACTTTGCAAAGTTTTAAAAATGTTTCTTTTTTATGTCTCTGTGTGTGTGTGTGCTAAGTCACCTCAGTTGTGTCTGACTCTTTGTGACCCCCATGGACTGTAGCCTGCCAGGCTCATCTTCCAGGAACAAATACTAGAGTGGGTTGCCATGCCTTCCTCCAGGGGATCTTCCCTACCCAGGGATCGGACCTGCTTCTCATGTCTCTTGCATTAGCAGGCAGGTTCTTTACCTGGGAAGCCTTTTTTATGTCTGTTTTTATTTTTCTTTTTTGTTTTCATGAATCTGTTCTTATTTTTAAAGAATATTGCTTCTTTATTTATTAACTACCCTAAACCTATGTACTATAAACTCCTTGTCTGTCTGTTCTGTGAAATTAATTTCTTTGGGGCTAAATTCATAATTTGATGGTTGATTTGACTTTCTTAGAATTAGATCCAGTTATATGTTTGGAATTTTAGTTTGTGCATTCATTTTGAATGAGGTATTTTTGCTTTCTTCTATTGTTTTCTCTCATTCGTCCTTCTTGATCAGTGCTTTTGTGGTTTCACATTTACCTTTACCTGGTGCCTCAGGCCCAGTCCATAACAGAATACTATAACAGTGTGTATTTTATCCTTGCTCTGTGATGATTTGCGGAATATCACAGCTTCATGGAATAAGCAGACAGCCTGACCCAATTCCCTTAAGACTTTCTTCTTTCCCTAGCCCATAGCTGCTGGTAAGGCTTAGGAGTCTTAAGCAGTAGATCCTCTGTTACTTCATCCAGGTTCCTTTCACAAATCTGTGGTACTCAGACATTTGCGGAGGAGGGAGGGAGCCTCACTTCAGTCTCTGGCTTCAAGCAGTAAGCCAGGCTCATCTCTATCTAGCACATGACCATTTAGACATTCATATCCCTCAGAAATCCAATTCTCTTTTATTGCTGCCTGCTTCTGATTTGGGAGTCCTGCATTTCTTTAATCTCAACTGTACTTTATTTCTGTTTCTTTTCTAGTTGATGGAGATTTATCTTGCCTTTGAGACTGAAGATATCTTATTGATTTTCTCTTTTTTAAATTAAATCTTAAAATGTGAAATGTGTGTTTGGCTCAGAGAAACTGTTTTGGAGCTTGGGTTTACAGGGCCGACTTGACCTGAATTGTACTATTTTCACTTTGCCAGTCTGCCTGCTTTAAAAAGTTATTTCCCCAGAAATGCCAGGGTACCACTGTATTGCTGTCTGCCTGTCCTATTGCCCTCTATTGTAGAACTGCTTCAGAAATTAAGGGACTTACTTTCTTCCTAGTGTTACCCTTGATTGGGTAATATTAAGAATCTATTTCAAGACTTCATGTTTAGTGTAAATGTCAGTATTTTCTCAAGTTAAAGATGATAATATTAAGGACTAAGTAAGTTTACAGAAATTATTCTCCAAAACCAATTTCAGGAGATGTGACATTTGATATGATGTGTACTCAGGTATTAACTTCCACTTGCCTTTCATGTGTGTTGTTATGAAATAGCTGAAAAAGCTTCATGAGTTGTTAGGGTTTTCTTTCTTTTTATAAAAAATAAATAATATGGTAGTAAAGACTTGATATCAAAGCTTTTAAGAAGGCAAATGTTAATAAAACTACAAATATTTTATTTTTTTTCACATCTTATTAAATTCAAAGAGCCAAAAAATATCCATGGTTCAAGGCACTTTTAAATGTACCTGAGCACTTCAGATTTAAAGGTGACATTGCGCTATCGGCAACGTCACCAGTCCTCCTTTAAAGTCTGCTGAAGGCCTACCGTAACTTTCCCTTCATTCCGGTAGCTCGTGCTTTTCTGCTTAGATCCTGAGCTCTGGGAACTGATCATGGTAACCAACCTAAATTAGATCGCTTGAAATCCTTTCTGTGTGTACAGTAATTTAATGTCAGCTATTGTTTTCAAAATTATTATGTATTTAAAATGATTCTTTAAACTATTTCAAAAAGATAATTGTAAAATTTTCACACAAAGCATATTCAGTAAAAGCAAGTCTGATTCTATCAGAGATGAATAGAATCTCTCTCTCCCCCTCCTCAGACATAGCAAGTGTGGCTGCTCTGCTTTCTTCCTGAGACCTTCTATGCACGTATGTGCATATTCCATTTTTTAAAATAAAAGCGTATCATACACCCCATTCTGAGCCTTGTTTTTTTACACCTAACTACTTATTTTAGAGCTCATCCTCTATTAGAATATATAAGCCTGCCTCATGATTTTTTACATTAAAAGTGATAATTATTGCTAGAATCTTCTGTATTCCATAAACATTATCTGAGAGCTGTTAATATCCATCAAAGATTTATTTTATTTTAGAGTAGAATGGACTCTATCTGGCTCTCCTGGCCAGTAGATTTTGAACTTTGTATGCGAGTAGATAATAGATCAGAGTTTCACTATATGAAAGTCAGCTCCTATATTAGCCTTTCAGTTCTGTATTTTCAACAATAGGTGGCACCAGCAATTTCTGTATTTTGGCTGTATGTAGATGGGAAGCATCATCATTTTGATCTTTTTTCATTTTATATCGTTGTGTTCACAGATTATTAAGAGCAAAGATGTATTTACCTGAAAGCCTAGAGGCTTGCAAAAGCATGCATACATACATGGGGGATTAAGAAGCACTTTGTAGAAAGGTGCCTGGAATACTATGCTGCTTTCCTTCCCTTGCTCTGAATTTGTAGCAGTCATCTAGTGAGGTCAGACATTTGGTTAACACGTTTAATTATGAATAAAATTTTATTTATATAAAATAGATCTTTGCAGGTGAATCTTTTGAGATTGATTTTGGTGGAAATTTGTTCCTTGGCCACACATGAGAGTTTATCATTGCAGTGAGGAGTCATGCATTCTCATGCTTAATCTGTGATATCTGTGTTGACAGTTCTCATCTCTGTCTCACCTCATCCTGGTATCCCATGCTCCCTGTCAGCTATAACTAGAATGTCCCTCTTAGCCTTTAAAAAACTAAATTCATCATTATTCCCTTTTCTTTCTATTGGCACCTTAGACTTCTCTCCACCGATTTCTAATTCATCCTTCTGTATTTCAAAAAATTGCCTTTATTTCTGTTTTGTGGTAGTCTAAGGCTTTGGTCACATTATAACTGTAATTCTCCTGCCCCTTCCCATTTTTTTTCTTTTCAAATATAGGAATAATAATCCTCTTGAGGATGGAAATCAATTGAGGGTTCCTCAACAAGATGTTCTAAGTTAAACATTCACTGATTCCAATGGACTACGTGATTCAGTACAGGTGTGAACACGTACATTCTAATGTCATCATCTCTTTCCCCACATCCCTTTGGTTCTTGGGCAACCTCTGGAAATGAGGAAATGAAGGGAGGTTCTACTACCCTCCACAGTATTGGCTTTCATTTGAAAAAGGTAGAAAAGCAGAAGCATTGCTTCTCTTTTCTTTTCCTTTCTGAAGGGAGTTCAGAACTCCTTGGCCTTCACCTGAAATCATGCTTTGCTTTCATTCCGTGATTATATTTGTGGGTTTCTGTCCTCATAGAACCTTTTGATCTTATAGAAGTCCTGTTAGGTCTGCTGTTGAGACCTAACAGTATAAGTCGAGACCTTATACTTTTTCAGATCTTTCTTAGATCTTCCTTTATGTTCTGTAAATCAATGCTTTACTCTTAGGCTTTTATTAAAAAAGAAATTTTATTTACTTATTTATTTTTGGCAGTGCTCGGTCTTCATTGTTGTGTAGCCTTTTCCCTAGTTGCAGCCAGCAGGGGCTACTCTATAGTTACGATGCATGGACTTCTCATTTTGATGACCTCTTGTTGCAGAGCACAGGCCCTAGAGCACATGGGCTTCACAGCACGTGGGCTCAGTGGTTGCAGCTCCTGGGCTCTAGAGCCCAGGCTCAATAGTTGTGGCATACCGGCTTAGTTGCTCTGTGGCATGTGGGATCATCCCGGATCAGGGATTGAACCCATGTCTCCTGCTTTGGCAGGCGGATTCTTTACCAATGAGCTACCAGGGAAGCTCCGGGCTTTTTTAGGTTTTATTCAGGTACTTTTCAAAATATTTCAATGGCTTATTCAATTCACTGTTTCAGTAAATGATAAGTTATGCAGAAGTACCAGAGCACACATTCAGAATTAAGACTATTTGTGCTGAAAGCTGGTTTCTCAGACTCATATTTTGCCATTGTGTTGGGACAAGAGTTTGTACCAAAGAGGCCAATATAATCCTGGAGTCACTGCCTTTTCTGCAGTTTTTGCTTTAAGACCATCAATAGCTCTTCCCAACTGTCCATTCAAGACAGACCATCATTATGTGGAGCTAACCTTTTGTGTGTGTGTGTGTGTGTGTGTAACATAACATGACCCGGAGACATCTTTGGGAGTCTGGCAGCTCAGACCTGTCTTTCTTGTCCCGTGAAAGATTACCTACCTTAGAGAAGAAAACCCAAGAGAGAGAGAAAGAGAAAAGTAGGGATGCTTTGTGAGGTTCCAACTGAAACCTGTCTCATTCTGCATACTCCCCATCAGCAAAGTGAAGGGACAGAACACAGTATCGTCTTCCTGCAGACCTCTCCCTTGGTTCTTACTTATGTGCTAGGACTTCTGTTTCTTTTTTCCCCCAAGGTTGCTCTCAGTGTTTACTCTCACTGGATTTTGTATGTATGTATGTATATATATATATGTATAAATATACTATGATTATATAGAATATATATATATATGATCAACTGTGCCCCTCTCAGAGATGAATAATTCAGATTCTTTTAAAAATACCTGGTGGAGTGATAGTCTAGAAACTTACTTCAAACTAATTAATTAATAATACTAGCCACCGATTAAGGTCATGCATACTCTTGCCTGGAAAATCCCATGGACGGGGGAGCCTGGTGGGCTGCCATCTATGGGGTTGCACAGAGTCGGACACGACTGAAGCGCCTTAGCAACAGCATAAGCTAGACATTTTACACCCATTATCTTTTTAGTCATCATCGACAACTTTATGAGGTGAATACTATTACTCCTTTCTCATTTTGTGGTAGAGGAAGTCAAGGTTCAGAAAAGTTAACTAACTTGCCTCAGGTCGCACAGATAAGGGGTAACCAGAAGGAGACTTGGCTCTTCATTTCATGCCTTGTTATCTCCATACTTTGAAGCAGTGGTATAAAGTTCTACTTCAGTAAGAAGCAGGAAGCCATATAGTTCTCTTACCTTGCTTAGCTTTTTCTTAGCATTCACTCTCCCTTAGGCTTTCACTCTCCTTAGGTAGCGATACAGAGTTTGAGTCTAGGCATAGCACTGTTTTGGAGGAGGAAATGGCAGCCCACTCCAGTATTCTCACCTGGAGAGTCCCATGGACAGAGGAGCCTGGTGGGCTGCAGTCTGTAGGTTCGCATAGAGTTGGATACGACTGAGCTACTGAACAACAACAATAGCACTGTTTAAACTTCTGTAGAGAAGAGCCCATATTTCCCTGTTTGAGTTTTGTAATTTGTTTTTATTGGTAATTTTTTTTCATTTTTCGACATATATTTATTCTAATGACTGTGCACTAAATACTGAGCATACATTGTTCAAAAGAAATATATGGTTGTATCTTCATAGAGTTTTATGGATAAGCTGGGGAGAATACAGGCTATATGTATATATAAAAAGATATATATAAAAAAGAGATAAACTTACTCCTGTTCATCCTTATTTTTCAAGATATTGAAAAACAGAATTAACTTGAGCATCCAGTGCACAGTCTGCTGAAAAAGACACATATGAATACATTGTCTCGTGGGCAGGAATTTGTAATTCAAACCAGTAATGTTTGAAGTTGATTAAAGGAAAATAGTCAAATTCCTGAATAATGATTTAAATGTGCTGGAACATTACCCATTACCCACACATTATATAAATATATTTTAAAATTCTGGCCAGTTGTTGAAATAATAATATTTCAAGTAGGTGGTGCTAATAGGTATTCATGCAATCATAGAATGTTGAGTTAGAAAGTGTTGTTTGACCTTCCTGTTCTTCATTTTCCCTGAAGAAATTAAAACTCAGATAAATTGCATGTGCAGTGTTCCCGTACTTCCCAAATTCATGAGTTGTTGAATGAATAGACTCTGGTTTATTCAGGGTCTCAGGAGTTCAAGTTGTCAACATTTCATCCTCTCACACATTAGCAATGTCAATGACTTGGAAATTAATATGATTTGAACTTTATGATTCTTTCTCTTAGATGTGGTTGAAGTAGTGTGAGCTCATTATCAAGAAGCAGTTAGTTAGATCTTCTCTTCAGCCTGCCTTGTCTAAATTTCATCTTCTACTACTAAATGGCTTTTACTAGCTCTAGTGACTCAAGAGGCAATTTTACTCTGTATGACTAGTTTAGCAGACCACATTAAAGCATTTATGTTCCTTGTTAGGCTGCAGGAATGAGTTTTCTTAATGCCATCACTGAATTCCAATGGAGGAAATAAATTACTCATGCATTTTCTAATGGTTAAAACATTTTCCAGAGTCTTGGCTGTCTAGTTCTCATCATGCTGAGGTTCCATTACCAAAGAGTAATTGACATGATTTTGACTAGCAGGCTGATACTACTTAGAAAACCAACTAAATAAAACATCTGAGTCATGGGATCCTAGGACAAAATTTCAAAGAGTAAACTATATGAGACAACATTTTATAGTTATGGGGAAAAATACTAGACTTGGGAAAAAAGCCTGTGGTTTTGCCTTATTAACTTATTAACTTTGTCAGTGTGGACAAGCTACTTAACCCCTCCAAGCCTGTTTTCTCATCTGTAAGCCTGAAGATAGTCATATTAATAACCCCTGCAACTGTTTCATGATTGTTTCATATGATTGTTGAGAAAATCAAATGAGTTAACAAATGTGAAGGCTCTCTAGAGAAATACTATGAAGATCTTTGTAAACATAAGGGCTTAAAAGTTTTGTAGTAATGATAATAATACTCAAAGTGATGACTGTGATCTAAATCTTGGCATAGAATCATAAATGAGAGAACATTACATGGGTGTTTGGATGCTCTTATGTGTTGGTGTAGTGACAGTGTTTGAAAAATGCCAGTGATTCTGCTGTGTAGCGTTGATGTCAGTGAATGAAAATAGCTTGAAATATTTCCTTTGTGTCAAAAAAGATTAAAAGTAGCTTTCAAAGATATAAACAATAGAAAAAGATGAAAAAAAGGTTAAGCGAGGAAATGAAGTTAAGGGAAAATGGGATGAAACAAAGAGTTAAGTTAGGCTCCCCAACACATCTCATAGGGTCCTGCACCATTTGTGAGAGGTGAGTCAAAGATCGTGTTCTCAGTTGTCCTGCAGACAGTGCAAGAAGGGAAACATAATCAACAGTGTGACTCATACTGCCCTTAAGATTCAATAGTGAAGCAGGGCTATTCCTAATGAGACACAGGACAAAAGATTTTCCCAGGGAGTCATAAAAGAGGACAGTGTGTGGTGAGCAACATCCCACAAGATGTCTTGATGATAAGTATTCGTGTATTTGTTGACGTTGTTATCGGTATAACTGCCAGATGAAAAATTGACAAATTCACTGTTTGTTAGCAAGTTTTTAGTTGCTTGTATTTAATCAAGATTGAAGTATGTTAGGACTAGAAAGAATCTCTGAGATCACCTTGGTTCCCTCCTCAAGTCTTGTGGATTAGGGAACTGTGGCCTGCAGGGGTTGAGTGAAGGCTCAGGGTTAGATTGGTGGGTTTATATCAGAGCACAAAGGTCTTCAGTGAAGACAGTTTCCTCTGAGCCCATTCTGTTTGACTGTGGGAGCGTTACCTGTCTTGGTATAAATACCTACCATTTGGCACTTTGAACATGTTTCTAATTTTGAGTTTAGCAGTTTACTGTGGTGGGTTTTTTTCTGGCTGTTCGTTGTATAGAAGCCATTGAATTTGATAGCATCTTTGTATATTGTCTGTTTTGTTTTCACAGAAGTTACTGTTAAGCCTACAAAATTGGATCTGAAATTTACAGAGAACAGGTCTCAAAATGCATAATTTCTAAAATTTGTAATTATACTGCCTGGAATGCCCCTCCTTATACACTTAACACTATTGTCAAAGACATAACTAGAAAATGTAGAAAAGCATCAGTGTCTTATGAAAATTTAAAAATAACCCAAACCATAATTTTTAAACATAGATGCAGTTTTAAAATATTGGCTAAAAGCCTGAGGGATTTTAGATTGGCTTCTATAGTGAACTTATTTGCTCACATTCTTGGAAGGTGGCTTCTAATACAAACAGCAGTTGTTTAAGAGGTTCCTGTAGCATTTTACAGGCAGAGTAAAATAAACTTCTTTTATCAAGGAATCATGAAATCAGCTGTGAGAATAAACAAGGAGGCTTAGGTTCTAGAGAAAATGAGAGTGGGTCTCCAAAAGAATCAGTCCATGGGTTTGAGGGATTTTAGAGAAATTTGACTTTTTCTGGTCAATTTGTGAGGCAATTTGTGTCTTTGAGAGGCACACATATGAACTTTTAACATAGGGTAGTGAATCATAGAATGTAAACACTGGAAGCATCGGTTATGAGAAGACATCGTATCTAACTCACCCAAGAGTTTAAATGGCTTGACCAAGAGACACACAGGACTGGGACTTGAAAATTCTCTCTCCAGCTCTAAGATGTATGGGGATTGCTGGAGTGGAGGGGAAGAAGAGACAGTGCAGATGTTACATCCTTTCTCCATCTGTCTTTTCTTTCCTAATTTGAGAAATTAACAATTTGGGCCAGATTATCTCAAAGCAATTTCATAAATCTAAAAAGAATCCCTCTTGCGGAGCATAGGTGTGGGAGATGTAAGTACTTTAAAAGTAATCTTTCTCTTTCCTCAAAAAACTCAAGCCTACCTAAAAATATTTTTTTCTCTCTCTCATTGTGTAAGGAATAGCAGTTAAAGGAGTTAACCTGAAAGCTACTGAGATGAACAGAATGGAGTCATAATCTATTATTTCCCTTCTGCTTGGTATATAACCCTGTGAATGAACCTGTTGGCTCAAGAAATGGAATGCCACATCTTTTTCATCTTACTGATAGCAAAATGAGTTTGATGTCTTTTATCTCAAACATTTGCACTTGTTAAGCCAATGTGTTAAGATGCAAAACATATACTACTTTTTTTTTTTTAACTTAAATTGCTTAGCATGTCAAGTATAACATTCCTATGACCTTGGTACTGCTTAGACTTGGTTCAGGTGACGCCTTTATTCTTTCTGTTAAAGTACCACTGTTCTTTGACCCTTACATCCCCAGACTTGCATACTGAATTAGTGATCTGTGCAAGCACTTGACACTAGGTAGTCACATCATGACCTGAAATATTTGGTGAGCTCTGATGCTGTGGGGTTAAGTAAAGTCTTGGCTGGATCTGTTTATGATGGTCGTTGGTGGTGACTGTTAAGTGATTCATGAATGAAAAGGTTTAACACAAGGGTGGGCCCATTCTAAGCATCTCATTTCTGTGTGTCCATTTTGTAGGAGGTAAGGTGAGTCAGTGTAAGGCTTTTGGGAAGGATTGAGTCATGAAGAATCTGATGCAGAGAGGTTGTCTTTTAGATAAGTGTATAGTGGGAAAAGCAGGGTTGATAGAATAATATTTTGCTTGGGAGTTGCAACAGAAGAAGAGAAAGAGAAAGGTACACGTTGCTACTGTGTCTAGAGAAGTTGTGGTCCATAATGGTTTATGTTTATACCAAACTTAGAGCTTGCAAAGCATTGTCACACACATGGTCTCACTACTCTGGGTGGAGAAAAGGGAAGGACGGAGAGGATTCTGGAGGTAGTACCAGTGGCATGAAAGGTCAAATACAAAGACACCTCGAGGGTCCTCTGGGCCTGTGGCAAAGCTCCAACTCCATCATCCCTGGAGCCTATGTAGCTTCTCCCTCCTCTTTCTAGTTCTGTCCAAGGCAGCTGATTTGGACATCTTCCAGACCTGTATGTAGGATGGAGACTCCTGACTAGTTTCGTGGCATAAACTATTCTTAGGCTTGCCAAAAAGGTGGATCACCTTTGCCCCACCCCACCCTCGCCCAACTGTTTTTCATAGAAGATGGAGCTGTGGTAGCCCAAGAGGCAGGAGCTCTAGGTTCTGTCTAGTTTCGTTGGACTAGAGACAAGCCATGACCTAGGTCAGGTTATCAATTTCCTCCCCTTTACATTGGGAAATTTGCCTGGGTGGCTTCTGGGCTCCCTTTTAAGAGCTCTTAGAGATTATTCCTAGTGCTGGAATTTCTTCTTGCTTAAAGACAGATGATACTGCCTTTTCAGATCATCTGATTCCTATCATCTCATTTGCCTTGGCCTCTTCTTTCTTTCACTGTCACTACACACAGTTCTTTTCTCAATTGTTTCTGGCTCTTGGTATTTCCATATGTTGTATTTGCCCCTTTCACTCATGCTATAATCTCATGTTAGCCAAAGTTAAGGGTTAGACTTTCCATTCTGTGTGTTGGTAGTTCTTTCTTTAGGCATTCTTTGATATCACAAGAGGGAAAAATTAGGTCAGGTGCCTAAATTAAATCTAGATAATTTTCAAAATCTCCTGTAAGAAAATGTGACGAAAAATTTTTTCCAGCTAGTTTCATGGCCCCTGTATTTTTAAAAATATATTTTAAAAATTTATTTATTTTTAATTGAAGGATAATTGCTTTACAATATTGCATTGGTTTCTGCCATACATCAATAGGTATTAGCCATAAGTATACATATGGCCCCTCCCTCTTGAAACTCCCTCATACCTCCCACCCCTTCCCACCCCTCCAGGTTGTTACAGAGCCCCGGTTTGAGTTCCTGGAGTCATACAGAACGTTTCCATTGGCTCTATTTCACATATGGTAGTGTATGCAGTTCCGTGCTACTCTCTCCGTTCGTCCCACCGTCTCCTTCTTCCCCACCTCCCGTGTCCATCAGCCTGTTCTCTGTGTCTGCGTCTCCATCGCTGCCCTGCAAATAGGTTCATCAGTACCATCCTTCTCGTTCCATATATATGTATTAATAGAAGATATTTGTTTTTCTCTTTCTGACTTACTTCACTCTGTATAATAGGCTCTAGGTTCATCTACCTCATTAGAACTGGCTCTAATACATTCCTTTTTATGCCTGAGTAATATTCCGTCATATGTACGTACCACAACTTCTTTCTCCACTCATCTGTCGATGGATGTCCGGGTTGCTTCCATGTCCTAGCTGTTGTAAATAGTGCAACAGTGAACACTGGGGTACATGAGTCTTTTTCAGTTTTGATTTTCTCAGGGTATATACATAGTAGTGGGATTTCTGGATTGTATATTAGTCTTATTCCTAGTTTTTAAAGGAACCTCCATACTGCCTTCCATAGTGGCTGTATCAATTTATATTCCCACTAACAGTGCAAGGGGATTCCCTTTTCTCCACATCCATGCCAGCACTTGTCGTTTGTGGATTTTTTGACCATGGCCATTCTGACTGTCGTGAGGTGATATCTCATTGCAGTTTTTATTTGCATTTCTCTAATAATGAGCAATGTTGAGCATCTTTTCATGTGTTTATTAGTCATCTGTATGTCTTCTTTGGCAAAATGTCTGTTTAGATTTTTTATGGCCCTTGTATTATATGTGTATTTTATACATGCTTGAGGGTTACAAATACAAAATAATTTGTTTTATTTTTTACCTGTATATTTTTGGTTAACAAAACATTTTTAAACAATTTCAAACCTAAAAAATAGTTGTAAGGCTAATGCAACTTTTTGGATTCCCACATGCTCCTTACCCAGATTCCCCAAATTTTAGCATTTTACCTCCTTCTTGTCTTATTATTCTCTTCCTCTGCTCTTCAAAAAGGTCAAGTTTTGACATATATCTATACATCTCTATGTATGTATTGTGTCTGAATCATTTAAGAGTAAGTTGTAGACATGATCCAATACCTTGAAATATTTCAGTGTATATTTCCTAGAAGAGAAAAGAAAAAGAAATCTTTCTCTTATCTTTCTTTTTCCTTTTTGCTCTGGGATGCAACCTCGAATGTCGCACATTGTTTCGTCATGTTTCTTGGTTTCCTTTAATCAGGAATAATTCCTTAGTCTTTTGTATTTTTTAGTCCTTTTTCTTTTTTTTTAAACGCTTTGATGCGTTGATGTTTTTGAAGAGCGCTTGCTTCTCATGTTGTCCATATTGCTCATGGCTGTGTGCTTTGGGTCTAAAGACCTCCGAAGGGATGCTGTGTTCTTCTCGAGGAATCAAACTGGGGCATCAATATGTCCAGTGCTGGTAATGTTAATTTCTGTATCTTGGTCAAGATAGTGTGTGCCAGATTTCTCCTCTCTAAAGTTAATTAATATTTTGTATTCAGGAATTTATAAGTGGAACAAGCTTTTGGTATGGAAATACTTTGAGATTATTTTAAATATCTTATTCCTCATCAAACTTTTACTCTCTGCTTTTAGTTACACTGATTATTTTCTACTCTTACCATTCCTTCTAAATTTATTAATTTAATTCCACAGTAACAATTATTTATTTATATAGTATGTGATGGATTTTAATTTTCTCAACACATTATAAACCATTGCTATCAATATTTATTTTGATGTCCAGTATGTCCCAGATTTGTCCAGTGGGATCCCTTTCAAACTGTCTCAAGTCCTTTTGAAATGTCTCTATCATTCTTTGAGCAGATTTTACTTTCTGCTATAATTAGATGTTCTTGGTTTACTTAGCTCTTTCTTGCTTCAGCCCTGCAATCAGTCACTCCTCTAAAGAGCCCTGATTCCTTTTTGTGGAGAGTGGTATTTAGAAACCCAAGGTCTGCGTGGTAGATGTGTTTATTGCTACTGAGATATTATAGCTCCTAGGCCCTCTCAGCAGGAAGAACTAGGAAATATATATACGTATATATTATATACTGTGTACACAAGAACATCTATCAGTTCAGTTCAGTTCAGTTGCTCAGTCGTGTCCGACTCTTTGCGACCCCATGAATCGCAGCACGCCAGGCCTCCCTGTCTATCACCAACTCCCAGAGTTCACTCAAACTCACGTCCATCGAGTCAGTGATGTCATCCAGCCATCTCATCCTCTGTCGTCCCCTTCTCCTCCTGCCCACAGTCCCTCCCAGTATCACAGTCTTTTCCAGTGAGTCAACTCTTCGCATGAGGTGGCCAAAGTACTGGAGTTTCAGCTTTAGCATCATTCCGAACATCTATATGTCTTTCTATATCTAACTATGCTGCTGCTGCTGCTGCTAAGTCACTTCAGTCGTGTTCGACTCTGTGCAGCCCATCAGGCTCCACCATCCCTGGGATTCTCCAGGCAGGAACACTGGAGTGGGTTGCCGTTTCCTTCTCCAATGCATGAAAGTGAAAAGTGAAGTCGCTCAGTCGCTCAGTCGTGTCCGACTCCCAGCGACCCCATGGACTGCAGCCCACCAGGCTCCTCCGTCTGTGGGATTTTCCAGGCAAGAGTACTGGAGTGGGGTGCCAGTGCCTTCTCCATATCTAACTATAGGTACTAAAAAAAAAACTTGAGTTCATACCAATGCCTCTAATTCCCAATTTAATACCACAGGGCTTATCCTAGTCGTATCTTTTTCCACACATGTGTCTCCTTCTCAAACAGTGAGAACCCTACTCCTATATTCTTGGTATATTTACTTATTTTCTCAACTTTCTGGCCATATGGGCTATCTCCTGAGTCCTCTTGAACCTACGGAGTCCTCTCCAACAGATGGCTAATAAACACATCATCTGGGACACACCCCTTTCCCTGTTTAGTCCATTATGGGTCTGTTGCCCATGCTAACTGTACCAGCCATGGCCTCTCCCTTCCCTTAGCTCAGCTGCATTATTTGTGACTTTTGAAAAAATACTAATATTTTTCATTGAAAGATGCTTAGAATAGTAATCATGTTAGCTAAAGTCACATTTGTAACTGGTATTTTTTCATCTTTCTCCCTGTTCACTATGCATATGAGAGAAGTGACTGATTTATAAATATTTGAGTAATATTTTGAGGGTTTGGGGTTTGAGCACATTTATTAAAGAGTCGGTTCAGTGGGTGAGCAGTACTTTTCAACAGTTTTTATATCTTGAGGCACATAGAAAATGGTGTATTTGTTCAGCACACCAAGTTAAATGGCTAAGACTTGTGGAGGATGCAGTCAAACAGGCCTGGGGACTGTGAGTATTCAGATTCCCTTATCTTGTTACGCTTGTCTCCTAGTAAGGGCATACTGTTTTAGATGCTCAGGTTTAGAGCATGGCATTCCTGAACTGCTCAGAGAGTTCCAGGACGTAAATCTAGTGTCTGTAGCCTGTGTGCCTGATGGTCAGTTCTCTGTTGGATTTGTGCCAGTGGTCAAAGGGGACTGTGTATGAGGGCATGAATATCTCAAGACAGCCTCCTGGACTGGTAGGTACAGAGGCTCAAAGCACTTGTTATATTAATGGATGGACTCACTAATCACTTCCATTAGTGGAGGATTGCTATGTAAAGTGTAACATAGAAGATAAAATTAAACTTTAAAAACTATCTATTCCAAATTCATCTATTTATTCCTGTAGCAATTACTTACTAAGTTCTACTTAGGTGCCAGATACTGCTCGAGTTAGGAAGTATACCATGCTGACCAATTTTGGCTCTCATAGGTCTTATATTTTAGAGGAAGAAACAGGTAATAAAGAAACAATTAAGGATTATTTTAAATGGCTATGAGTGCTATGAAAAAAATGAATCCAGGGGAATGTTTTAGGCTGATGGTAGGGTGTAGCCTGCTTTGGTGTATTGTGATTTGTAATTTTAACTGATCAGTTTGACTGATATGTACGGAATACATTTTAGGAAGCAAAGAGTGAGTATGGGAGACTAGGAGAAAAATGATGATTATTTAGACTTGACTGTCCAATTTGGTAGCCACTTCACTTTTACTTTCCACTTTCATGCATTGGAGAGGGAAACAGCAACCCACTCCAGTGCCTGGAGAATCCCAGGGACAGGGGAGCCTGGTGGGCTGCTGTCTGTGAGGTCACACAGAGTCGGACACGACTGAAGCAACCTAGCAGCAGCAGCAGCAGCAGCCATATGTAATAGTTTTTCTGACACATTCTATATAGTATGGATGAGCCTGGAGACATTATGTTAACTGAGACATAAAGAGTCACAAAAAGATAAATACTGTATGATTCCATTTATATGAGTTATGTAGAGTAGTCAAATTCATAGAGTAGAATTGTGGTTGCTGGGCCTGGCAGAGAAGAGTAGTGTTTTAATAGGTGTAGTTTCAGTTTTGCAAGATGAAGAATTCTGGAGAATGCTTGCACAACAATGTCAACGTACTTGCCTCTTCTGAAATGTACTCTTAAAATGATTAAAATGGTAGATTTTATGTGTATGTTTTGCTACAATTTTTAAAATATCAATTAAAAAGAACTAGGGAGTGTATTTTACTACAATTTTTTAAAGAACAGTTAAAAACAAGTTGAGGGCTTCCCCAGTGGCTCAGCAGTAAAGATTCTGCATTCTACAATGCAGGAGATGCAAGAGACATGGGTTCTGTCCCTGGGTTGGAAGATCGCCTGGAGGAGGGCATGGCAACCCACTCCAGTATTCTTGCCGAGAGAATTCCATGGACAGAGGAGCCTGGCAGGCTATATAGTTCATGGGATTGCAAAGAGTCAGACACAACTGAAGTGACTAAGCACAGCTCACACAAAAAACTAGCTAAAATTTTCTACGTGAGAACTTGGGAGATAAGCAGAAATTTGTGGAGTAGGAGAAAGATGAGAAGAGAAAAAAGGTAGAAAAGAGTAGTGGAGATACTTCTCTGAAGATAGCGTGAAGTTGGGGTCAAAAGAAGGGGAGAGAACCAATCCAACATATCTCAAGAAATAGGATATGGAAAGACAGTTTAAAAACATTAATGTATCCTCTCCTCTACCCCAAATTTATTAACCTAAGATCATTATTTTTTCAGTTACATTAGCCACATTTTAAGTGCTCTGTAGAAACATGTGGCTGTCCAATATGCTGTCTGCCATATTGGACAGTGCGCATATGCACATTTCCATCATTGTGGAAAGTTTTATCATATAGCGCTGGGGCTCTGGTTTAGACCACAGTGGTTGTAATGGAGGTGGAAAGTAGACTGAGAATGAATTTGGGAAATACCATCAACAGGGCTTGCTGATTGATAGGATATTATGGTAAAAGGGAAGCAACACATAAGGGATGATGTGTGGTCTTTCTGCTTAATCAACTGGGGTAGATGATAAGATTGAGTTAGGGATAGGATCGAGTGTACAAATCAGGAGAGTTCTACTTTAAGGCATATTATTCCATCTCTTCTAGAGTAGAATCTAAATAAATCTTAATGGAAATAGAAGGAGAAGGAAAAGTCCATTTTGATGAGTTTTTCAATCTCATAACAGATGCTAAATAAGTCCCATATGTTTGTAAGTCCTCATCTTGCTTTAATTTTAGAGAGGCCATTATTGTCTGTTGGTTGTTTTATTAAATACTATTTCATGCTGCTGCAAAATTTAATTCCACAGAAATCCCTGTGTTTATTTTAATTTTGTTTGAATTGTGATTTGGGATGCCAAATGAAAGTGACCAGAAAATGGGGAGTTTGCTCTTGATTCTTTGTTGTAGAGTTACTTATTAAGACCACAGATAGAGTACCCTGGCTCAGGCTATATGACAAGTAAATTTAATTATATTAGCTTTACCTTTTTGAGTGTAACACTTTAAGATATATAAGGAAGTCATGTCTTCTAAAGAAAAAAAAATATAGGGGTTGAGAATAACTGCAAGTGGCCTCCCTTAGAACCAAGAAATGTCAACTAATGTCAAGAAATGACATTTCTTAGTCTCTTTAGAGAAGGAGCTACTTTCATATACAAGGACAGTCCAGACTGAGCACTGTTATGTGGGTGCATACACTTACAGTTTTTCCGTCTTAGAAATTTTTGCCCGTGTTGCCCCCTTTTTGGAAGGAGTCACTTGCCTGTCCATGTTTAGGGTAAGAGGCCCTATATTGATAGTTGTCATGGGGGAGAAGGCTAAATAATTTTCTTACTGCCACAGTGATTTTATGTCTAATGGCTTACAAACAGGTATCAAGGTCTGAGCCAAGTGAATGAGTCACGTCTATGCTCTGTGTGTTTCCCTGCACGGTTTTTCTGAAGCATGAAAGTTCTCTTTGGCTTCTTGGGGTAACCACTTTTGTGCTCATGAACCAGTCACTCTGGTGCCCTGCTTCGCATTTCCAGACCCTCTTTATTGTTCCTTGGGAGTGGGAGAGATCACAGAACAGGCTGACAAAAGCAAACTGGGGTAAACTTGGGAAACATTACCCTCTCCTTTGTTTGCTTCACCAGCACATTTTCCAGTGCCTCGGCTCTTGGCAGCAGCAGTCCCTTTAGTGTGGCTCTGTTCCCCTTTGAATGTTCACCCTTTAATGTATTGAGATCTCCATTCTCTTCTGCTGTTGTGCAAATCAGATTGATTCCAATTTGCTATTCAAGAGAGGAGGAGTTTTGATTTTTAATACAATGCATGTGACATTCTTTGTCTGCTTCATCTTTTTGTTGTGACAACCCCCTCCCCCATATCCTGCTCATCAGATAGAGAAT
Source organism: Bos indicus x Bos taurus (assembly GCF_003369695.1). Lineage (NCBI taxonomy): Eukaryota > Metazoa > Chordata > Mammalia > Artiodactyla > Bovidae > Bos > Bos indicus x Bos taurus. Next base: position 40,086,252 of record NC_040083.1, read on the forward strand.
GAATATTTACAGATCCATAGCTATAGTAAGAATAAACTTACCAGGAACATATGAGGAGTTTTGAAACCTAAGTCCTAGACTGCCTTGGACTGGATGTGTACTAGAAACCACAGAAATAACTGGGATAGGACTAAGAACAAAGAACAACCAGGTATGTATCACAGTGAATTTATATGTGGCAGTTGAACTTGGCTCTCTCTAGCCTTCCTTCAGAACCCTGATGGGGTTCTCTAAGTCTAATGTTTTTGCCAGTTCAACTCACATTTTCTCCTTGCATGGAATTAATTTAGAACTAGGGGAGAAAAACTGCCCTGGCATCTGTCTATTTAAATAGAAGGAAAAGTCAAAGACTTTTACAAAAAACAATCTTCTCTGAGCATATGTAAGGAATTTATGTGGCATGATTTTCTCAAACATTAGGAAGGCTGCAATGGGACCATCATCATACCAAACAACATAGAGTCCAGCATCAAAATGAGAGTTATATTTGATTTTAGAATTGCATTAGAATCTTATTTTTGATTTTAAATTCTCCTGTGTATATCCTTATATTGCAGAACTGTTTTAAGAAAGGGGGATTTTGAAAACAACTGAGTTCATCTTTCTTTTAAAGGCAGGCAAATGCCAACTAAATATCGTTGTACTATTGAAGAAAACGAACATTGAGAGCTGGAACATGACTTTGTAGTAACACAATATCATGAGGAAACTTTGAAGTAATACAATTATGCAGACATGTTTTCAGAGTCTAGAGCTTTCAGTAGGTGTTGAAAATGGATGCTGATGATGGGAACATTCAGTGCATCAAAACTGAATCATAGAAAGATGATTCCATGGGATCGACTCAGGCCATGGTATTATGGTGAAGCTTCAGGGTTTCGGATGTTTGGAAGAAGAAAGTAGAACATTGGAAAATCCAGGAATCTTTTCTTAATTGAGTGGTAATAAAACCAAACATACTTTTTTTTCATCATAAATGATAAATGATATGTCCACCTCCGCAAAAGCTTGTCATATACTTAACAAAAGGAGTGTACTCCCTTCCTACCTGAAAGTGAGTGTATATATAATATATGCACGCCCATTTATTTGTATGTGCACATATATACAGCATGCACACACATGCATGTCTTCCCTGCCCCTTCACTGGCAAGCATATGACCAATGACTGTGCATGCAAAAGTTTAGATCAGTTCTAATTGGAGAATTTCAGAGGTGAGGTGGGAGGGTTTGCATATAGGTATATTTGCTTGTATATTAATCCTCCCTTCCAACAAGGAGTCTGGAGGTTATCTCCATGAAGTTTTGCCTCTATTTGCATGAGGTCATGTTTTTAATCTCTTTTCTCTACATTTTAATATTGGTTTACCTGTGCACCAGGTAAGCCAACATTGTGACTGTGCTAGGAGAGCAAAAGTCATCATTTTTTTTCCTAATGACCATTTATACAGGGCTTTTAAAACTACAGAGTGCTGTCCTGCCCTGTTTCACAGCCTGGAGAAGAGGGAAGTTTTTTTTTTTGGAAATTTTCTTTTTTAAAAAATATTTATTTTTGGTTGTGCTGGGTCCTCGTTGCAGCCTGAGGGCTTTCTCTAGTTGCAGTGAGCGGGAGCTACTCTTTAGCTGTGGTGTGTGGGCTTCTCATTACCTTGGCTTCTCTTGCTGCGGAGCATAGCTCTAGGGTGTGAGGGCTTCAGTAGTTGTGGTGCATGGCCTTAGTTGCCGTGAGGAACGTGGGATCTTCCCAGACCAGGGATCGAACCCATGTCCCCTGCATTGGCAGACAGATTCTTAACCACTAGACCACCAGGGAAGACTGGGAAAATACTTTTAAAGTCCAGATGATCTTGTTGGGGAGTTTCCTCTTGGGTGAGTGATTAACAAGTCACATGCTGTTGACCAGCCTTATCATTTTTTTCCAGCATATGAAGTACACTTTATATTCTAACATGTTTCCCAGCTACATGATTTGTAATCCCATGGTTTAGATGCTGAAGTAGCTGAGGAAAGTTTCATTTTATGCAAGATACTGAATTATGAAATAATGTTGGTTTTAGGAAAGGATACGACTTAAGACTAAATATTTAAAAAAAACTAAAATCATGGCATCTGGCCCCAAATACTGCATGGCAAATAGAAGGGGAAAAGGTAGAAATAGTGACAGATGTACATCCTCTTCTTGAGCTCCAAAATCATGGCGGATGGTGACTGCAGCCATGAAATTAGAAGATGATTGTTTCTTGGCAGGAAGTGATGACAAACTTAGATGATGTGTTGAAAAGCAGAGACATTCCTCTGTCAACAAAGGTCTGTACAGTCAAGGCTATGGTCTTCCCAGTGGTCACGTACAGTTGTAAGAGCTGGACTGTAAAGAAGGCAGGACGCCAAAGAATTGATGCCTTCAAACTGTGGTGCTGGACACAAGAGATCAAACCAGTCAATTTTAAGCAGGATCAACCCTGAATATTCACTGGAAGGACTGATGCTGAAGCTGAAGCTCCAGTATTTTGGTCATCTGATGTGAACTCATTGGAAATGGCAAAGATTGAGGGCAGAAGGAGAAGAGAGCGTCAGAGGATGAGATGGCTGGATGGCATCACCGAAACAATGAACATGAACTTGGGCAAACTCCAGGAGATGGTGAGGGACAGGGAGGCCTGGTGTGCTGCAGTCCATGGGGTCACAAAGAATTGGACATGGCGGGGCAACTGAACAACAGCATTCTTGGAGATTTTATGACCAGGGATAAAGAACATTCAGAAGTTAAATGAAAACCAAAAGAAAGAAGATGGTGTGACATGCTCTGCTCAAGTTGTCTCCCTTTCTCTCTCTTTTAATGTGGGTTTCTGTCCCTCATGCTTAGGGAGATGCTCAATAAAATTACAAAGCAGAAGATACATGCTGCAGGTGGAGATTTTGATTGGCTGCTGGTTCTGACACATGTTGTGACACTGAGTAATTCGGAAGATGTTTCCCCCAAAGTTTGCAGAAATTCTCTGCCTGCTGAGGCTAACCGTTTGACACGTTAATAGCTCTGTAACAGAATATGGGTCAATTTTGCCACTGCCTTCATCCACACAGATGCTTACTTGAAAGCTTTTATGACAAGATGATCAGAGAGCAGAATTTATTTCTGAGCAATTATCTTACTTTCTGTTAAAGTTTGTTCCATTAACTTTCATCATGAGTTTTGTTTGATATGTGCTAGAATGCTGGGGTGGCAGAGGCTCTGGCAAATACTATTAGTGAAATAAGTATCTTTAAAACCAGCATATGCTGTCTCCATTATTCTCTACCTCTTTATTTTGCTTTATTTTTTTTCATAGCATCTCTCTCTGAAATTGTTTAATTTTGTTTTGCTTAATGTTTATTTTCTGTCTTCCCATTAAAGTGCAAGGGCCATAAAAGCAGTGTACTTGATCTATGACCCTGGTATCTAGAACAGTACTGGGAACATTGTAGGTGCTTGATAAGTGTTTGTTGAATGAATGAATGAATGAATGAAATTATGGAACTCTAAGCCTGTCTGTATTACTTATTCATTATATAACTATTTGTATATTTATCAAGTTCCTATTATGTACCCCATGCTTTTTTTAAAAAAAATATTTATTTATTTATTTGGGTGCATTGGGATCTTTGCTGCAGGATCTTCGTTGCTTATTTGGGATGTTAACGTTGAGGCACACAGACTCACTAGTTGTGGCTCTCGAGCTCAGTAGTTGTGGTACGCGAGCTCCAGAACACGTGGGCTTCAGTAGTTGTGGCACTTGGGCCCTCTAGTTGTGTCAGGCGGGCTCTAGAGTGCTTGGGCTCAGTAGGTACAGTGTGCAGGCTTAGTTGCTCTGTGGCATGAGGGATTTTATTTCTCTGACCAGGGATCGAACCTGTGTCTCCTGCATTGGAAGGTGGATTCTTAACCACTGGACCACCAGGAAAATCCCTACCCCATGCTTTTTTGTGCTCGGAGTTTCAGCAGTGAAAAGATACAGTGCCTGTGTTTACGGATTATAATGTGTAGTGCTGTGCTGTCCAATAGGATAACCACATGTGGCCTGTAAATCTAAATGTAAATTAATATCATTAAATAAAATTAAAGGTTCTGTTCCTTTGTCACACTAGCCACATTTCAAATGCTTGCATGTAATTAATGGCTACTATCCTGGACAGCACAGATATAAAATATCGCTATTATCATGGAAAGTTCTACTGGATAACACACATTTAGTGATAAAACAGATCTTTGGGCATTTGCACTTGCAGAAGAATATAATGCTGTGGCTTCCCTAGTGGCTCAGATGGTAAAGAATCTGCCTGCAATGCAGGAGACCTGGGTTTGATCCCTGGGTTGGGAAAATCTCCTGGAGAAGACCATGGCAGCCCACTCCAGTATTCTTGCCTGGAGAATCCTCATGGCAGAGGAACCTGTTAGGCTACAGTCCTTGGGGTCATAAAGAGTCGGACACAACTGAGCGACTAAGCACAGCACAGCACAGAGAAATTGGCACATGTTTCAAAGGAGCATATAGGAGTGGCTTCTAGCCTAGAATGTGGCTGTCAGGGGTTGTCAGAGATGGCTTCTTGGAGGAAGGGCTTCTAAACTGAGAAATCAAGAATGCATAGGAATTACAGAGGCTAAGGAGAGTGTTTGAGTCGAAGGAAACAGTTGGAGGAGAAGGGCCTAGGATAAGAGTCTTAGTGTGGTTAGCTGCAGGAGGACCTTGTACTTTATTCCAAGGCCTACCCATGAATGGACAGAATGCATGGCCATTCATAAGCCACCTCCCATGCAGGCAGATACTTTTGTCATGGCAGCTTCTGCCTCTTCTCAGGCCCAGCCCACCATCAATCTATAACAGACTCTTAATGGAACTTCCGACTTCTAGTTTTGATTCCTCCCCAATTTATCTCCAACGAACTCCAAATTTGATCACGTTATTCACTTGCTGAAAACACTTTGTTGCCTTCCTCTCCCACTTAGGATAGAGCCCCAAATCCTTGATGTACCTGTGAGGCTCTTTATGATCTGACCCCTGTTTACTTCCCTCAGATTTCTTTTCGTACTCTTCACCTCTCACGCTATGATTGAGCAGCATCACTCCTCCAAATGTTTCATTTCCCTTGCCTCTAGGCCTTTGCATCTGCTGTCTGTTCTCTCTGCATGGAAAACTCTTCCTATTCCCTGGTTCCTCTTTGTTTCCATTCTTGCTTTTCAGACCTCACTTCAGAGTTTCTTCAGGATCCCCCTGATATGGAAATTAAGATGAGGTGCCTGTATGCTCTGTCACACCTGTGTTCCCCTCTTGTGGAACATATCACACTGTTTTATTTTGCCCACTTTTGTGTCTGTAACTCTCAGCCCTGGGGCTGCAAGTAATCACATCTTCTTTGTTTCCTTTTTTGCCCTAAGTACCCAGGACAGTGCCTCAGTAAATATTTGCTTATGGAATAAATGAACAGATTTGATGATCCATCTTCCTTTCTAAGGTGTGATGAGTAGCAAGTATGATTCTGAAATGAAGGCGCCCATTAGAAGACACTCTTAAAATTCAAGCACTGGGGTAGAAAAGAGATGGAAGCATGCTCATGAATAAAGCAAATCAATGACCCTTGTTATTTGTTTTTATGCTTAATTTTTTAAATTGAGGTGTAATTTCATGTACAACTCAACACCATGCTTGGGAAGATGGAATCCAGTGACTTAATAGAATTGTGCAACTGTGACCATAAACCGGCTTTTAGAACATATTTGGCATTTCAAAAAAATTACTCCTGTGATTTTACAGTTACTCCTTATTCTTACTCCCAGTCTCAGGCAACCATTGATTTACTTTTCATCTCTGTGGATTTGTCTCTTCTGGGCATTTCATGCAAATGAAATCATATAATATGTGGTCTTTTGTGTCTGACTTCTTCTTCTTAGCAAAATGTTTTTAATATTCATCCTTGTAGTGAATATCAGTATTTAATTCTTTCTATATTTAATGATATTCCCTTGTATGGATGTACCATATTTTATTTATCCATTTATCTGTTGGTGGATATTTGGGTTGTTTTCACTTTTTGACTATTATGAATAATGTTGCTAAGGACATTCACATATGGATCTTTCTGTGGATGTATGCTTTCGTTTCTCATGGGGAGATATCTAGGGGTGAGATTGTTGGGTAAATTTATTTTTAAGTGTAAATTCACAGAACATTAACTTTACCATATTAACCATTAAGTATACAGTTCAGGAGTGTTAGATACATTCACACTGTTATGCAACCAATACCCAGAACGCTTTTCATTTGCAAAACTAAACCCTATACTCATTGATTAACAACTCCCCATTCTCCCTCCCACTTAACAACCAACAACCATCATTCTACTTTCTGTCTCAATGAATTTGACTACTCTAGGTACCCATGTAAGTGAAAACATACAGTATCTGTGTGTGTTGTGTGTGTGACTGACTTATTAATTACACTTGCATAATGTTCTCAGGGTTCATCCAGGTTGTACTATGTGTTAGAACTTCCTTTATTTTTAAGGCTGAGTGATATTCCATTGTATATATCTACCTCATTTTGTTTATCCATTCATCCGTGGATGGATACTTGGGTTGTTTCCACCTTTTGACTGTTGTGGATAGTGCTGCTATGAACATGTGTGTACAGATGTCTCTTTGAGATCCTGACTTTAACTATTTGTATAAATACCCAGAAATGGAGTTACTGGATCATATAGTATTTCTGTATTTAATTTTTTGAGGCATTTCAATACTATTTTCCATAGTGTGGTACCAGGGTTTTCATTTTTCCACATCCTCCCCAACAATTGTTATTTTCTATTAAAAAATCTTTTTTAAAAAATAGAATCATTTTAATGGGTGTGATGTTTAACTTTTTAACAAATTTCCAAAGTGTTTTCCGAAGTTACCACACCATTTTACATTCCTACCAGCAATGTATCTTGTGTGACCTTTGTTCTTAAGGGCTAAGTTTAACCAAGGCTGCATACTCTTTCTCCCACCACCCTGTGTTATGAGCTGACGGTTAAATGACACAATGTCTCTTTCCTTGCAGAATAAGGGATTGGCAGGATTGTGGCAAAGCTTGATAGGTCTCTTTCTGCACCGATGGGAATGAAACCTCCTCAGGGAATCTGTCTTAGAAGTCTGCTGGAAAGCTCACTGCCTAAAGTCATCCCGGTGAGAATTCATTTTGTGGTTTTGTTAGAGTAGAGCCCAGTGGACCGTGAATTTACACAATCGCATGGAATCCAGAAAAAATGTACATAAAGAACAGGGTGCAGATTCGAACATTCGAACAATCTAGAATAGCGGTGTAAACAAGTTTTTATTGAGCTCATACCATGTGGCCACAACTGAGCTAGACGCTGGTGGGTGTGGGTTTCATAGACACCTAGGAAATTTAGTCTTGTTGGGGAGACTTTAATCCAAAGGAAGCTACAGCTGAAACCTCTATGAACCTTTACTTAAGTGGGTAAATGTATGGTACAGATTATAAGTATGGTAGCAGCTCTGAGTAGTGGACTATCTTTGAAAGCTGGAGGTGTTGGGCTTGGCTTCCTGGATAAGGGAAGGTAAGAGTATTTGGGGTTTACTTGGGAGAGAGAAATGGGGACATTCCAGGTAGAGACCAGCAGGTAGAGAAAAGGCCCATAACTGAGATGACCCATGGCTTATTGGTGAGACCATGAAGAGACTGCTTGACCAGAGCTGTGGGAATTAGGGCAGGTGAAGCTACACCCTGAACCTGGTGTAGGCCTCTAGGAGCCCCTTCTTCCCTGGATTAGCAGGATAAGTGTATTTCGTTCTATATTTTGAGGCTTTACCATTTTCTAGGGAGCCCTGCTTATTTTTAAACTGAAGGCTAAGGTTTTCTGGATTGTAGATTCCCAAGATAAGAAAAAAAAATTCCCCAGGGCAGCTTACTAAAGTTTGCTCTTAAAAAAATATCCTGCTTAGAGGTCATAAATAGCGTGTTAGATATGAATTTAAGTAGGCCAAATTTGAAATTCTATTCTAATTCAAAGCATGTTGCAAAGCCTTGTTTTCAGATTGGCAATTCAAATGCTTTCCCAGATAATACAGAGGGATGTTAAGATAAACTAAGGCCATGACAAAATAGGAAAGGCAACTGGATGCCATACTTCACTGATAACAACTGGCATGATAATCTGATGGTTACTTTCTGGTTGGATTGTTCAAAGATGGAATGATTAACCACACCACAGATCCTTTATTCATTTCAAAGCTATCATAATAGGTGTTTTCTTGAGAAGGTCTTTGGGATTTCTGTTACTGGAATTAGGCTCATTTATTAAAGCTTGAGTTAATAACTAAAGTATGTATTGTTCTGAAGAAGGCTTCTTTCATTCAGTAAATACTTATGGTGTGCTTGCCATGTGCCAGGCATTGTACTAGCACTGGAGATACCAAGCTGAACAAAACATCATCCTTACATCTGTGAACTGTGTACCCTAAATTCACACCAAGCCATAGACTGATGTCAACAGAAAAAATTAGGGATGAGGTGATGGGATGTCTCATCTCCTTATGCCTGCATAGTTTTCTCATTTGCAGCTTTGGTCTAGAGCAGTGGTTCTCAACTGTGTGTGGTTTTGGGAATGCTTGCATGAATTTTGAAGCTTCTCTGATGGCTCAAAGATAAAGAATATGCCTACAATGCAGGAGCTGCAGGAGATGTGAGTTCAGTCCCTTGGTTGGGAAGATGCCCTGGAGGAGGAGGATCTCCTCCAGTATTCTTGCCTGGAGAATCCCATGGGCAGAGGTGCCTGGCGGGCTATGGTCCATGGGGTCGCAAAGAGTTGGACATGACTGAAGTGACATAGCATGTATGCAGGGTATTTTAATTGGCATAACTTGGGGGAGGGTGTTACTGGATTCTGGGGAATAGGGGTCAGGGATGCTGCTTAACATCTGCAATGCACAGGACAATTCCCCACACAAAGAATCATCCAGCCCCAAAAGTCCATAGTACCAAGGTTAAGAGATCCTAGTAGAGGGGATCATAAAATGATAGGAATTCTACAAGGGCTCTAATGATGAGTTTCTTTGACAAATACGATTAAGGTTATAGAGAAAAGTGAAATGGAATGAATGTGACATATAAGAATCCAGGAGCATGGTTTGTGCATTGAGAATAACATAGACTTGTCACAAATTTTCAAAAAACTTGGGAAAAAGAAGCCCATCTTGAGAGAGTTGCTCCCAGCATGGCCCTCTTGTCATTTGGACTAGAGTATTCTTTGTGTGGAAGACTGGTCCCTGAATTGTAGAATGTTTAGCATCCCTGACCTGCACTCGTGAGTGCCACCACGTCCAGGCATTATGACAAATTCAGAGACCTTGTGTTCTCCAAATGTCCCTAGGAGAGGTAGCACAGACTGATGTTGAGAAACTTCAAGAAGCACTGAGCTAGGGTCCAGATGTGTAGGTTCTAGGTGAACGTGATGACTCCCAGTGAAAGTCATTTTACCTCTTTGAGCGGAGTGTCTTCATCTATAAAATGAGGAGATTGGGCTAGATCAGGGGACTCCAAAGTGGAGGATAGGTATCCATTTTTGTGCAGGAAGAAAATCTATAATTTTATCTATTTTTCATGTGTTCTTTTAAAATGGTACTTTTATGTATATGTTTTGTGATATACCTGGCATGGACGTTAGCATGGGTATATAATTTACATAAAAACAAATGTACATTTATGATGGGCATGCTCAGTAGTGTTCTACTGAGGGAGTGTAGCATCAGAGAAATTGGGGACCCTTTTACTATTCCAATAGCCTAAGTTTCGGGAAGGAATGTCACGACAGCTGGAGACTTTCTAGCCATGGGTTCACCTCTACTGAGGGGCATACAAGGTGATGGATATCAGTTTTACCAAGAAGCGACCACCCACAGAGCTTCATCTCCTGGCATGCGGAGATTGGCTTAGACTATAGGCAAAAAATTACATGTTCCCTGGTCATATAGAGCCAGAATTCGTGAAAACTGGCAAGCCACTGGGGTTTTCAAATTATTCTCTACACGGGTGTGGAAAATACTATTCCCTGACAGAAAATTTGATTCACACTTTACAAAGAGCATGGGGACATGGTTAAATTGCATAATCTCCACTCACAAAAGGGCCCTGAGTAGAAACAGCCTTTTCTAACCCAGCCCACTTCAGCTGGAGCAGAATAGCACACTTGTTTTCAAACACTCATGCTACACCATGTTGAGCAACTTAGTAGATTTTATATTCTTAAGACCACTCTTTGGAAGCTGCTCAGAGGCACAGTTCTCACTCAGTCCCTTTTCCATTGACGTCAGGCTGAACTGCAGAGAGATCAGAAGTTGTCCAAGGCTGTTGCAGTCTCAAGATCTAAAATAGAAATCTTTTCCGTCCCCCATTTCCAAGCATGTTAATTATCAGCTCTCCTTTTGTCATTTAACTTGGGGGAACGTGTATTTGGTAGTCATGTAAAGAAGCCATATTTTAGAAATCAGCTAGTTTCTTAGATTAAGGAACTGCTTTGGCAAGTAAAAGTTTCTCCCCAGAGAGTGAAGTAAAATGAAAACTACAGGCCTGTTTAGGCCTGCACTTGACAGAAAAGGAGGTTAATGTGACGTTAGTAGAATAGAAGTAACTTTGCTATTGATGTAGAGAATGGTTATTAAATCACACACACTAATTGTGCTGTTTTAAGCACCCTCGCATTGCCCCCAACTTTGCTCAAAGGAGGTATAATATTTCTGTGACGGTTAAGGTAGAAGGACTTTACTTTAGCCAGATAAAGCGAAGTTAGAATTGTAGAATCTCTGACCTAAGAGTGATCTTAACAAACCATTCCATTTGCTTCCCTGTCTCCTACCCTGCTCAGAGACAGTGTAATACAGTGGTTAAGGGCATGGACCCTGGGCAAGTCTGCCAGCTCTGAATGCCCCCTCTTCCACTCATGAGCTGTGTGGCTTTGGGCAACTTATTTATGCCCTCTGTATTGCTGCTTCCTCATTGTACAGGCACAATTAGAAAAAGAATGCTTATGTCATAGCATTGCTGTGAAGGTGAAATGAAACATTATCTATAAAGATCTTTCTATGTGTAAGGTACATAGCAGTATGTTAGCTATTATTATCAGCTATTATTAACTTTAAAGAGGAATAACCATTAATCCCAGATTTGTAACCTGTCTCTAAATTACTTTGTAAACATCATTTTGAGGAAAAGGCATAATGGGAAAAATGCATACTCTAATTCTGCAAATGTCTCTTTTGCATTTTGAGTTTAGGTAAGGCTGGAGAGGCAACTTCCCCTGCCCACAGTGGGAGAACTTAGGAGGCAGCTACAGGAGAGGCTGCTTTGTGTGAGGAGAGGATTTGGGGTTAGATCAGAAAATAGAACTGGTTTACAGAAAGAGAATTTTGATTATTTTTCACAAATCATTAGAAATTGGAAGTGTGACCTGGAGGTAGGGAATGAATGTGATGATTTTCTAGGTGCCCTCTAGTCTAAGATTCTGTAGTTTTCAAAGGGCAGGTTGTCTTCATCAGCTTATAGCCCCTCCTGTCCCCCACACACAAAAAATACATTTGGTTTCTACAGACATGAATGTCCAAATAAGAATGTTAAAATTGTTGTTTTTCAGTATCAAGGATTTGGTCCCTCCCAGCTTCCTCCCAGTGCAATATGCCAAGTATCTACATTAAAATGTGAGAGGTATGTTAATCTCTCAATTGTACCCAGATTTGACAGGTCAAATTTCAATAGACTGTTAAACAGCTCAGCTTCGGCGTAAATTGACCCAGAGTTCATATCTATCAAAGATGTTCATTCAGGCAGTTACCACAATTCTGCATTTTTCACAGATATATCATTTCATTTATGGATGGTTCAAACTCCTCATTAGACCTGAGAATTTGAGGTGTGAGACCCATGGTTCTTCCAGCCCAGTGACTTACTGTGGGAGAGATTATAAAGCATTTTGTTATTTCAATGAACTCAAAGGTTAGGTAATATGGAGGTTTCTTTAAATGTCTAAAGTGTCTATTTGGGAGTTTCCTAAGCAGTTCATAAAGCTATGCCTGTATTTTTGACTGGTAGGCATTCTGAATTTTACATTACATAGTTTTCTGTTGGAAATAGTAATTTTCATATGTAAGAAATAAACTTCTTTGAAGATTAGGGCATAACTAGTGATAGTCTTTGTGTATTGAAGTTTGGTGAGATTTTTTTTTAATTTGTTTGTTTAATAATGTTCTATTTGTAAGTATCCAAATATTCAAATGCACTCCTCTAAAATGGACATCTTATTTCTACTTTCATATGCATAATTTTTTCTCTTTAAAGATCCTGCTTAAAAATACCTGAGATTTTAAGTCAATCTTTTTGTAAATTTTTGAAAGACTCTCATTATGGCCTCCCTGAAATTTCTTCTTTCCAGAATAAAAACTGATTTTTTTTAATATAATGTCTCCAGTGAAAGTATAGGAAATAAAACTAATCTGCAAATCTCCTTGAACACTTTAAGATCTTTTTTCCAGACAGTTCTGTTACAGATTTCTTAGTTTTATTGACCAAAAAGCAGGTAGACTTTGCCTTCATAATTTTATAGTGGAAGCGTCTTGTACCAGTTATTCACTTTCTCTTCTAGACCTTCATCTCTCCTTTGTTCTAAATCCTTACTATCAGTTTTCAAATTAGATTCAGGTATCTTGCATGTTAAAACAAACAAGCAAGCAAGCACACAATGAGCATTAAAACAAACCAAGACAAAACAAAACCAGCCAAACACTAAAAATCTTTTTGACCACAACTGATCTTTCTTTGAGTGCTACCTAAATTTTGTTCCTTTCATTCAAATTTCTTTAAGGAGAAATCAACCACATTTAATGTATCTACCAATCAGTTGAAACTGCTTTGCTTCAGGTCACTGCTGTTGCTAAGTCACTTCAGTTGTGTCCAACTCTGTGCGACCCCATAGACGGCAGCCCACCAGGCTCCCCTGTCCCTGGGATTCTCCAGGCAAGAACACTGGAGTGGGTTGCCATTTGCTTCTCCAATGCATGAAAGTGAAAAGTGAAAGTGAAGTCGCTCAGTCATGTCCAACTCTTAGTGAACCCATGGACTGCAGCCTTCCAGGTTCCTCCGTCCATGGGATTTTCAGGTCACTAGTGACCCCTTATATCAGCCAGGATTCTTTGTCTTGTCTTGTTGAACCAACTCCAACTGGCTTAAACATAATGGAGAATTCTTGGTGCACATAAGTTAAAATCCTGAAGTGAGTACTGGCCTTAGGCGAGGCATAATCCAGTGCCTGAAATGATTCACCAAGAACCTGGATTGTCTCCATGTCTTTGCTTTGCCTTCCATGTTTTGGTTTCCTTCTTTGGCTCTTTAGTGCCATACCTCACCTCTAGCCTTTCCCCTCTTACAGTGATATATTTGCAAGCAATTCCAGATATACATTCTCACATTAAATGTTACAAGAAAAAGACATCCAAAATGTCTTTTTTTCCCCTCAGAAGCCCCAGCAAATATCTCCTTGCATCCCATTGTCTCTGCTTGAATTCCTGCCCATCTTTGAACCAATCAGTCACTCTGGCCAGGGGTTTTGATATGGGGATTGACTGAAGCCAGTCATGGCTCATTTTTGGAGCTATGCATGGGATCAGTAAGCCCAGATCACATGACTAGGAGTGGGGAAAGGGTGGTTCCCAAGGCAAAATTTGGATGCTATTAAGAAAAAGAGAGAAGATGGTTTGGAGAAGTGTAATACCATTCCTTCTTGGAACTTGACTCCCTTGGTATCAGCTCTCTTCTATCATGATATCTCTACTTTCTTGGTTCTCTTCACATCTTAGACTTTCTTACTTTAATTCCCTTTGATCACTCCTCTTACTCTGCTTATCAATAAACATTGGTTTCTTCAGGATTCAGTCCTTTCTTCTTGCTCCTTTTGCTTTCTTTGTTTACTTTTGTATTATGTATCTTCTCAACTTCTGCTCCCGTATTAATGCAGGGAGTCTCCTACTCTCAGATATAATGCATTACTGAAAATGTGTCAGATGGTTATATGTACAAAAATGAAATATGTTGTAGAGGGCATTGGGATGTGTGTTGACAAAAATGGTTATAAAACTAATCATTCTTCTCCTTTTAGACATTATCATCAATTAGAAGATATTCCCAAAAATATATACCTATATTCTTTAATATAGTGCTTTTTCTTCATAATAGGTCATGCTTTCATCAACTTTGATCCAGTGATCAATAATTTTTGGCTTTTTTAGCACTAGTGTCATACTTTTCTTTTTCATACTACCTCTTTTATTTGGGTTAATAAAAACACTAAACCCCCAATACAATAAACCCCAGTAGCCAAAAAATTATACAAACATTGTTGAGTGGAGACATTGTTACCCAAACTGAATATCTGGCTGGTAAGTATTGTCACCATATGATTACTCAAAATACTCTTCATTTGAGGAAACAAAATCCATATTTGGTATATGAAAAGTGATTTGTGGATTTTAGTGTATGGTATTCAGAGGTGAAATGGATGAGAGTTTATTGCAGCTTACATTTCTAACTCATGTATATTCGATTGCCTCCAAGACATCTCCATAGAAATGTCTTCAAGGGCACCCCATCCTTTCAGCATCCCTCATGCATTCTCTAACTCAGGTGGGGACACCACCACCTCCCCTAGTTGTTCAAAACAGAAACCTGAGGTTGTTTCTGACATGACCTTTAATTTCATTCACATGCTTTGCTTATTTGTACCACTTACCCTAATTCAACCCCATGTCATTTTCAACTGGTCTTCCTTTCTTTATCTATGTTCTATACCAAGGGTCAGCAGACTTCTCTGTAAAGGGCCAGAGAGTAACATATAGGCTTTATAGGTTATATGGTCTTTTCCAACTGCTTTAAGTCAGCTTTGTAATAGAAGTCATTGATACTATGTAAATAGATGATTGTGGCTGTGTTCCAATAAAACTTTACTTATAGACAGGGAAATCTGAATTTATATAATTTTCATGTGTTACAAGATACTTTTCTTTGGCTTTTTTAAAACCTTAAAAATATAAATATTCTTCTTAGTACACAGATCATACAAATATCTTGCAGGCTGCAGTTTGCTGACCCAAGTTGTACAGGGTTACTGGAATGAGCTAACCAAAGTATAAATCTGAACATTTTGTTTGCAGGCTTAAGTCCATCATCAAAGTTCTGCCAACATGAGACAACAGAATAAGGTCTGCTGCTGCTGCTAAGTCACTTCAGTCGTGTCTGACTCTGTGCGACCCCATAGACGGCAGCCCACCAGGCTCCCCCGTCCAATACTCTGTTAGTTCCTTCATGACCAGAGATCCAGCCTTATATCTTGCCTATTCTAGTTGTCAACTGCACAATTCACAATGTTGACTTCCTTGCAGTTCCTTGCCCACACTGAACTTTCTTTTTGTCCCTGAGGCCTTGACAACTCTTATTAGAATGTCTTCCCCTTTTCCTTTCCCTCCTTCCTCCCTTCCTTTCCTTCCTCTCTTCCTTTTTTCTTCATACTGTATCAGAATTGTTGCTTTGTTTGCTCCACTAACAGGTTTCCCGCTGGCAGGACCATGTATTATTCAATTCTGTGTCCCCGTTATCTCACTCCTAGCCCAGTGTCCTGCTAAAGTAGGTACTCAATAAATATTTGCTGAATGCATGCATGCATGAAAGGATGGACAAATGAATAAGTGAAATGGAATAGTTAAATGAGCCAATTTTGTTATTTTGCTAACAACCCTAACCAATGTGTTGACGAGTTCATAAGTACAGACAGTTCTTAACATAGGAATAGATTGGGTTCCAAAAGTTTGTTTGTAAATTGGTCATTCAGTACTTGGAATATGTTTTCCCATATATATGATGTTGTAAATTTTGCCTAATTGTTAATCCTACTCTATAAAGGATTATTGGATGCATCATGTCACTGAATTGTAGAGTTGAAATTTTAAAAAATTAGAAAATAATAACTGAGATGTCATATTTTAAATTCTATTAACATATTATAAGCCCATATTTCATCTCAAGAAATGTTAGAAGATGTTTCCTGACATTTTGTAATATTATAAATAAAACTGAATGTTGGTAAAGGTTTAGTGTAGAAAAAAAGGTAGAGGGAGAGATTCTGAAAAATTCTATGGGAAACAATGTTTTCAAGAACAGGATTTTACTCTTTTCATTATCACTTCAACATTTACAGTTCTCTTTGCTGTGGTAGACAGCATATTAAAAAGCAGAGACATTACTTTGCCAACAAAGGTACATCTAGTCAAAGCTATGGTATTTCCAGTAGTCATGTATGGATGTGAGAGTTGGACTATAAAGAAAGCTGAGCACTGAAGAATTGATGCTTTTGAACTGTGGTGTTAGAGAAGACTCTTGAGAGTCCCTTGGATTGCAAGGAGATCCAACCAGTCCATCCTAAAGGAGATCCATCCTAGGTGTTCATTGGAAGGACTGATATTGAAGCTGAAACTCCAATACTTTTGCCACCTGATGCGAAGAGCTGACTCATTTGAAAAGACCCTGATGCTGGGAAAGATTGAGGGTGGGAGAAGGGGATGACAGAGGATGAGATGGTTGGATGGCATCACTGACTCGATGGACATGAGTTTGGGTAAACTCCAGGAGTTGGTGATGGACAGGGAGGCCTGGAGTGCTGCGGTTCATGGGATCGCCAAGAGTCGGACACGACTGAGCAACTGAACTGAACTGAACTTGCTATGGTAAATGTTTATCATTAGAACTTCTTTTGCCTCATGGGAAAAAATTTTGTTCTTTTTTTTTTTTAACTGTGCTGGGTCTTTGTTGCTGTGTGCAGGGTTTCCCTAGTTGAGATGAGTGAGGGGCTTCTTAGTTGCAGTGCCCAGACTTCTCATGCAGTGCTTCTCTTGTTGCTGAGTATGGGCTCAAGGGCATATAGGCTTTGGTAGTCGTGGTACTCAGACCCAGTAGTTGTGGTGCACAGGTTTAGTTGCCCTGTAGAATCTTCCCTGAGCAGGGATTGAATCCATGTCCCTTGCATTGGAAGGTGGATTTTTAACCACTGGACCATCAGGGAAGTCCATCATCTTTTGACTCAAATGTAAATGGATACATAGACGCATTTTAGAGGCAAAAAATTCCCAAACTGTTTACTTCTAACCTCCTTCAGCAAAATTTAATTTTATTTTATCCTAGCCTTTTTTCCTGCTTTAGAATTATTGTCTCACACTTCCTCTGCCCTCCACCCCCATTTCTTATCATTTTGTCTCCAGTTCATCCGTGTTTTTCTTATGGTATTTGATTTCCTTGTATCTTGACTAAGAGGTCAGGTAGGGACATGTGAGATCAATGATAAGATCATTAAACTCAACTCACTTTCATTTATTAATTGAGTTGTTTATTAAATCTTTCCTGTACTAGATACATATTTATCAAAATGCCTTCTAAATCTAAGGCAGAAGGCCAGCTCTGCAACTGTTAGGGAAAGATATTTGGAAGGACAAAGTGAAGTTAGTGGGAATGAAATGAAGTTTAAAGAGCAATAGCAAGGATTGGTATTCAGAAACCATAATGACATAAGTCTTTATAATAGAATATATTCATTGTTAAAAAATCCTAACATTATAGAAATTCTTAATTTTCTCTTAAACTCCTCCATCACAGATGAAGTATATATACCCAGATTTTATTTCATGTGTATATGACCATATATTAGTTATAGTGATTTTTACAAATTGGGACCATACCTTTTTCATCAAATCTAAAATTCTTCATTAAATATGTATGATTATTTTGCATATCACTAAAAAAAGAAAGCTTTGCCAATTATATATGTTGATTGCTCTTCCATATCCATTTTTCACCCTTCCCCACACTGCTCTCTGTTTTGGAAGACTGACTGATTTGTTTGGATCATATCAATGGCTTTTCTTGCCCTCTGGCTTCCAGTTGGATCTGTCCAACTAGGAACCCCTATAGGAATTAAGAGGGAAGGAGAAGAATGAGGAAGAAGGATTTATTCCTATCACTGTTTCAGGAGACCTTGTGCTGAGTGTGCTCCTTGGTAGAAGGGCACTTTCTTTTGAAGGTGGAACATTCTTAAGTATGTGAATGACTCCCTATCCCCACAAAAAAGTCGATGTTGGTGTGTTAACACACAGACTTGCCTGTGAATACTCACAGAAGCATTATTCATAATAGCTGAAAAACAGAAGCAACCCAAATACTTGAGACTAGATAAACAAAATGTGATATATCTATATAATGGGATATTATTCAGCAGTAAAAATGAGTGAATTCTGAAACATGCTGTGACATAGATAAATCTCATAAGCATCATTCTAAGTGTAAGAAGTCAGACACAAAAGACCATATGTTGTGAATTCCAGTTGTATTAAATGCTCAAAAAGTCAAGTCAGTGGAGACAGAAAGTTGATTAAGGGTTGACTAGGGTTGGGGGTCAAAGTAGGAGTTAATTGTATATAGACACCATGGATATTATTGGGATGATGGCAGTGTTCTAGAATATGTTGATCATTACACAACTTGTAAATTTACTAAAATTCATTGATTTGTACACTTAAAATTAGAAGTTGTTTTGGAAAAAGTATACCTTGGATATCTTTTTATGTCAATAAACAGATTAAACATATGTAACCCATATGTTTAATAATTTTGTATATAATTCTATTTTTCTGCTATGCAGTACTGATATACAACTTCCTCCCACATTCCCTGCCACACCTCCAAATAATCCATTTTCTTAAAAGCACTGTAAGTACTATAGACTCCATCAAAGATTTTACAGGGGAGTTAATATCCACCTCCATCCATCCATCCATCCATCCATGTATGAATATGAGAGTTGGACTACAAAGAAAGCTGAGAGCTGAAGAATTGATACTTTTGAACTGTGGTGTTGGAGAAGACTCTTGAGAGTCCCTTGGACAGCAAGGAGATCAAACCAGTCCATCCTAAAGGAAATCAGTCTTGAATATTCATTGGAAGGATTGATGCTGAGGCTGAAGCTCTAATACTTTGGCCACCTGATGCAAAGAACTGACTCATTGGAAAAGTCCCTGATGCTGGGAAAGATTGAAGGCAGGAGGAGAAGGGGATGACAGAGGAAGAGATGGTTGGATGGCATCACCGACTCAATGGATGTGAGTTTGAGCAACTCCAGGAGTTGGTGATATACAGGGAAGCATGGACTGTGCTGCAGTCCATGGGGTCACAAAGAGTTGGACATGGCTGAGTGACTGAACTGAACTTATATCCACAACAGACAGGTCTGCTGTCCCAGGTCTCTCCAGGTTTCTCCTCCAACCAGGGACTTCCCCATCCCTGGAAATTTTTCCCTCCATGCAGTGCCAACCTAGGTTTTTCTTTTCCCCTCTTCTTTCCTCCCTTCCCTCTCCTCCTTTGTCCTCCCCTCTTCTATCTAGCAAGCAAATTATTGATCGTACTTATTGGAGAACAGTTCTATGTTCATTTCTCAGTCTTAGATGCTAGTGGTGCCTCACTTTCAAATGCCCACCAAGGAGGATATCCACCCAACAGAAAAAAAAGTCTCTCTCTTTGGAGTGGATGTCTTCTAATACAGCTGCTGAGAAAAAGAAGATTATCTTTGCATTATTGCATTTGTTATTCCCTTCAGTTGCTGTGTGGTATTTCATTTTATGAATGAAATAAATTTTTGTCAGTTTTCTCCTGAAACAGTATCCTTGTGCTATCTCATATTTTCAGATAAGAATGTGAGGACTCCCTATTGTTGAATTTAGATTAGATTTAGATTAGACAGTGTTTATCCACAAATTTGCTTTTAATCCATGCCCTCTCACACTGCCAAAGATAATCAAGAGTTGGCTGTAATAACTCATACTTTGATTTGGAATATGTAATTAATTATATGTAAATATTGCATCCTGTTAATAGGTGTTTTCAGTATAAATGACCTGAGTTAAAATTTTTTTTCTAGGTCTTTTTTTAAAAAAAATAATCAGAAAATAAATTTTCGGTGTTCCCCATTGATTTCCTATGCCAATAAAAAGTATTGACTTTTGTAATATAAATTTAATTTGCAATTTAACAGAATTTAACTAAGTAATTTAATTAAAGTACCTACTATGCTAGACAGAAGCAGTATGTTAGAATTATCTATAGTTCTCTGCCCTCAAGGATCTGAAAGGCTAATGGAAAGTAAGACATATAAATAACTAACCTGTAAAAGATCCAAAGTAATTGCCAGGATCCTGTTAAGGCAGGAAGAGAAGGCATTCCTTCATCAGTTCAGTTCAGTGGCTCAGTTGTGTCCGACTCTTTGCGACCCCATGGACTGCGGCACGCCAGGCTTCCCTGTCCATTACCAACTCCCGGAGCTTGCTCAAACTCATGTCCCTCGAGTCAGTGATGCCATCCAACCATCTCATCCTCTGTCGTCCCCTTCTCCTCCTGCTTTCAATCTTTCCCAGCTTTTCCAATGAGTCAGTTCTTCGCATCAGGTGGCCAAAGTATTAGAGCTTCAGCCTCAGCATCAGTCCTTCCAATGAATATTCAGGACTGATTTCCTATAGGATTGATTGGTTTGATCACCTTGCTGTCCATGGGACACTTAAGAGTCTTCTCCAACACCATAGTTCAAAAGCATTAATTCTTCAGTGCTCAGCTTTCTTTATAGTCCAACTCTCACATCCATACATGACTACTGGAAAAACCATAGCTTTGACTATATGCACCTTTGTTGGTAAAGTAATGTCTCTGCTTTTTAATATGCTGTCTAAGTTTGTCTTGGAGAAGGCAATGGCACCCCACTCCAGTACTCTTGCTTGGAAAATTCCATGGACAGAGGAGCCTGGTGGGCTGCAATCCATGGGGTCGCTAAGAGTTGGACACGACTGAGCGACTTCACTTTCACTTTTCACTTTCATGCATTGGAGAAGGAAATGGCAACCCACTCCAGTGTTCTTGCCTGGAGAATCCCAGGGACAGGGGAGCCTGGTGGGCTGCTGTCTATGGGGTCACACAGAGTCGGACATGACTGAAGTGACTTAGCATAGCATAGCATAGCAAGTTTGTCTTAGCTCTTCTTCCAAGGAGCAAGTGTCTATTAATTTCATGGCTTCAGTCACCATCTACAGTGATTTTGGAGCCCAAGAAGATAAAGTCTGTCACTATTTCCATTGTTTCCCCATTTATTTGCCATGAGGTGATGGGATGGGATGCCATGATCTTTGTTTTTTGAATGTTGAGTTTTAAGACAGCTTTTTCACTCTCTCTTTGACTTTCATGAAGAGGCTCTTTAGTTCCTCTTAGCTTTGACATGTAAAGCTAGTCTAACTGAAAGTGATTTAGGAAGTGTTACTATTTAATTTTTTTTAAATATAAATTAACTTAATAAGAAATAATTGGATCTGACAGAGACCTTTGAAATACATCTAATTAGTGCTCTTATTGTACAAATGAAGGAACTGCCTTCTAACCTGGCAGAGGGGCTTTATAAGGTCACACACCTTGAAGTAAAGGAGTCAGGACAAATGAAGATTCATATACTTTTCTCTGGTACAGTGTGCTGGACCATATGGTGAAGCTATAGTAAGTTAATGAAAATGAGGCTAATTAAGTTAATAAAAAACACATGAAATCTTTTCTGAGGAAATTTATTAAGTCACCAGTGAATGGCATGGTAACCTTGATGTAGAAATGTGGATTCTTTGCAAAACTCCTGATAGATATGAGTGGTGTTATTTTCACAGAACCCTGGGCTCTGCTGGTTGAACTGATCCCCAAAACTCTTTGAATTTTTCCTTAAAGTTCTATGTTGAATTTAAATTTTTGTGCCAGACATCTAATAATACCACCTGGTTTCAATTTTGTATCTCAGAAATAAATGGAAGTTGTACACTAGTCTTTCATTTGGCAGTTCCTTAATAATCCAAAGATAGTCAGATGTTCCTCCAAGCCTCTCCAAGGCAAATTGTACCATGGGAAATGCTTTCCAGACAGCACACTAGCCTGACTATTATCTTTGTCAGTCACACATAACTGTTCTTCACTGGGATTGAGAAAGGACTTTAGAGTGAGAGAGACCAAATGCCATTAACTAGCTCTTGTGAAGGAAATGGCAACCCACTCCAGTGTTCTTGCCTGGAGAATCCCAGGGATGGGGGAGCCTGGTGGGCTTCCATCTATGGGGTCGCACAGAGTCGGACATGACTGAAGCGACTTAGCAGCAGCAGCAGCAGCAGCAGCTCTTGTGTGGCCCTTTGATGAGTTACTTTCATCTCTACTACTAATTTCCCCTATTTGTAAACTAGGAGTTGTTGGAAGAATCATATGAGATGATAGATATAAAGCATTTTAGATTGATGCTTTTATATATTGTTCTTCTATCCCTGTCATGTCCCACTCTTTGTGTTCCCATGAACTGTAGTGCACCAGGCTTCCCTGTCCTTCACTATCTTCCAGAGTTTGTTAAATTTGTGTTCATTGAGTCGGTGATGCCATCCAACCATTTCATCCTGTGTTGTCCCCTTCTCCTCCTGCCCTCAGTCTTTCCCAGCATCAAGATCTTCTCCACGAGTTGGCTCTTTGTGTCAGTTGGCCAAAGTATTGGAGCTTCAGCTTCAGCATCAGTCCCTCCAATGAATATTCAGGACTGATTTCCTTTAGGATTGACTGGCTTGGTCTCCTTTCTGTCCAAGGGACTCTCAAGAGTTTTCTCCAGCACCAGGATTCGAAAGCATCATTTCTTTGGCACCTAGCCTTCTTTATGGTCCAACTCTCATATCTATACGTGACTACTGGAAAAACCATAGCTTTGACTATATGAGCCTTTGTCAACAAAGTGATACTATGCTGTCTAGGTTTGTCATGGCTTTTCTTCCAAGGAGCAAGCATCTTTTAATGTCATGCCTGCAGTCACCATCCACAGTGATTTTGGAGCCCAAGAAAGTAAAATCTGTCACTGTTGCCACTTTTCCCCCTTCTATTTGCCATGAAGTGATGGGACTGGATGCTGTGATCTTTGTTTTTTGAATGCTGAGTTTTAAGCCAACTTTCTCACTGCCCTCTTTCAGTTCATCAAGAGGCTCTTTAGTTCCTCTTCACGTTCTGTCAGTAGAGTGGTATCATAAAATATGTGTTCAAAAGATGGTGGCAACTTATTGAACACCCCAGTTGATCCTATTCATCAAGACTATTGCTTTTTGAAGACACTAGTGGTGACTAGTCTTCAAGGTAGCATCCAGTGATCCATCTTTCTGGTGGTTATACCCTTTCCATATTGAATCAGTGCTGGCCTATGTGACAAATAAAATATTGCAGAAGATATGTGACTTTCGAAGCTAGGGCATAAAAAAGTACCAAGAAGCTCCTGTCTTGGTCTTTTGAATCACTCACTCTGAGGGAAGCCATCAGGTGGTAAGGGCACTGAAGCAGCCCTGTGGAGAAGCTCATGTGGAGAACTGTCACCTCTTGCTAACAGCCAGTGCCAGCTTGCCAGCCATGGAGTGAGTCACCGTAGAGACAGGTACAGCTCAGGTAAGTCTTTCAATAATTGCAGCCCCAGTGACATATGACTGCAGTCTCATGAGAGACCTCAAAGCAGAACTGCCTAGCTGAGATGCTCCCAAATTTTTGACCCACACAAACTGTGAAAAATGATAAATGTTTATTGTTGCTTTAAGTTACTAAGTTTCAGAGTAATTTGTTATGTGGGAATAAGATTACTGATTCAACACATTGTCTTGTTTTTTATTTCTTTTCTGGGGAAACTGTGACTCATGGAAAACTTGGCCACATAAAAGAGGAAGATGAAGAGTGAGCTCTTCTAGATTTCCAACAGTCTCTGAGATGTTGGTTCTACTCCTAAGTCTTTATGCCTTCTCATTCTTCCCCCAGTTTTAATCCACTTTTCAGTTCATATCTCTGCTTTGTCCTATCATTGATAATCAAATATTCCTAAATGTAGAGGAAGTTCAAGTTTTTTATACCTGGTGCCCCATAACTTATTACTGCAAATGGTCAAAATTGGGTTGGGGGGGGGAGTAAAATGTCTGTACAGCCAGGCAGGTGACTTAAATGGCTGTAGGAGGTATGGACTTTATAAAGTGGTAAAAATGTGGCTGAAGTGAAGAGTACATGTCCCATCTAAAGGGACTCACATTTCAAAAAAATCTTCAATACTCCATGCTCAGTTAAACTCTCTGTCTACAGAATTCAGCTGCTGCTGCTGCTAAGTCGCTTCAGTCATGTCGGACTCTGTGCAACCCCATAGACAGCAGCCCACCAGGCTCCCCCATCCCTAGGGTTTTCCAGGCAAGAACACTGGAGTAGGTTGCCATTTCCTTCTCCAGTGCATGAAAGTGAAAAGTGAAAGTGAAGTCGCTCAGTCATGTCCAACTCTTTGCAACCCCATGGACTGCAGTCTACCAGGCTCCTCCATCCATGGGATTTTCCAGGCAAGAGTACTGGAGTGGGGTGCCATTGCCTTCTCCAACAGAATTCAGCTAGTTGGTACCAATTTGATAAATCTGACCAAAATGAACAACCATATTAATAAGCCTAAAGGGACAAAAGCTCACTATATATATATATACTTAAAGAATGAATACATCTGTATCTTTGAAGAGCTATACTTTATTACTTACCATAGGAGAAGGCAATGGCACCCCACTCCAGTACTTTTGCCTGGAAAATCCCATGGATGGAGGAGCCTGGTGGGCTGCAGTCCATGGGGTTGTGACTGAGTGACTTCACTTTCACTTTTCACTTTCATGCATTGGAGAAGGAAATGGCAACCCACTCCAGTGTTCTTGCCTAGAGAATCCCAGGGACGGCGGAGCCTGGTGGGCTGCCGTCTATGGGGTCGTACAGAGTCGGACACGACTGAAGCAACTTAGCAGCAGCATTGAAATATAACAAACCACTCTAAAACTTTGTTGCTTAAAACAGTACGTGTTTTTTATGTCTTACAAGTCAGTGAATTAGTGGAGTGGTTCTCCTAGTCTGGACTAGCTCACAGGAGTTTGATGACCTAGGATTCTTCACTCACTTATATGGGCCCTTAGCTGAAAAATTGGGACAGACTATTTCTCCCCGTGGCCTCTTGATCTCAAGGGTGGTAGCTCAGACTTCTTTGCACAATGATCACAGGGTTCCCAGCAGCAATAAGTTCCAGTGCTCAAGTGCTTTTCAAGCCTCTGCTTGTGTCATATTTGTGAATGCGCCATTGGGCAGAGCAAGTCACATAGCCAGCCACAGATACAAGGAGTACATAGACTTCACCTGTTGGTAGGGGGAATGGCAAAGTTACCTGCATGTGCCTGGGAAACCGTATGGTACCTTTTGTTTCCATAGGTGAAGAAGGCTATACTTGGTGGGAAAACTTCCAGATATAAGAATGAGAGTTGGATGGTGGATAGGCAAAAAAAGACAAATATCCACTACAGTTCTTCGGGCACTGACAATAGCAGCCTAGATATCATGAGCATAGTTATGCTGGAGTACCTAGCTGTCATCCACCAGAACTCAGAGAGATAGGGAAGTGCAGGCAAACTAAAGTGGTCCTCAGGATGGTGCCTGCAAGCCTCATGGATCATGGAGGATAAGGGAAAAAAGGGTGTCTGCATGGAGTAAGTGCTGTCTGTGGTCAGTCGTAGTGTCCAGAGAATAGGTGGGGCCTGATCATACACACAGATTCTTAACAGAGCAATTCTGAATGATTTCTGTGGAGAGGAGCTATGCCTAAAGCCCTTCACATTTCTTTCAGGTGAAAGCATCCCCAGAGAGGGTAACTGCCAGGCCTCTGCTCACCTTTCAGGACTGACACCCACCTGTGCCTGGAGACTTCACTCAGCTCATCTTACCTACATGGGGTAGACACCTGCTTCAACATCCAAGGGAACTTGAAATTCCCTTTACCCCCTACCTCCAAAATACAGTGTGTCACTCTGGATAGCCAGTCAGATGGTAGCAGACACACAGTAGAAGAGATACCGCCCCAGTACCTGTACTTGGGTAAATCTGAACAAAACTAGTTTGAGAGTTTGTTCACTAGCTATTTGCCTCCTGCTACCCCTAAGTTTTGTGTATGAGACAGGAGGAATTTATGGTCCTTTTTTTTTTTTTTTTAATAACAGTCCAGTAACTTGCCTTAGGGAAGGGAGAGTAGGAAAAAGTTATGTAAGGAAGGGAGGCATGTTCTCTGATGAAACTGAAAAGAAAAGACCTCTAATTAAAATTGGAAAGAGAAAATTTTCAGAAAAAGATTTCTAATGATAGTCCTGACATTTGATGAGCACCAGCTATGTACAATACTGGGCAGTAAGTCACAAAGAGTATTTTCTTTTGATCCCAAAATGACCCTAAAAATTTATATGAAGGTTTCCTCATTGTTGATGAGGAAACTGAGGCCAAGAGCAGCTGAACATCCTGAGTGTGCCCACTGAGCTAGGAAGAGGCTGAACCTTGTAATCTTTCCTTGTGTCTTACTACTTCCTGTGATTATATGGGGGATCAGGGTAGAGATATCTGGGTAGGGTGTGGTTATCACTGAAGGACTGAAATAGTTTTGGAAATCATGCTGATAAGAGTGTGATGTGTGCTTGCGTGCTCAGTCACACAGTTGTGTCCAACTCTTTGTGACCCCATTAACTAACTGTAGCCTGCCAGGCTTCCCTATCTGGGATTTCCCAGGCAAGAATACTGGAGTGGGTTGCGGTTTCCTTCTCCAAGGGATCTTCCCCACCCAGATATTGACCTTGCGTCTCCTGCATTGCAGATGGATTCTTTACCACTGAGACACCAGGGAAGCCACTGTTGATAGGAAACTCTGCTCCAGAACTCTTTGCCCTCAATTGTCCCCAGACTTCACCCTCTCCTAGGCATCCCCCATTCTGTTCACTGCCCCAGGATCTCTATCTCTGCCCCTCACTGACCCTCTCCAGCTCAGACTTGATATAGGTAATCATTGGTAACTTGGAGCTGGAGAAATCTCTAAATCGGGCATCTGTCAAGTGGCAAAAAGAATGTAGTTGGAGGTCCAAATAGATGACACAGGCTCATGGAGAAATTCAAGTTTGAATTTCAAATCTACTTTCTTATAGAAATCCTATTACACAGGTAGTTAATTTCTTTTGCTAGAAATTAATTTTAAACAGAGGTTTTTAAAAACAGCTTATATTTCTTCTCTTTCTGTGAGAGGCTGCATCCTGGGTTAAAAACTAGAGAGACTGAATAAGTAGGATTTCCAAATAATTTGTCATCCAAACTGAGCACTTTTGAGAGTGGAAGGAGGCACTAATAATAATACCCCGGGACTATCCCGGATGAACAGGGCCGTACAGCTAAGGGAGTTTTAGGGTAGAATACCTTTGAAAATTTGGGACTGCTTGCACATATTTTATAATTTGATGACAAGTTGTTTTACATAGTACCTTCATAATTTTAAAGAAAATATATGCATGTCTCCAGGGCTGACTTCTAAACAGTGAAAGGAAGAGTAACTTTCTGGCTTGCTCATTATTAATAGTCCAGTGCTTTCAAATTGCCATTAAATTTCTCTTGTCTGGTTCACACATTTAGATTCTGTCCTTCATACTGAACATTTGCAAACTGTCCAAATATAAACATCTTTAATGAAGCAGTAAGATACTGAGGTGAAACAATGTCCAAGGTGTGAATTATTGCACCATCCATAACTCAGATTTAAGTGTGACTTTTTGTGATTGCAGAATGGCTGTTTGCCAAGTTGTATAACAAGAAAGCATGGTAATTACAGCCCTAAATAATTCATATTATCTTTAAACATCTATTTTTAAGTTGGTAGAAACTGTAAAATAAAAACTCAGATAGTAAAACCTCATCCTCAATCTTGTTTGTTTAAATAACTGGTGTTTGTTTATGTTATATACCCTCAAAGATGTTTGTTCCTTTTCTTAGTGACTTTTGATATTATTAATGGATAACTGATAAGGGTTAGATAATGGTAAAGTGTCTTTGGTGAATGATTTCCTATAAATCAAGATATATCGAGAATAATTCTATACACTAGAAAATGGTATATCAGGCCATGTGAATTTCTTTAGGAAATTTAGATTATTATTTTCCTAATTTTATCATAGTTAAACTGTGATTTGTTTAACATGAACTATATGCACTTACAAATTTTGAATACCTAAGAAATATGTAGGACAGGCCTTAGGCAAAACTATGTAACAAGTAAAATTCAACAACACTCAATAACTTTTCTTTGTTTTAAGCAGTCTTGACACTGGATGTTCCTAGCTTCAGATTTTCTGTATCTCCACTCTGATCCCCATTTGTTCCTTATCCTGTCTCTTTGCCTTAAGATTCTGGTCTCTACTCAACCTAAAGACTTTTTATTAGTGTTAATGACTCCTGTTATCTCCTATGGCACCATTTTTTTTTTTTTTTTCCTTTTGTAGGATATCTCTTAGAAAAGTGACTTAAAAGAGTGAATAGATAGTCTGGCACTGTGGCAAAGTCAGTCATGAGGACTAGAATTTTATGGGTAGGAGTATCTTTCTCAGCACCCCTGAGTGTCCAGTCCGCCTACCCTTCTTTATGCAAGTGACCACAGTCATTCTAGTTCACTTGGAAATAAGAATGTATCTTTAAGAATAAGAAAATCCCATGAAAAGATGTACTGAAATGTGAAGCTTTGAGAAAGGATGCAGTAATTGCCAGCTTTGCACCATAAATCACTATATTTCCCTGAAGGTAGAGATAATCAACGTTCTTTGACTCTCAGTTTCAGCTGGAAGAATCGAGGAAGAAATATTTCACATTGATTTGTCTCATCCAGGACTCAAGCTGTGATGGGAATTAGTGAATTCTGAAGAATGGCTGATACATCTGCTGGAAACATTCAGCATTTGGAATACTCCTGTTTTCCTGTTATATAGTTTATTCAGTATTGCTTTTTTTTCTCTGCACCAACTGCATTTTCAGGGAGAAAGAAGAAAATAACCTCTCAGATTCACCAGGAATACTTACCACATGAAGGTTTCTTACTAGGCCTCTGGGATGCTGGCTTCCTGAACTCACCAAATCTTAGTGTGTTTTTTAAAGCTTTCTTTTGTACCCTGGGAATGATTGGTTTCATAGAAGCTCAAAGAGATCTTAGAAATCAATCTTCTCAATAGTATTTTGTTTTATTCCTCAGAGCCCTAGGGTTCTACTGGGTGTCTCAGAAGCTATGAGGGGCCCATGTGTAAGAAGTAAGGTCCCTTGCTTCAACCCCAGAATCTTCATTTTTTTTTTTTTTTGTTCTAT
Organism: Bos indicus x Bos taurus; assembly: GCF_003369695.1. Classification (NCBI taxonomy): domain Eukaryota; kingdom Metazoa; phylum Chordata; class Mammalia; order Artiodactyla; family Bovidae; genus Bos; species Bos indicus x Bos taurus. The sequence goes on from NC_040083.1 coordinate 40,115,594, forward strand.
TACAATAGGCTCTGTGTAAAATTCTCTTGGCCATGTTAATCAGAATTTGAAAGCTTTTGATCTGTGTGAACTGATTAGTCTTAAGTGTTCCACCTGCTGCTGCTGCTGCTGCTAAGTTGCTTCAGTCGTGTCTGACTCTGTACGACCCCATAGATGGCAGCCCACCAGGCTCCCCTGTCCCTGGGATTCTCAAGGCAAGAACACTGGAGTGGGTTGCCATTTCTTTCTCCAATGCATGAAAGTGAAAAGTGAAAGTGAAGTGGCTCAGTCGTGTCTGACTCTTAGTGACCCCATGGACTGCAGCCCACCAGGCTCCTCCGTCCATGGGATTTTCCAGGCAAGAGTGCTGGAGTGGGGTGCCATTGCCTTCTCCACCTAGATAATGGCAATGTCTAGGTCTAGAATATGTCTCCTGGTCTATGGACCTCTTGTTTTGTTATATTGCTATACCTTATGAAAAGGAAGCCAAGGCCATAAACTGCCAACTAGTAGATGGAGGCCTGAAAAGGCCACTCATAAAGAGCATTGTTTAGAAAATGCTCAACCTCACTGAATTTGGGAATATAGATTAAAGCAATGTTTCTCTTTTTTTTTCCCTTGTCAATCAAATTGTCAAAGATGATAATAGTGGATAACCAGAATATGTTGAAATTGCAGTTCTCAGTTCATGGTTTGGGGGTATAAAGTCGGGGGGAGGCATATTTACATAGAGAGATTGAAAAATATTTAAGATGCATTCACATTTTCACCTGGTAAGCACTGTTGCAGCCCAGCAGATGTTCATAAACCACATCCCTTTTGACTGATCCATGTGTACATTCTGACTGGGGAATAACCAGGCTATATGGGGATTAAAGGTACTGACTCTTGTCCCCCATATAGCCCAACAACTCACTTTTAGAAATTGATGCTAACAAGATAATTTGAACTATAGTAGAAGAAATGTGGGTAGAAATGTTTTTTGAAACATTTTCCACTGTTTTTTAATTGTGAAATGCACAACAGTAAAGAAACAGTTAAGCTAACTGTTAATGTCTGTATGGTGAAATATTAAAACTAAGTTTACAAGTTGTTTCTTGAGAAGTGTTAAAATAATTTTAGAATACATACAGTTAAGTGAATAGAACTTCATATAAATATAGACTGTAATGATTTCAAAATATGAATAGATACAGAGAAAAGATTAGGGAGAAATAGCCTACAATGCTATGATTATCTCTGGGCAGTGAGATTATGAATGATTATTCATTTATTTTTTGGCTTTTGAAATATTTTTCCAGTTTTCCACAATGTGCATGTGTTGCTTTTGTAAGAAGAGAAGAAATTAGTTTTTTTCTCTTCCTGCAAATTCCACTGAAAGTGCCACAAAAATCTTGGTTTGGGTTATTTTCTGATAGAGACCAGGAGTGAGGAAAAGGCTAGAGCCTGCCTTCCACTGTGTTGTTTTGGTTTTGTGAACAGAAGAGATTTTCACGTGTCATTTGTCATTTGGCACACTCATAGTTCTCTGCTGGCAACAATTACTCCCTGAGTCTTTTTAGCATCAAGGAATTCTGGGTTTATGTTTGGGAAAATATAATGGCAGTGTGGGGGTTCAATTAGGATTTAGCAACTTAAACACAACTTCTTCTAGCTCACGAAAATGAGCAGCCCTGGATGTCAGTTCTGGCTATATCACTTCCTATCTATGTGACTTTGACTGAATTTGGAAACTCTCTGAACCTCAGGTTTTTCATTTGTCAGATGAGAATGATACCTTTTTTATGGTGTTATTAAAACACGAAAAGACAGGTAATATGCCTAGCATAGTACGTAGCACTGAAGTGGAAGAAACCTTCAGTCTGTGTTTAGTCCACTGCTTTATTTATTCCAGGCCTCTGTCCTTTATTATGGGAGTTATGGGAAGGGAAAAGTACTTGTGCTTTGAAAGCTTATTCCTTATCCAATACTTTGAGCACTTGGATAGATATAATCCTGGGAATCAGGATAGTCCTAGATGGGTATATCATTCTGACAACTCCAAGAGAAGAACAAATGGCAGTTTCTGTTCTTCAGGACCCGTGGACTGACATGACTAAGAACTTTGTTAGCACGTGTGTCTTAGAGGATATATAAAAATCACCGTCCTTTGTCTTCAGTAGCTGGAGGTCCAGCTTTTTGTTCTGTATTTGTGACTAGGAGAAGGCACCTAGCACAGAATGAGTTCCAAAACTGTGGAGGAGACATTTCTTTTCAGTTTCCTTAGTCTGCCTCCATCCACCTAGAACCCATTACCCTAAATCTCTCTATCTGCCTCTTAACTCTTTCAGAAAACTGCTGTCCAATCCTTCATTCTGGGAAAAAATATCAGTATTAACAGCTTTTGTTCCTACTTTTCTTAGGTGCATTTGCTTTTAATGAGAAGGCATGGAGCTAAAAGCACAGGGCTCTAATGGAAGAAATGTAAGGTTCGGTTAGCAAGAGAATTTTGGATATGAACAGACCATCCAGACAGGCCTTAAAGTAATTCCTGAGGAAACCTCCTGTTTGGATTATTTGATCTTTCAAAGAAAGTAGAGCTGAGTACAGAAGACCAAGTGCTTAGGGAGGGTCACCACCGTTGGTGCATTGTTCATTTGTCCCTTTCCTCTGTGTCCTCGGCCTGTTTCTGAGCCATCTCACTACTGTGAATGCCATCAGCCATATTTGCTGTGAAGAGGGTCAGATCTGGATTCTTGCAGGTATGAGGGCTCATGCTGGAAGAGCCTAAAATTAACCAAGTCAGATGCCAATATATGTCAAATGCAAATGAATCATTAAGTAATCAAAAGTTCAATTTATGTTTACTGCCACATGGAACATAGCCTGGGTACCTAGATGCAAGATCGGCATACATCTCTTAAAGCAACTGCAGCATGGGATTTAAAAGCCAGTAATTCCAAAGGAACAATTAATTAAAAAGGGAGGTTAATTCACAGTTTATAGACTTAGCATCTGCTTGTTTAGCATATGCAATAAAAAGCAAACTAGTGGTAGATTTATAAAAATGTCAGTTAAATAATTTATGATATATACATACTAATTGTTTTTGCTTAATCCGGTTCTTTTTTCCCTCTCATAACCCTCACTGAGATACTGTTCTAGAACAGGATGTAGTTCTTATACTCTGATTTAAATACTCTAAGTTGAAAGCATTTATATGTTTTTTGGTGTGCTCTTTGTCTTTGGAATTTTGGAACTTGTTTTTTTTTTTTTTTCCCTTTAAATCAGTGAATTGAAAATTACCTATTTGTGTATATATTTTCCCTGACATGTCCAAGTAATCTTTTTGAGCTGAAAGTCACAGGTTATCTAAATATATGTAATACAGGAGTCCTATTTAATTTGCTGATAATAAGAACTTAAATGCATCTTATTGTAATATGAAGAAAGTCATGTGTTATTGCTTTATCCTGGCTTATTTGTATCTACATTTATTCTGTAAAAATTATTTTAATTGCTCTTTCTTCTATAGAGAGGTCCCTACTGCAAAAGGGACCTCTTTTCATGGTTTCATCTACTTATGTAGAATTTCCTACAGAGGCCAAAATGTACTGAAACATGGGGTTACAACTGAGATAGAGATGTGGAAATCTGAGGGTTTTTTTAAAATTTTTATTTTTTTCTGTATGGATATGCTTGAATATGTGTGTGTGTATTTTAACTGTGTACTCAGACTGGAATTCATATCTTATTTTGCTAAAGGCTCAAGGACATAAATTGTTTCAAATAAGAATCTTCCAGTTTTTTTCAGTGAAAATTCTGGATATAGAGTTTTTCAGTAACAATTTTTACTTCAGAAAAATCTCACCCCTCAGGGATCACTTTGTGTGTTAAAAATATATTGCTCCTAAATATAGTAATATATTTGCCTAAAATTAGAATATTACGAACATCTGAAAGACGGCTTTTTAAAAACTTAACTTATGCCCTACATCTTTTCAGAGAATTTGAAGCTGTTTACAAAAAGAAAAGAAGATGCATATGACATGATAAATAGGAGCAGTTAGGGGCAAAGTTAGATGGGAAAGCAGGTGATAAAATAGAAGTTTTGCCATCTGAAGTTTGAGCATAGTTACTGAGTTTGGGCTTCAATGGTGGCCCAGACAGTAAACAATCCACTGTAATATGGGAGACCTGGGTTTGATCCCTGGATTGGGAAGATCCCCTGGAAGAAGGCATGACAACCCACTGCAGTGTTCTTGCCTGGAGAATTGCTATGGACAGAGGAGCCTGGCAGGCTACAGTCCATGGAGTCTCAGAGTCAGACACGACTGAGTGACTAAGCACTGCATAAAACACAGCCCAGCACTGAGATTAAAGGTATTAAGGACTTAATATTGTATGAGCCTTTACTGGAATTTTGCAACTTAAAACAAAACTTGGTTTTCCCAGTTGTACTTCTTTTTTGGTTTATTTTTTCAGTGATATTGGTATGCTCCTCCACCTCCCATCCTTTGCCAGACTAGAAGGAAAAAATAAGCAGTGAGTTCTTACTGACATGTAGAAAAATTTAGATGGGATATTACTGAAGGATACTTCAGGCAGAATGTGTTTTGTTAAGTCCACATAATGTTAAAAAATACAGAGATAACAGTTAGAAATGAGAGGATTTCCCATAAAATTCAGATTTCTGACTTCTTTTAGAAAGTTTAAAGAGCAACCAAGCATTCTGCCTACTTTTCTACATGATAACAAGCAGACCTTGCCCTCTTCGCATGGAGGATCTGTCTAATCTCAGAGGGCATTTTTGAGCATTTCCTCTGATGAAGACAGCCCTGCTTGCTAAGAGCTTGCAATCATTCTAACAGAGAGAGGGGATAAGTATTGCCTAGCCTGAGCTTTTTTCCTAGTGATTTTCTTGTGATTTTTGTCTTATTACCCTTACCTGTGGAGAGCACATTCAAAGCTCTTTGTACCATCTCAGATGATATACCTTCATTCAATATTCATTCATTCTTTTCAAACACTTTTATATCAGGTTTGCTACCAAAATTCAAATCTAGGTAACACTATCTATAGTTGATATTTTGTTGTTGTTCACTCAATTGTGTCCGACTCTTTGTGATCCCATGGACTGAAGCACACCAGGCTTCCCAGTCCTTCACTATCTCCTGGAGCTTACTCAAACTCTTATCTATTGAGTCAGCAATGCATTCCAACTATCTTGTCCTCTGTCATCTTCCCTTCTCCGCCTGCCTTCTATCTTTCCCAGCATCAGGGTCTTTTCCAGTGAGTTGACTCTTCGCATCAGGTGACCTGATACAAAGTATTCAGTTTCAGCATCAGTCCCTCCAATAAATATTCAGGGTTGATTTCCTTTAGGATTGACTGGTTTGATCTCCTTGCTGTCCAGGGGACTCTCAAGAGTCTTCTCCAACACCACAGTTCAGAAGCATCAATTCTTCGGTGCTCAGCCTTCTTTACTGTCCAACTTTCACACGCTACATGATTACTGGAAAAACCATAGCTTTGACTACATAGACCTTTGTCGGTAAAGTAATGTCTCTGCTTTTTAATATGCTGTCTAGGTTTCTCATCACTTTTCTTCCAAGGAGCAAGTGTATTTTAATTTCATGGCTGCAGTCACAATCTGCAGTGATTTTGGAGCCCCCCAAAATAAAGTCTCTCACTGTTTCTATTGTTTCCTCATCTATTTACCATAAAGTGATGGGACTAGATGCTATGATCTTAGTTTTTTGAATGTTGAGTTTTAAGCCAACTTTTTCACTCTCCTCTTTCACCTTTGGCAAGAGGCTTTTTAGTTCCTCTTTGCTTTCTGCCATAAGGGTAATATCGTCTGCATATCTGAGATTATTGTTATTTCTTCCAGCAATCTTGATTCCAACTTGTGCTTCATCCAGCCCAGCATTTTGCATGATGTACTCTGCATATAAGTTAAATAAGCCAGGTGACAATATACAGCCTTGATGTACTCCTTTCCCAATTTGGAACCAGAATGTTGTTCCATGTCCAGTTCTAACTGTTGCTCCTTAACCTGCATACAGATTTCTCAGGAGGTGGGTCAGGTATTCCCATCTCTTGAAGAATTTTCCACAGTTTGTTGTGATTCACACAGTCAAAGGCTTTAGTGTAGTCAATGAAGCAGAAGTAGATGTTTTTCTGGAATTCTCTTGTTTTTTTCTATGAGCCAACGGATGTTGGCAATTTGATCTCTGGTTCCTCTGCCTTTTCTAAATGCAGCTTGTACATCTGGAAGTTCTCGGTTCACGTACTGTTGAAGCCTAGCTTGGAGGATTCTGAGAAATTTTAGAAAGTGCTAAATAGCCCTATGAAAGAGCACTTTGAAAATACTGTCACGTTGAGATTTGGGATAGCCTTAGATGTTTACAATCAAGTCTATATTTTCACTGGGATAAACTGATTGTGGTCTATCCGTTATTCAGTTTGGGCACTGAATGACCTTGGTGGGCCAGATAATCCTACAGCCTTGTTAGTGCCCGATTTAGTTTTAGGAATGAGATAGCTAGGAATCTGTATATATTAAGGGTTGGAGCTGAGCCATTACTCCAGAAAAGAAAGCTTATTGATAGTAAGAAAGACAGATGCAAATACAAGATTTTCCAAGTAAGTAAGAAAATATATATTTATGCAGATTGCTTCCAAGCCTGAATGTGATTCATTTTGGGTTCACAAATTTTTTTTCCCTCAGATCCTAACATTTGGAGTTAGAGCTAATCTTCAGTTTTTACATACCCTTACATACAAGGTACCTGATATAAAAGAAACATCTTATGAAAAAGAAATATGTAGCTAATTTCTTCATTTTGGGGACAAAAATATCTCTTTGATCATTATTTCCTTAAATACAAACAAAACAGAGATTTCTCAGTCTTTGATTGTTGATTTCTCTTAAAATTTTTTTTTCCTTAGAAGCCAGCCCTCTCCAGTCATTTAATCTTTCAGTCAATTGACATTTGGGCATTTGTTTTCTGTGTGGTACTGTAGTTCCGAATTAGACTCATTGAAAACCCACAACATCTAAACATTGTTGACCCAGTTTTAAACTTAATCTGTATTAAAAGAAAGAGTTCAAACTACCTTAGATTCCTTCCATGTGACTGCTTTTGTCATGAATTTTTGTGTTATATGATACCTTATCAATGCATCAAAGGCCACGTTGGATGATGTAAGCGGTTTTTGTCTCAGGTAGTTAAAGTCTTAAACAATGAAACAGCAAGAGTCTCTCCTTACTCTAAATTTTGAAGTCTGCATCTGATTTTCAAATTAAGCAGATGAGGTTTATTCCATCTGTTTCTTTCGTTTTTTAACACTAAAAATGGAAGCCTGAAGACAGCTTATAATTTCTTTTAAGGTAAGGAACAGAATGCAATAGGTTAAATTTTAATCTAATCTCTTTCTAAGCAGCTTCTGTAGAGTCTTTCTTACTAGGCTTGGGTACAACACATTTCATTTTTGAAGGCTTAATTTAAGCTATTCTTGAAACTCTTTTACTGAATAAAAAGAACTCTTTTATCTCTACCCTGTTTTGGTGAATACTGTACTTGTATGTATATTGTCATGTTCATCCCTGCAGAATTGAATTGTAATAAATACCCCTTCCATGATGGAAAGTCATAACATTTCAGGAGTGAAGGTCTGGTGTGCTAAATATGACTTACAGATGATATTAATAAAAGGGCATTCACCATGTACAGGGGTGGTGATAAATCTTATCCTTAGATAAAAGCTTGCTCACTCTCATATGACTTCATTTGTGTGATCTATATGTACTATGAACACAGTTTTAGGAATATGATTTCTTAAAAGTTATTAATTGATCAATTAATTTTTCTGTCTATTGTATTCCCTGCCTGACTCTGTGTGTGATCCTCAGTTATGAGATTCATGATTTTTACTTAGTATTTATAGTGGAAGTCTTTGGAATGTTCCTGCTTCCATGAATTTAGGTAGTTACTAGTAAAACACACACCCTGAGCATACAGATGTTGGACAGAACGTGGGTATTTTTCTGAAAACTTTGCAGAGTGTGGAAAAGAGTTCCACTGTATGTTTTAGTCCCAAAGGAGACTTTCCTACGTGGGGGTTGCCTACGTGTGTTTGCCTGCATCTAGTGCTTGATCTTGGGGATGTTGTTTTGGGTATGTGCTTGGAGAACAAGATGTGCATGCCCCTAGGTGATTATCTCAAAGACTTTAACACACTGTACATGGCATACGGCGTTAGATGTTTTTTATCAGGCTGGGAGGTTCTCTAACCCCAGGCCTCATGCCTTGGTGGCATCCTCACATGTGTTGCAAAACTGATCTGTTGACGAGCCGTTTCCCTCATCCTAGCCAGACAAACTTACTTGGTCTTCCCGGCAGTCCTGCTGCCCCGGTCTGTTCAAAAGAGTGGCCCTCATACCGTTTCATTGCTGATTTATACCTTTACTACTTGTTAAGATTCCATTTGAAACTCATCATTCTGTCTCTCCCTGTATATGAAGATACTGTTAGATTAGCATTCTGTGAATATTCACCAATTGCTGATTATACACCTATGGTTTATTTTGTATTTTATTTTGATATAATTTCAGACTTAGAAAAGTTGCAAAAAATAAATAAATAAATAAATAAATAAATAAAAGAAAAGTTGCAAGAACAGTGCAAAGAATTTCCTTATACTCTTTACTCAGATTTCTCAAATGTTTTTACTACATTTGTTCCACTATTCCATTTTTTTTTTTTTTTTCTGAACCATTTAGAGTAAGTTGCAGACATGGTGTCCCTTTGCTCCTAAATTCTTTAATGTGTGCTTCCTAAAAACAAGAAAATTCTTTTACATAACTGCATTACAATTATCAAAATCAGGAAATTAATATTGACCCATACTGTTATTTAGTATATAGACCTCAGTGATTTTGCCAATTCTCCCAGTGTCCTTATAGCAAAAGAAAATCCTGGATCACACATAAATGACAGCTGTGAGATTAGCACCCTGATCTTTCAACTCATTCTCCCATGTTCTTTTTGTCTCTCTACACCAAAACAACATTTCTGAGACCACCATGGAGTTATCTGAAAGCCTTGGTAAACTTTTTAGGGCTTTCAAAGCTGTTTATTAACTTTCAGAATCTGGGGCTACTAATGATGTTAATTTTTTTTAAGTCAGTGAATGCAAAGTAGAAATCTTGATGTCATTCTTTATGCATTTCTTGTGTATGCCAAGCTGTAGAGGTCTCATTTATGAGACTGAAACAAAGAGAGCTACTGGTAGACAATGTTTGACAGCAGCAGAACCTTGGCCAACAATTAACTGGGGTTGGAGATGCCAAGAATCAGAACAATTAGCTCCTTCCTCCTTCCTCATTGAAAATGGTGGTGATGATCTTTGATCCCATAGGGAAAAAATGTCAGAATACTGTAAGCTTGTTTAAATAACTCATCATTTATAAATTAAATAACATATATCTTCCTACAATGCTACCATGATTTTCATCTTCTAAATTCTAAATAAATACAAATAAATAAATCTAGTAAATCTGGATCATATAATCCAGTTAGAGAATTTGTGTTAAACAGAATGATGTTTCAGTGATTAGGCTGGCTCAGCTGGTAAAGAATCTGCCTGCAATGCAGGAGACCTGGGTTTGATCCCTGGGTTGGGTAGATCCCCTGGAGAAGGGAAAGGCTACCCGCTTCAGTATTCTGGCCTAGAAAATTCCATGGACTGTGTAGTCCATGGGGTTGCAAAGAGTTGGACACGACTGAGTGACTTTTACTTCACTAAGACCTAACTAGGGACCAAGGCTTATATCTTATTTCCATAGAATTTCTTGCTTAATATATCATAGGGTGTCCCAACACAGTAAAGAAGAAGATGCACTAGAAGAAAATTTGACACTGGTCAAAGGCTTGGAGGACAGTTATGATGCTTATAAAATCAGAAAATGATACATAAATATTTCCTAAAGTACAAATGTTGGTTTATTTCTCAAAATGTTTCTATTACTTAATACTCTGAGTATCAGGATCCTTTGTTCAGTACATAATGTAACAGGATAATTGGGTAGACATGAGCTAAAGATCCTTTAAACAACTCGCTTTTATTGCAATTCAATTTTATTCCTCTATTCAGACATGATGACAGTCATTTAGTGACTTTGTTGTGGGAACATTTCTTTGCATATAATGTATAGAACTGTTCAAATGTAGTCTGTTTTGAATCATTATCCATTTCTTTGGGTTTTCTTGGATGAATAAAGTAGAGTCCAGTTAACAGCTTCAAATAAAAAATATCTGAAAGGAATGACTTATATATATATATAATTAGAAAAAAACAAACCTTCAGTTTTGGATATGCTTTAGCAAGTCATTTATAACAGTGATCTGGTCTGACGCTTTGGCAAGGAAGAGAGGAGAGAGAGAGAGAGACAAAGTAGAAAGACAATTAGTCTGACTTGCTTGCTGAGTTTTAATTTGAATCCTTTGCTAACAAGCAGGGAGGGAAAGATTGCCTTTAACCAGACCAGTTATGTTATCTCTACGCATTAGGAACAGACTGTACACTGGAGCCCAGGACCAGCATGCTCTTCCCATGGCTCTGTGCTTCCTTGCTCTTGGCCCTTGGGAGTGTGTTCTCATCAGTATCCTTAGGGATACTAACAGTGCTTGGCCATTGGAGAGGAGTAACCATACCAAAAATCGCATCTGGAAAAAACACTTTGAAAACAGCCTAGGACTAAAGAAGAGGATGGAAAAGCCATATACATGATAAAAATCAGCCACTGCATCTGTTAGAAAATAAGTGCTTTTCTTGGGATTAGAGAAAAGTTTATGAAAGGTGGTTCATGTGGGGGAAGGAACCGAATATACTATGGGCTCAGATAATCCCAACTTTAACTTCAGATTCTAATGCTGCTACTTTTACTAGCAAACATAACCATCTTGAATACATAATATCTCTGATCTTCACTTTGTGTACCAGGAATATCTTATTCATTCAGCAAGCAGATATTGGGCACCTACTGTGTGCAAGTACTTTGTCAAGCACTGAAGTTTGTGGGTGAATAACATACTGTTACTCTCCTCGGGGAGCTCAGAACCTATGAGACTCACAGAGTCATGAGATATATGAGAATGTACAAGAAATTACTTAGCAAATTGTCTAGCATGTAGCTAGGGCTTAATGTATTTTATTTTCCTTTCCTGTTTGTCCTCTCAGCTTCCCATGAAAATGGAGAAATCCAATGATTTCCCAAGAATTTAGCAATTATAGCAATTATTCTTATTACCTCCCACATAAAACCTCTTATTAGGAAATGCTATAATTTGGAATTTGATGCATACCAGTTAAATGCATACCTCCATGGAATGCAGACTTCTGTGGTACTGAACTGAGTAAGCAAACATGAGCTCCTGTGCCAGCTTTGCATCACTAACATTTGCTCTTGGGTAATTCACTTCACGTTGGGAGTTATTTGATTGAATAGTACAATGAGGATTGTGAATTAGTTAGGCGTGGTCTTTGTCCTTTAGGATCCAGAGTTAATGGGTTTACTTCTAATTTTCTACCTAAATCAACATTACCTGCATTTTTGTCTTTCTTATATCCACCTTCTGGCTCTCCTCCAAAAGCTTTGTTGGAGTTGCTGATGAACAGGAACGATGCTTGGTTTCAGCCTTGATTCAGTTGATCCTATCCTTTCTTTCCTCTTATCTCTGGTTTTGGGGCAGATGGACGAGGAAAAAGAAGGGAAGATATGGCTGTCTCTACTTCTTAAACTTCAGGTAACTTTTGGGTTTTCTGCTTCCTTTGATACCTAATGTCTTCACCAGTGTTACTGCTTTCGCTTGTAGCCACTGAATCCCTTAGGCTAACTTATAGAATACCCCAAGTCATAAATGGTTCAAACTGGGAGAGGAATTCCTTGGCTATTTTTGTATGAAACTGAAGTTCGGGAAGGAGAAGGAACTTTTTCTAAAATATGCCATTGGTTGTGCCATAGCAATCAGTCAGATCTTGACCTCACATCTCTAGTGCAGCTCTCTTTCACTTGCCATTGTTGTAAGAATGGTTATTTTTATGGTTTATTCTCCACATCACCTCTTAGGCAACCGAACATCATAATCCTCTTTTTTTTTTTGGTAAAGATTTTCTCAAGCCCTATCTTCCTTATACTTTGTTCTCTGTTTGCCTTATGGGGTTCTGCCGTCTATCTTCTGGGCCAAAGCTTTCTTTTCTACTCTTCGGTGTATGCAGAGTAGTTCTAGAAAAGGATCTGAGGTGCTCCTAGTCACCCATAACCTTCTGTATCTATTCCTATAAACATATTAATCATGGGTAATCAACTTTTTGAATGCTTAATATGAGCAAGACACTATATCAAGTACTTTGCATTAGAACTATATGATATGTTACTGTTTTCCCCATTTTCCAGAGGGAGAAATGGAAATATGTAGAGATTCCATATTTTATTTGGGGTTCCAAGTCCTGTAAGCAGTTGTTCCTGGATTTGAAGCCAAGTGGTTTCACTCCAGAGTCTATGTCTTTAAATATTGTGGCTTCCTACCCTGGTCCCTCCTGCTCACACCATCCCTGACCCCAGAGACACTTTCTCTTCTCATTGCAGATTCCTTTTTGCCTGTAGCCCTAAACATTGGAGATTCTCAGAATTCTACCCTTTTCCCGATTTTCCGTTCCCTATATACGTGATTCAGAGAAGGCAATGGCACCCCACTCCAGTACTCTTGCCTGGAAAATCCCATGGATGGAGGAGCCTGATGGGCTGCAGTCCATGGGGTCGCTAAGAGTCAGACACGACTGAGCGACTTCACTTTCACTTTTCACTTTCATGCATTGGAGAAGGAAATGGCAACCCACTCCAGTGTTCTTGCCTGGAGAATCCCAGGGACGGGGGAGCCTGGTGGGCTGCCATCTATGGGGTCGCACAGAGTCGGACACGACTGAAGCACCTTAGCAGCAGCAGCATATACGTGATTCTTGAACAATCTTACCTGCATTGAAGACTCTATACTTATTGATATCCCCAGAACTTTATTCTCGCTCTGTTTCCAGGCTCTCCCTTCCAGTTGCCTTTGTAGTTCTATCTGGATTTCTACACAGACACCTCGTTCTCAGCTTGTTCAAAACTGTGCGGCATCTCAGGTGACTGGAGTGACTGCCTGTCAGGCATCAGTCTGGAGGGGGGAGATTTTGAAAGTCTCCCAGGCTCTGCAGCAGTGAAAGTGTAGTTTCATGTTATGATGTGTAGGTCTGGATATTAGAAAATATTTTTTGTGTTTACCTATAAACAAATAAATTAGAAAACTTTTTTTCTCTGTGGAAAAGAATGCAGTTTTAAAAACGTATGATGATTTTTTTTTTTGCTTTGGACATTCAAGTAGACGTTTATATGAAAAGGAATTCTGCAGGGATGATGTTGGAAATGGCTTCCTCCCCATGTTGGAGGACCCCTTCAGCCTTTCTTATCCTGTGTCCATGGAGCATCAAAGGCAGAATTGCTCTAGAGCCTCTCACAGTGTGGATAAGACAGAGCCCAGGAAGATTTCCACAAGTTTCAGTAGCCCAGTGTATCAAAGCATAGCATGATACCATACCATGATATCTGGAAAGGGAAGCCAAGAGCAAAATTAAGAATTAATCTCTCATCACTTCCCTTCCCTACTTCTAGTCTCCAGCTGCTCTGCTATCTTTGGTTTAAATGGCACCATTTATTGCCAAGATTAAGCATCTCTTTGTTTCTTTTAAGTCTGATTTTTGCCTTGCTTGGGAATGTTCATCTAGGTTTTACTCCCTTCTTCCCTGATCCATGAATTTTTGTCCTTAAATAGCCCTCTCACCTAGTACAGTATTTTTTGCCTCCCGATATTGTTTATTCTATGCTTCTAGGATGTTCTTTGCCATCTAATTTTAGATCCTACATAATGCCGTCTAAGCAGCCTCTTCTTTGGATAAAAACCATGGTTAAGATATTAATTTCCACAAAACAGTTTTGGTGAAGATGAAGGCAGCTGTGGAGATGGAGGGGGGCCCAGGAACTAATGAAGTCTGATCCTTTCAAAGTTGACTTAATCCTCTCTCTTATCCCAGCCATCTTTGTGCTACTCTTTGGAGGGTGGATGGACCTCTTTAACAAGAAGGAATGAGATTTTGCATTGTTCAACTTTGTTACAACAACAAAAGCCCTGGAAAATTCCAATTAATTAGTAAGCTGTGGGCTAATGAAAGAATAAAACTCAAGAGAAATGCTAGAAGCATGTACCTGTGAGGACAATGCTGGTTTCAGATATTTGGGGCTTTTTGTATAATTTTCCCAGGGTTTGCCATCCTGAGACCCAAAGAGATAAGATGAGAGACAAAGAGCAAGCATTTGTCAGAGTCAAGTTGTAGTAACACTGTTGGCTTTTCAGGACACCAAATGACCCACCATCGTCTGAAGAAGAAAGTTAAATGTGCACTCACACAGTCAGGGAAATTAAAACCAGAATACAGACCCTTTGCCCATTTCATGTTTAGAGAAAAACATGGCAACTGGCCTGGCATAAAGTAAATTACAAAATAAGGTTGAAGTTAATTATTGTGAAGGATCAGATCACTGTATTGTATCCTTGAATGAGGGAGCGCTTGCAACCTGTGTAGCCTCTGAGGTTCTATTCCCAGTTTGGTCACTAGTTTTTCCCAGTGAACAAGTCATTCAACTACCATTTCTGTTCTTCAGTGTGTTCGTCTATAAAATGAAATTGTTGTTAGATGATAGCGGAGGTGTTTTCCGGTTGTAATATTTTGAAGATTAAGAAAATGATGTGTTCTAGGAACAGAGTAAATGAAATGATCATTTTTAAAGTATGTGTGTGTGTGTGTGTGCGTGCTCACATTCAGACATAAGGAATGAGGTATCAACTTTGGATTCAGGTAAATTTATGTGACTCTCCTATATGACTTGGGGATGATTGCTTAATCTCTATGAACTTCAGTTTCTTTTCTTCTGTTGGAGGTGATGATAGAGTGATGCCCAGGCATTGCTGGTATTTCTCCTATTTGTCCTCACGTATTACTAGATTTGATTTCAGTGTTGACCATCTGGTGATGTCCATGTGTAGAGTCTTCTCTTGTGTTGTTGGAAGAGGGTGTTTGCTATGACCAGTGTGTTCTCTTGGCAAAACTCCATTAGCCTTTGCCCTGCTTCATTCCGTACTCCAAGGCCAAATTTGCCTGTTACCCCAGGTGTTTCTTGACTTCCTACTTTTGCATTCCAGTCCCCTATAATGAAAAGGACATCTTTTTTGGGTGTTAGTTCTAAAAGGTCTTGGAGGTCTTCATGGAACCGTTCAGCTTCTTCAGCATTACTGGTTGGGGCATAGGCTTGGATTACTGTGATATTGAATGGTTTGCCTTGGAAATGAACAGAGATCATTCTTTTTTGAGATTGCATTTCGGACTCTTTTGTTGACCATGGTGGCTACTCCATTTCTTCTAAGGGATTCCTGCCCACAGTAGTAGATATAATGGTCATCTGAGTTAAATTCACCCATTCCAGCCCATTTAAATTCACTGATTCCTAGAATGTTGACATTCACTCTTGCCATCTCCTGTATGACCACTTCCAATTTGCCTTGATTCATGGACCTAACATTCCAGGTTCCTATGCAATATTGCTCTTTACAGCATCAGACCTTGCTTCTATCACCAGTCACATCCACAACTGGGTATTGTTTTTGCTTTGGCTCCATCCCTTCATTCTTTCTGGAGTTATTTCTCCACTGATCTCCAGTAGCATATTGGGCACCTACCAACCTGGGGAGTTCCTCTTTCAGTATCCTATCGTTTTGCCTTTCATACTGTTCATGGGGTTCTCAAGCAAGAATACTGAAGTGGTTTGCCATTACCTTCCCTTGTGGTGCCCAGTGGACCACATTTTGTCAGACCTCTCCACCATGACCCACCCGTCTTGGATGGCCCCACACGGCCTGGCTTAGTTTCATTGAGTTAGACAAGGCTGTGGTCCGTGTGATCAGATTGACTGGTTTTCTGTGATCATGGTTTTAGTGTGTCTGCCCTCTGATAGTCTGAGAGTTGAGTGGAAGTTGCTCCACTTAGGCATCTGGTTCCAGAGAAGTTCATTTGGTCAAAAGAGTCATTTTTCCTGAGTTGGTGGCTAGGTAGGTGTTTTTGCATGATGAATCTGTTGGTGATTGACCTCATGCATGAGAATAATTTAGACCTAGAATCACCAGGCTGTTGGCAGCTTTCCTGTTAGGCTCTTTTGTGTGTGAATTTTTTCACTTTCCTTTCCCTCTTCTTCCATGGGTAGTTATTTCATCTGCAAATATTCTTCAGATAGCAGCGTGTTCTCAGGCTCCTTGAAAGGATGTCACTTGGCAGTCATACTGAGTTGTATAGTGCCCCCTCAAATTCATGCCTGCCCGGAATCTCAGAATGCGCTGACTTCATTTGGAAATAGGGTTTTGTAGTTGTAATCAAGTTAAAAGATGATTTCATGCTGGAGCAGGGTGGGGCCTAATCCAATAACTGGATCTTAATTTTAAAAAGGGAGATTTGGACATGGATACCGAGATGAGATGGAGAAGGCAATGGCACCCCACTCCAGTACTCTTGCCTGGAGAATCCCATGGATGGAGGAGCCTGGAAAGGTGAGGTCCATGGGATCTCTGAGGGTCGGACACGACTGAGCGGCTTCACTTTCACTTTCATACATTGGAGAAGGAAATGGCAACCCATTCCAGTGTTCTTGCCTGGAGAATCCCAGGGATAGGGGAGCCTGGTGGGCTACCGTCTATGGGGTCACACAGAGTCGGACACGACTGAAGTGACTTAGCACATAGCACGGAGATGAGAATGCCACATGAAAACAGAAGGCACGCAGGAAGAACACCATGTGATGACCAAAGTAGAGAGTGGAGTGGTGTCCCTCCAAAGCAAGGAACTGTCCAGGCTTGATTATTGACAACTGCCAGAAGCTAAGAAGAAGAAGGGTCTTCCACTACAGCCTTCAGAGACAGCATGACCCCACAACAACTGGATTTAGGACTTAGTTTCCAGAGCTTTGAGAGAATAAATTTCTGTTATTTAAAGCCACTCAGTTTGTGGTACATTTGTTATGGCAGCCCTCAAAAACTATTGCAGCAAGTAAGGTACCTGTTACTACTAATAATCAAGGCTGGATGAGAGGAAGAGAGACAAATAGATGCTGACTAAGAGGGGAGAGACGGAGAAGGCAATGGCACCCCACTCCAGTACTCCTGCCTGGAAAATCCCATGGACAGAGGAGCCTGGTAGGCTGCAGTCCATGGGGTCACTGAGGGTTGGACACCCACTGAGTGACTTCACTTTCACTTTTCACTTTCATGCATTGGAGAAGGAAATGGCAACCCACTCCAGTGTTCTTGTCTGGAGAATCCCAGGGACGGGGGAGCCTGGTGGGCTGCCGTCTATGGGGTCACACAGAGTCGGACACCACTGAAGTGACTTAGCAGCTGCAACAGGAGGGGAGACAAAATGCAATGCATCCACAAAGGGGTGATTTGGATGCTGTTTGTTGTCATCATGGCTCCTTTGTCCAGGGTAAATAAAAGCTCTTTTTACTCTTATTGTCCGGGCTCAGAACAGGTGTTGTGGAAATGATGAATCACTTGACAAAAATTGGATTTTTAATAGGCTAACATTTTTTAAAATTTGACTTTTGTAAAATCAGTGTACTATAAACTGCAATGATTACCAATGAAATTCTGAATGTTGGTCACTCAATGAATATGAAGAGAAGTGCTATTACATGGTTTGTCAGTTGATTTGAATATTGTTTTGAAGTCACCTACATGCTTCCAGAGGTTCAAAATGGTTAGCATTTCTGAAACACTAACTTGGCTATAGAATAGATTGGAAAGTACAGAATTCCTTAGGATCAAATTATCAGTTATAACTTGGGAATATTAAAGTTGTAATGAGAAAAATAAATCTTATTTACCTAAAAGGCAAGGACTTTTCAGAGAACAGCATGATAATAAGACAAAACTCAAATAGGCTGGGGCTGTGTGGACTCAGTTTGTTTCTGAAAAGCTCGGAGTGAAGACAGCTCGCGAATTCTGTCATCAGGCAGCAAGGCTGGTATCACATGCCACTTTACTTTGTTTTTAACGTTGCTTCGAGTTATGCCAGACCTGCTTCTGTGTGAAAGATGTACTTTCTGACAAAATATGGCATTTTCCTGGCATCAGGCCCCTTTGGAATTTTTACCAGTGTGCATAAGTTCTGCAAGTTTGCATTTCCCACACATATCCAATGTGGTAACTCTTGGCTTTCTGCATTTGTGGTGGTCTCAAAGCTTGTCAATGTCAACTGATTATTTCCTTATCACTACTGGGGCTTATTCTGAAGAAGTGAAACCAGGTGTTCATTCACCCATTATTCAAAAATGATCTCCCATCTACCATGCCTGATATGAGAAAGAAACCAAGGGGGCAAAATAAACCTATTTTGAAAGGACTAAAAATGTTTCATAGAGAAGAAATGAAAGCATTTCTAGTAAGCTGTCTCCTTTTCCTCTATTTCTTCCTCCATCCTGATAATAGAGTCCACTGGAAAGGTTCATTTATATTATTTCATGTTCAGAGTGATGATAATGATGATGATAACAGTGATGACATTAATATTAATGTTAATTTTTGGTTGTTCATTATTGGCTGAATTTAAGTACTGCTGCTGCTAAGTCACTTCAGTCATGTCTGACTCTGTGCGACCCCATAGACGTCAGCCCACTAGGCTCCTCTGTCCCTGGGATTCTCCAGGCAAGAGTACTGGAGTGGGTTGCCATTTCCTTCTCCAATGCATCAAAGTGAAAAGTAAAAGTGAAGTCGCTCAGTCGTTTCTGAATCTTCACAACCCCATGGACTGCAGGCTACCAGGCTCCTCCGTCCATGGGATTTTCCAGGCAAGAGTACTGGAGTGGGTTGCCATTGCCTTCTCTGAATTTAAGTACTAAATATCAATAAATAAACAAATCTCAGGGCATGAGTCTGAGCTTTTCAAGCTACTTACTGAAACCTTATTGGTTTGCCTTTTAACTCCTGGTTCTCCTCTCCTGAACATATGTCATTCTTGGTCACAAGAACCATCAGCGATTTCCAAGCACAAATTCATTGTTACTGATGGAAAAGCGACTAAAAGAATCTTCTCCAGCATTAAGAGTCCATGATATGTTATCTTTGCATAGATGATCATGATCATCCGTGTTGAAAGTTGGGGCTGTGAGAAGGCAAATTATACAAAGCAAGAGAAAAAATTCCTCAGTATTTCACGTATGACCTTGAGAAATGGTTCATTTACTTTATTAATTCAACACAGATTTGTTGATCATATGTCATCTATGAGACTAAGGACTAGAGCTACCAACTCATGTGAGACACAGGCCTTCTTTTCTAGGAGCTATAGTCTTAAGTCAAAAGATTAAGTCATCTCCATCTTTGTCTGGTACCATGCTCCCCTTTGGCTGAGTACATTTCAGTCAGCCTGATTTTCTTTTCCTTTCTCCAACATGCTAAGCTGGATCAGCCTTTAGGTCTTTGCACTTGGCAGCTTCCTCTGCTTAGGACTCTGCCCATGTTGTTGCATGGCTAGTTTCACCATTTGTGTCTCAGCTTATGAGCCATCTCTTTCACGAGCCTTCCTGCTACTCAGTCCAAAGTAACACCCTCCCACCACTGCTCATGCTTCTTAAGCCCATCTATTTGTTTTCTGTTTTCATGGCACTTACCCTTGTTTGAAATTATCTTGTTCATTTATCTGTTTGTTTCATTGTGTATCTCCTCACCATGAGAATGCACACTTTATGAAAAAGCAGATCTTACTTGTCTCATTTACCATTTTGTTGAATGAGTGGATGAATGAATGAATGAATAACTATAATAGATTATAATATGATCCATAATGGAAGCATTAACAAAGAGCTATAGAAATTCATTGGAAGGACTGATGCTGAAGCTGAAACTCCAATACTTTGCCGCCTGATGCAAAGAACCAACTCATTGGAAAAGACCCTGATGGTGGAAAAGATTGAAGGTGGGAGGAGAAGGGGACAACAGAGGATGAGATGGTTGGGTGGTATCACTGACATGATGGACATGAGTTTAAGTAGGCTCTGGGAGTTGGTGATGGACAGGGAAGCCTGGCGTGCTGCAGTCCATGGGGTCACAAAGAGTCGGACATGACTGAGGTGACTGAACTGAACTGATAGAAAAGTAAGGAAAAGAGTGATAACTTTCATGTCTGAGGAGGTTGAGAATGTCTTCACAGAGAAGATGTGTGAACTGGACCACCTGCTTAGGTAGATGAAGCTCCTCTTTCCTCATCCAGATCCTCCTCAATTGACCCACCTGCTCCTGGCATTCAGTGAACAGCCCAGATCATTCACTGGTGCTGCTGCTGCTGCTGCTAAGTCACTTCAGTCGTGTCCGACTCTGTGCGACCCCACAGATGGCAGCCCACCAGGCTCCCCTGTCCCTGGGATTCTCCAGGCAAGAACACTGGAATGGGTTGCCATTTCCTTCTCCAATGCATGAAAGTGAAAAAATAAAGTGAAGTCGCTCAGTCGTGTCCGACTCCTAGTGACCACATGGACTGCAGCCTGCCAGGCTCCTCCGTCCATAGGATTTTCCAGGCAAGAGTACTGGAGTGGGGTGCCATTGCCTTCTCCACATTCACTGATAGAGTTGACTTAATACCTAACAGGATAAGCCCAGTAATCATGACCCTTGGCCTCTCTGGATGTGTGTATCAGGGAAGTGAAGAACACATGTTTCCTGAAAACTTCTCTTTCATGCTATGAGAAGCTGCTGAAAGCTTGTCTTTCCAATAAAGAAAGCTTGGAATTGATGTAATGGATAAAATGAGCTTATGAAACCTAAGTAGGCACTCTTGATGAAATAAAAATAGAAACTTAAAAGAAGCATCATTTTTGGAAAGTTAAAAAAGATTTTTTTCTCCTACTGTAAGAAAATATGTGTGGATGAAGCATGTATTTTAAACCATAGAATAAAATTTGCATGTTTCTTCAGGGTTCTGCAGCCATGGCAATTCAGAGTTTTTTGTCATTCCTGATAGACATGCTTGCAATATATACATCCATTAACAAGATTATCACTTGAAGACACAATCGTATTTTTACTGAAAAGGTTTTTTGAGGATACAATTTATTGATATTTAATGAAGCATGAAGCTTCTAAATGAACCATGAAAGCAATAGCTAAACTAATTAACTGCACATAAAGGCTCCCAGAATACATATGTGATGTGGGCTGTGTGCTTATCAATCGTGCCTGGTTACACTGACATCCTGGATAACATGCTCCTCATATGTGCTTTGTGGAGCAACAGTAAATCCTTCTGTAATGCATGCAATAAAAGAGGAAATAACCATTTAGATTTCCTGCAAATGTGGATGGGATATTTAAGTCAAGCATTGCAGGGTTTATAGGTTATAATTTAGAAGAGTTAAGACTAGTAATAACAACATATTATTTCCACACACTTGATTTAAGCCTCTGTGCTGTTTCATTGAATGATAAATTGTTCCTTCGTTCTAAAAATATGCATCTTCCTCCCTCCCCTTTCCCTTCCAAAGAAAGACCAAGGATGCTAAACTAAATAACATGAGATGAACATTTCATTGTACAACAGGAAATCTTTTGGACTTTTTTCAACTGTATGTGAAGACATGCTCTGTTGAGAGCTCCAATTTTAAAAAGAAAGCAAAACCACTCTGACTTTGGTGGTTGTTGCAAGTTGCAGCAATTTGGGAGGCAAACTATTGACCCTAACAGAGCATTCACATTGACCTTTATCAGTGGCCATCTTCCTTTTTATCCAGTGGCTACCTACTCAGCCATGGACACCTATTCTCTGCCTTATTATCACAGAGTTTAGCTCTCAATGAGTAGCTTATAATTTCCTCATACACCTTTCTGAAAATGATATTCTTATACTAATAAAGGAGTCTGACAAATCATTAAAACCCATGGTCATAATGCATATGAATGA
This sequence comes from Bos indicus x Bos taurus, assembly GCF_003369695.1. NCBI lineage: Eukaryota > Metazoa > Chordata > Mammalia > Artiodactyla > Bovidae > Bos > Bos indicus x Bos taurus. Next base: position 40,137,647 of record NC_040083.1, read on the forward strand.
TAGAGAGGCAGGGACTCTAATGGACATTAGAGCAATACTTCTTGAACTTGAATGTGCACTAGCATTTCAGAAAGGGCCTGTGAAAATGCCAGTGGGTTGGCCCTACTGATTCAGTTGTTATAGGGTGGGTCCTAGAATCCGCATTTCTAACAAGTCCCCAGGTGATGTTGATGCTATTGGTTCAGGCACTGCACTTTGAGAACCACTGCCGTACTACATGCAGATTAAGGTAGGGAAGGACATTTCAGGAACACCCTTCAGGGAAGTCACAGTTAGGGGAGAATATAATTTGTCTCAGATACCCTCTAGACTCCTATCTGATATCCTTTTCTTTCTTAAAAAATATTCATTCTTTCTCTAAGACATCCTGGGTCCTCCTCACTAGATAAGAGTTTGAAATTTATTCATACTTCGGTGTAAGTGACTCTTGGCAGCTTAAAGGGTTGTCCTTAACAAGGATATGTACATTTTAATGGGGGTGAAATGAGAAGAATAAAGCTCTGAAGAAGATATTTCAGATATCCACTGTGCAAAGAAAACAAATGGGCTGAATATTGAAAGGGTAAAATGAAAAGTTTATAGAGCAGTCACGTTGAACAACTACATGAGAATCTGTGTCATGGCCAGGTCATAAGCTTGGGAAAATGACTTGATTGCAGACCAAATGGGCCATATAATGGGTCACTGGTTCCAGGTGTAATTGTCCCTGATATCACTGGCTGCACAGTCGTGTTTATTCTCCTACTTTTTACTGGCTTTTTAGTCTTTCAGCAATAACTTAGTAACGTGTGACCTTTTCATCCATCAATAGTAGTATTTTTTCTTTAAATTGCTTTTTTTCCCCCCGAGTATAAAAATACATGTTTACCATAGAAAAAATTTTAAATACTAAAAAATGATAAAGAACAATGTAAAATCATCTACTTGTATCAGTATTCCCCAGATACAGAGATATCCTTTGTTAATATTTAGGAAATAAATATGTATGAATATCTTGTGATAGATAATAGTGGTAATAAATATTTAAACAAATTTTGTTTTCTTGTATTCTCTTTGTCTGCCTTATGCTATGAACTTTCCTCATGTATTCTTTGAAAGTACAGTGGATATTTTTTATGTGTGTGAGAAGTATACTATATTTAAGTTTGGTTTCTTTTTTGTTAAATATTATCACAAATATCTTTTTAAATGATGGCAGATTATTGGGTCTAGTGACCATTTTAAATACCCTTGACTGTATTACCAAGTTGGTTCCCAGACAGGTTAGATCATGTTTTATACTTTCTACTCAATCTGCTAGCAGAACATTGAGAGTGTCTATTTTATGTCTTATCTGATGGATTCTTTTTTGGTGAATTGTTTATGTCTTTTGACATTTTCTTCCATAGGAATGTTTGTCTTTGTTATTGATTTGTAAGGCCTCTTTGCATATTAAGTCCATACTGCTTTGTTATATAAAATGCTGGTAATTGCCTAGTCTTTTGTTTGCTTTTCAATTTTGTTTATGGTACTTTCTGAGCTAAAATAATTTTGTAGTTATATCTATTTATCTCTGCCTTCTGCATCCTAAAATTAAAAAAAAGTCTTAGATATAGTTTATTTCAGTTATTTTATATTTTATTTTTAATAAATATTTATTAATAATACTTAACTCTTAATTTCCCTGGAATTTATTTCAGTATATTATGGCTGATCATATTTTCAAATGATGACTGAAGCCATCTTTCCCATTCCATGTGCTTTTCTTTAGTGTGACTTTACCACTTCCTTTATTACCATTTCCTTTACCAGTTCACTTTATTTTTTTTCACCCCTTTGAATTTGGGTGAGTCCTGAGACTTCTTTGGCCAATAATATATGGCGTAAGTAATGCTGTGCCTGTGGTAGGCATGGCTCTTAAATGTGCTAAAAGTCAGCCTCTGTGCTGTGAGGAGCCCAAGCCATATGCAGAGGCCATGTTCAGATGTTCCCATTGACAACTAGGATATGAGGGAACCGCTTTAGAAGCCTATGCAGCTCTAGTTGACATCTGACTGCAGTGCATGAGAGACCCCAAGTGACTGGTGCCTCCTGACCTAGTCAACTCCCAGAACCACAAGAGATAATAATAAATTGTTGCTTTAAAGACCTTAGGTTTGGGGGGTACTTTGTTATATAGCAATAGATAATTGGAACATATATAATGTGAATATGGAGTTAGCTTGGATTTTTTTCCCCAAACAATAAACAGTTGTTCCACAACTATTTAATGAAGGATCTCCTTTTTCCTACTTGTTTGTAATGGCGTCATATGCTAGTTGCTATATATCTGAGTTAACTGAGGTCATGGTCTTTTTCTTCTGTCTGATTCTTTGTTCAGTTTAACTACTCTTCCTTCTATATTTCAGTTTTTTACTTTCAGAGCTGCATAATGTATTTATCTTCTTTTTAAAAGACTTCTTGACAGTTCAGTTCAGTTCAGTTGCTCAGTCGTGTCCGACTCTTTGCGACCCCATGAACCGCAGCACGCCAGGCCTCCCTGTCCATCACCAACTCCCAGAGTCCACCCAAACCCAATCTGACTGTTAGTATAGTTTATTATTTCATATGGACTTTAGAGTCCTTTGTCAGGTAGTGAATAGAGAAGGTCCACTTAGGACTTTGCATTAAGTCAACAGTTCCCGACTCGAGCGTTGTTGTCCCTTGGGGATATTTGGCAATGTCTGGGTAGCATTTAGCTTTGATTATCAACAACTTGGGGGAGTGCTGCTGGCATCAAATGGGTAGATGTTAGAGATGCTGGTCTACATCCTACAATGCACATGGTTTCCCTCCCTCCCTTAAAAAAAGTCCAAAGAATTATTTGGCACAATAATAAGGCACACACTGTCATTAAGCAGAGGCTGGGAAACCCTGCACTAAGTCTGTGAAATAGTTTAGAAGAATCAACATACTTACTGTGTTTAGTTTTCTCACCTAAGAATGGGTATATAGATTTTTTTCATGTCTTCAGAACAAGAAGTCATTCTTTTCCTATTACATGCTAATCTTGGGTATTTTTAAATTAAACTTCTTTCATTATGTTTTGAAATTCATAATTGATAGTATACAAGAAATCTATTGCTTTTGCCATATTTATATTATGTGTTGTCACCTTCATGTACTGTTCTTTGCCTATATGATGATTTTTAGGGGATTTTATGGTATATAGAATTCCTAAATTTAATTTGGTAAAAAGGAGAGAGGGTAAAGTCAATGTTCACCAGAAAATGTTTGAGCTGGACGGGATTTGTGAGATTACGTAATCTCTTGCCTTTCATTTAAGTGATGATAAATGTGAGGCCTGGAGAAGTTAACTTACCTGCCTTGTGTCACATAGTAGAAGCCCAGAGTAGAAAGAGGCACACTCACAGAAAAGCCGTTGGATGAAGGTGTTGAAATTTCCTATAATTTACATAAAATATGAAAGTTGACACTGTGTTTTAAGTCTTTCGGGGTGTTAGATACAGTGGGGAATGACCTTAGAAATGTTCTCTTCCAGTTCCTTTCCCTTCTACATTCTCAGGAATATCCCGGCAACCCTTCCTTGTATTCTTTCAGGGACAAGAACTCTGCCTTACCAAGTGTTCCCAAGTCACTTCTGCTTTTTAGAAAGCTCTTCCTTTGATTAAACTGTTTTCTGCCTTCTTGAGGGTCACACAACTGTAAGTTGAATGATGTTGGAGGAAGCAGAGCTTTTACTGGCTACAGAAGTAGCAACTAACAAAGGTGTGAAGGGCAATGGGGAAAAATTGTCTTAGTATTTGGTTGAGTAAGTGAGATATGGGATTTGGAGGGTTTAAAGTTCTGGTTTCCAGTTGTACAAGCCCATGTCAGCTGGGCATACCATAAATATTTGTTGAATAGAACTTAATTTTTATATGACTATTTCTTTTTCTACTTCTTCTTCTTTTTTTTTTTTTTTTAGGAAAGGCCTATAGATTAGAGTTTGGCCCAAGGAGGACTAAGGATCTGAACCCAAATTGCCTCTGGTTCTGTTATTTTCCAAAGGGTCTCCTTTGGTCACGGCCTCAGCCAGGGTTCCCCCTTGCTGTGGAAGGTATGAACAAGTTAAACTAGGAACAGACAGTTCTTACGCTTCGTTACCCGGCAAGGTCCCTGTGCCGTGGGGACTCCCTCCATACTCTCACTGACATAATGAAGAACTCTTTCATTAGTTTAGACTCCTGAAGGCAGAATTTTTCTTCAGAACAAAGACAGTAAGGCCACAATGCAAAGGAATTCCCTCAGTGCTTAACTGCTAATTGGATAGTCTTCTGCAATTATTTTTATATCTGGAAATAATCTCATAGCCTCACTCATTGCTTGTACACTTTCTTTGAGATGGGAATATTTTAAAAAATTATGCTGTCAAGTTTGATATGCTAAAATTAGATTTTTCTTCCTTTTCCTTAACAAGGTGCTTGCTGTCCCAAGCAACCTGAACATTGGTTCCATGGCAAATTTATATTTGGCAGGTAAATAAGCAGACACTGGTTCCACTAAAACCTGTGGTTCAGCAGTGGTTCTACTGACACCCAAGGTTTAAAGTGATTTGAGCAAACTCAAACTGAACCTGTTTTTAAACTATTGAAGGTAAACATCTCATTACTCTTTTATCCTGAAAATTCATACATTTTGTCTAATCTGGGAGAGTGGCGGCTGTTTTATCCTCTATCTAGGCTTGTAGATAAAAGGGAGGGGAATCTGGCTGGGGCACTTCTGCATTAAATTTGTGGACTCAAATGGAATTGAGTTGGGGGCACTGTTGTGAAATAGAGGGTCTCTGTGTCCTTTTTCATTCTTTATTCTCTCCTTTGTACTTACTCCTTTTCTCCTCTGGCTTTTCATCTCTTCATGAACACTCCTGTCCCAAACTCAGCACTTATGGTGGAAGAGGAATCTTCCATCTGCCATTTTCATTCCGTTTTGAAAACAAAAGACATTATTGACTGACTCAGAGGTATTTGCACGATTAAGCAAGTCCAGTGAATGTAGTAGGATGAAGTAGAAAGTGGGATTGGTTGGGTACTAATCACTTGGATTTTCATCCTGACTGCAATTAAATAGCTGTGTGACCTGGGACAAGTCACTTTACCTCTCTGAACTTGAGTTTTACCACCTGTAAAATAAGGAGATTGGAAACATGATCTCTATTAGTTCTTCTTGACATATAAATCTATGAATTCAAAGCACAGTGGGAGCATGCCTGCATCATTTTCTCATGAGGGAAACTCTTGAAATGATTTCATTATCTATTCTGGTTTGAAGATAGTCTTTTAGATTATGAGAGATGAAAGGTTTTCAGTGTGATCTGTGGGTAGGAAGGGAAATGAATACTTATTGAGTATTTGGTTTGTGCCAGGCCAGGAGCAAGATAGTTCATTATATGTTCTCACTAAGCCACACCTGGCGGGAAATTTAATCTAAGTGATTTGGTCAAGTTCACACAGCTACAAAGCCACAAACCAAACTTAGCCTCCCAGTGTTATGACTTGGCTTCAGAAGGCATAGACCCTTCTCATCTCCATACTGCTGTCCCTGCCCACCCATACATGCGCATTCTTTTTACCTTATTTTTATTTCACAGTGAAAGCAGAGAGCAGCCACATGTCTGGGGACAGTTGGTGGCTGGTTAGACTCTGCTTTTAGGTCAGTGCAGTTTTGAAAGATGGAATTTTAAGGCAGAATTTTAGAAAAGATTCCCTGTAAAGGCTTCATTTATATTGTTTTTAAGGTTGAGATTTCTAATAGAAAGGAGCCCTGTTGAACTTCATAAGAGGTTGTCCCCTCAAGGCACGTCTCATATTTACTTTTTGTTGAACTTGACACACTGTGTCCCTGTCTTTGTGCTCCTTCGTGTGAGTGTGTGTGTAGGTGTGTACACATGTGCATGCAAGTATCTATCATATTCTTACATCTCGAATATTTGTCCTGATGAACTGTGCACACAAGACTATAAATCAATAGAAAAATCAGTACTTTCTGTAGTAAGATTTGTGGAGTTGCTTACTTTTGTGTTGTGTTCCTAAATATTGTCATTGTCATCGTCATCATTGTTGTCTTTTCAATGTCCCAACAGCTTTTGGATCTTACCTTATTTTAGCAGACGTCATTTTGTGTTGTAATTCTGTTAATCTGTTTTACCTTCTCTTTCTATGCAATTTAACCCCTGACTGAGTGATTGATTTTATGTACCAAAAATTCCTGAAAGTGAGTGGGGTTATATAATGGACATTTAGCTACTGCTGTAAAGGTTAGAATAGTGTCATCTTATACTTGGCATGTGTGACACCATTTATGGCACCTACAGGGGACAAATTAAAGTATGGTTCCTTACTGTTGCTTATATATGGAAACCAAGATGTGGGAAGCTGTGAGTGAGTGTTTGTTCCAGCTTTGGGAGAGAAGAATCAGTTTCCATTTGTTCTATCTTCTCCCCATTTATTAATAATACTATCTGTCTCATCATGTGGAGGGTAATGGTCAAGGATATATGAGCTCATGGACATCTTTGTATATTTTTGGAGCAGGGCTACCTGAGTTTGAATCCTCACTCATCAAATTACTGTTTTTGGAGCCTCGGGTTGTCTCCTCTGTGAAATGGGATGGTAATAATTAGGGTTGTTGTGTGAGTTGACTGGTTAATTCAAGCACAGAGCCAGGCATCCTGGTACCAAGTGAATCTTCCACTAATGTTAGCTTTCATTTTGTTTTTAATGTACAGATGTATTATTTTTATTACTGTAGTAGTAGTAGAAACAGTACTAAAAGTATAAGTTCTTGGTGAGGAAGTATGATCACCAAGTCAATATCTAGGTAACCTGTGTATCTTCTTTGTGATATTTATGAATAACTAAGTATGGATATGAGAGTTGGACTGTTAAGAAAGCTGAGTGCCGAAGAATTGATGCTTTTGAACTGTGGTGTTGGAGAAGACTCTTGAGAGTCCCTTGGACTGCAAGGAGATCCAACCAGTCCATCCTAAAGGAGACCAGTCCTGGGTGTTCATTGGAAGGACTGATGCTGAGGCTGAAACTCCAGTACTTTGGCTACCTCATGCAAAGAGTTGACTCATTGGAAAAGACCCTGATGCTGGGAGGGATTGGGAGCAGAAGGAGAAGGGGACGACAGAGGATGAGATGGTTGGATGGCATCACTGACTCGATGCACATGAGTTTGGGTGACCTCCAGGAGTTGGTGATAGGGAGGTCTGGCATGCTGAGATTCATGGGGTCACAAAGAGTTGGACACGACTGAGCAACTGAAGTGAACTGAATAAGAGGGAGAGAAGAGAGAGGTTTGTTATACTTTTGTTTTCATGGAGGGCTTCACAGAAAAGGTGACAAGTCCAAAAGTTTGGAAAGGGCTGTGTCCTCGGAGAGAAACTGTGTCTGTAATAAGCTGTAGAGTCAGCCTGTGAGGTGCGAAAGAGGGGGACAGGTTAAGAAGGCAGGGGCAACAGAAAAGAGGTCTTCTCCACCCTCACTAGGGGCCTCCCAGCGATCTCCCTGTTTTAAATAAGAAAATATTTTTCTCCTTTTAGCCTTTCTCCCCATCTACCTGTGGAAAGTGGCTCAGTGTTTACAATAAAAGGTAAAATACATTACCTGTGCATTTACATTTAGTTAGTGTCTGCCCTGAGCAAGATGTGATCTGGGGGTGAGGGGTTGGGGCTGAAGGTAGATAAGGTAAGTTTTCTATCCTAATGTTCCTGCCAGTTTCCCTGTAAAAGCAGGAAAGATAAGATAAAGGTACAGGTAATATATAAAGTAGAACGGATCAGTAACATAAAAGATGCAAAAATAACATTACCTGGGTTTTTAGAGGAGGGATAAAGCACCTGAAACTTGGAATAGGAAGCAGGACTCTGGAATGTTTGTTTCAAGGAGGGAATAGCATGTTAGCTGATCTTTAATGATGGGAGTTGGGGATTGTAGGGTTATTAGAGGTGGTGGGGAGGGATTCCTGACTCCTGGAATGGCGTATGTATGAAGGGGTCTCCTGTGAGCACAGCAAGGAAACTAACAGAGCTAGATCTCATCTAGGATCTGCGGTAATTAGTCAGAGTTTTCCTGAACCTATTTTCACTATAATAAAAGGGGGAAGGGGTTGAGAGCTAAAGCGTTCTCAGTATTCAAAGTTAAATGTTAACTCCTTTGTGTAGTTAACAACTAACTTATTTTTTCCTCCGCAAAAGAAAGAGAGGGAGAAAACACAATGCATTAACCACATTTTTTTTTTAATTGCCGTTACTTATGTGGTTGCTTATTTTCAGGGTAATACATATGTAGCGATTATAAAGATGTGTGCAAACTTGAACAACAGCAGACACACCTTCGTGAGTTCCCTGTGTGGCTTCTGCAGGGTTCTCAGAGAGCTATTTTCAAATACATTCCTAGTTTAGCCATTAGAAAATTATGGGTTTTATTTGTATAAACTCAGCAGCTAAAACAGCACTTCCAGAAAGGTGGGTGAGCTCATCGCCGTCTGAAGCAGGCAAGTTAATGACCTGCCCAGTATTGTTCATGCTGGCCAGTGCTGGCTGACTTCACCAGCAGTTCCGCTTGAAGAGAGACATTGTTTCTTAGGCTGCATATGTTAGATGCTTTCCTCTCTGCACACCACCCCTTGCTGAATGTCCTAGCAGTGCCTGAATGTACAAGCCCTCTACTCTACTTTATGAAACCAAAGAGCAGGTAGCCCTGGAAGTGTAAGCAAAGTACTCTGAGCACAGCTGTCTGAGGCGCCCAGCCAAGAAAAAGATATAAGCACCTTTTATCTCCACACTTTTACACAAACTGCCTATGGAAGCTCCCCAGTGGAAGAGCTTTTTACTTTTAAACACTTTTAAATGTCAGTGACCAAACATCCTGAGAACATGAATAACCTAAGCAGATACTTTTGTTGGTGATTCTGATCACTTTTCAAAAAGAATAATGGTAAAGCATGGAATGGAGATATGTGGAGGAAGAGCATTAGGGATTATAGAATTTGTATTTTCTGTGAGAAATGAAAATATACCATAATGTTGAACTTTTAGGGACTTAGGATATTACCTTCATAACATTGTGGTGAAGGAATGAATGGCTGGAAGAGATGAATTTCAATGGACTTTAACATTGTAAATGTTGAGTGTGTGCTAGGACAGAGTGGCTAGAAAAGTAAGAAGCAGGTGGTGGGTGAAATGCCTTTGATTATACCAATAAGAGTGAATGTATTTGACTCTGAAGGTGTTATTCTGCAGACGGTCAAAATGGAGAAAGAAGAGCAACGTAGTTTTAACTGAATGCTCTTCAGAATGAGTGCCAAATAGAATCCTGGTACATTGGTCCTATCCTCTTTTAAATGAGTAATTTTTGCTTATCCCCTCCTTCCACTATGCTTATCTGCAGGACTGTTTAATTTTTATTACTAAACTAATCCCTATATTAAAGACATAAGACATTCTGTCATAGGTAGGAGAATAGGTGCCTGATGTGAACTTTATTCAGGGTTCTGTCCTTACTGGAGAAAAACCCAATTCACTGTTGAGTAGATTGAAACTGCAGATGCTAATTTAGAAATCCGTTTGCCAGATTCGGGTGACTCTGATAAGACTTTTGTTCTTTTCAATCTTACGTGTTCATGCGCACATTCTTGGGAAGATTGCTGCTGGGTAGTGTTGCATGTCAGAGATGAGAGAAGTTTAGTTATTAACCCCATGTAGAGGGTAAAGGCGGGCAATAGGCAGACTGTGGAATGAGGAAAGGGCCAGGCTGAAACATTTCCAAATGGTATTTTTGTTGTTTATCCTTGTTAATTATTAATATTAATTATTGATGAAAGGCAGTTTTGAGTTACATGCCACACATTGTTCAGGAATAAATTATCACATTTCTTATCTGAAACTATAGTAGATATTAAACTGTTTGAAATAATCAATATTTATTAATTTAGCAAGATTTTCCCCCTTTAACATTAAGGACAAAAATTCATTAATTTCTGGCTCATAAAGAGTTTTCATGTACGTGTACTCTTCCCTCAGCTTTGGGTGGCTTTTAACACTCAATGAGTGTGTTAAGAACTTTATTTGGGGCTTCCTAGATGGTGCCAGTGGTAAAGAATCTGCATGCCAATGCAAGAGATGTGGGTTTGATTCCCGGGTTGGGAAGATGTCCTAGAGCTGGAAATGGCAATCCACTCCAGTATTCTTCCCTGGAAAATCCCATGAAGAGAGAAGCCTGGCTGGCTGCAGTCCATGGGGTCACAAAGAGTTGGACACGCCTGAGCACATACACACAAGAACTTTATTTAACCAAATTAGGTCAATAATTTAAAAATATCTTTAGAACAAAGTACATGTTTTATAAAAGACACATAGACAATGCATAAAGCTTTGTAGGTTAAAATTGCCAATTTAGTTGTGAGTATTGTGCTTTGTCTCAAATATCTGAGCCTTTTCAGATATCCACTCTATGATCATCTGAGCTTCTTGGACATGGGATTTTTAGGCATCTCCATATTTTGTAGTTTATCATATAGGTTTAAACGAAGTCTATTCTGTTCAGAATCCAGTGGGCAGATACATAAAGGATTGAAGATAGCTCCTGGAGTCAAAACTGGCTGATGATCTGTGTGTGTGTGTGTGTGTGAGGGGTTGGGGATAGAAGAAGAGGTGTGGAGAGAAAGAGAGGTTGAGATGGAAGGTCTGTCTGACAGAAAAGGAACTGATGTGACTTGGAGATGTTGCTCTCACAGTCAGGCTATAAAATTCAATGTTTAATTCTTAGGCATTACAGTCTTTTTGAATGTTATTAAGATTCATTTTAGCCTCAGTCTTAAAGACTGTGTATTGGGCTTCCTGTGGCCTTTACTCATTCTGCTCATTTAACTCTGTAATATCACAGCAGTCACAGCATTAGCAACCCAAAGAGTTATTTGATTGAGAAAATAGCACACACAGTTGATCCATCTCTGGAGTTTGCCTGGAGGTGACCTGTACTGGTGTACTTTCCCAATATGGAGAGATGGTAGTAGTGGCTTGAAAACCTTACCTAAGGTGGAGTAAGTAGTCTGATCCTGGATCAGTTCATTCTCTCTGTCATCTGAAAGACTTTCCCACTGACCTCACCTATAGCTTGGTGTTGATCTCTGTAAGAAATTGATTCACCACTTTTTACAAGCCCCAATCTAAGACCAGAGACTCTCTGGGGGACCTGGGAAGGTCAGCCTTATCTTTATGAAGGTTATGGCTATTTCAACCTTGCTTTTGGTGCAGTCACTTCATTTTGGGAAGAAAAATTCTGCAGTTGTGAAAAATGAGAGACGTTTGCCTTTTTCAAGGGTGCTCGACAGCTATTGGTTTCTCCAGAGAGGATTACTGCTGGAGACAGTTATGAAGAGAACAAGTAACTCTTTTAAATGAACAACATGTTCTTGCTTAAATATTTCCCAGAACAATTCTAAAGAAATATAATACAGGTAAGTTTTGTTATGTTCTCATTGTGAATTATGTTTACAGGAAACAAAAATAGGATTCGAATCCTAGAGGAGGAAAATCAGGCTTTTTTGTACCTGTGGCTTATGTTTTATGTGTCATGAATTGTAACCATTTATAAAATTATCTGGTTTCTTGCCCCTACTCATGGTTGATTTTTTCCCTCTTTTTCCACCTAGAGAGCTTTGAATTATTTTTATTCATAAGTGAAAAATGTGTTACAGCTTTATTTCCTTTTATTAATAGTTCCTTCTTGCCCTTAACCACATCTCTGACTTTTTGGCATGTAAAGTCCAATGAGCTCATGCTTAATCATGTATAAACAGCCATCTAATTATATGGTTTTGAATTTTCATTTGACCGGCTAAACAAAAATGACACAGAAAAGAGAAACCTGACAACCTTCCTGTCTTTGGGTACCTGGCCTTTCTCTCCCTCACTTTCTCTTCATGCATTTAGTAAAATGCACGTTAAAACTTATCAAAAAATCAGTTTGTACTTGCCAAGTTTCTGAGGTAAATTTGTTCTTTTCAAGGCTACGTGTCAAAAAACAAGTCAGTTAAGCTGAATTATTGTCTTTACAAATTTCTTTCGGACTCCAGTCTTTCCTCCTCTAGAGGGAGGTGTTACTAGAATTCCTTGTGCTACTGGTGTCAGATGACAGAGAAGCCAGTATTCACAGGACAAGATTTCTCAATCCTCATCTCCTTACCTTCACTGAAGTACAATAACAAGGATCCCTGTTGCCATATCTTCCCACCCTCCCCAAGATTACTCTGATTGACACATTTTTGAAAGAAGATGATGGGAAAATCTCTCCAAACAAAGGTGCTTACTGTGTTTAAAGAGGAAGGAAGATGTTCTCTATTCCCGCCTCCCCCCTTTTTTTCTCATTGGCTTGGTTCTAGAATTTGAACATGGAGCAAAGTGTCTTCTGAAATTTGTGATGGTTTCACCATAAATAGCTTGCTATGCTTGAAAGCAGAAGACCAAAGACAAGATCCATTCCTTTATTTTTTTTTTCTGGATATTTAACAAGATAAGTACCTAAAAGAGTAGGGTTTGTTATCTAGTATTTAATAAGTATGAGAGAGAAGAAAGGGATACCTGTGAAATTTGGTGAAAGTGATTTATTTTCTCACTAATTCTTCAACTTTAAGCTATAACTTGGTTTCTCAAAGTACTGTGACTCTGAAGCATGTATATCTTTAAGTGCTAAAATTTATCTAATAATTTCATTAACCTGCTAAGTAGGTTCGTGTGTATGTGCTCAGTCGCTTTAGTCATGTCCACCTCTTTGTGACCTTATGGACTGTATTCTGCCAGGCTTCCATGGAATTCTCCAGACAAGAATACTAGAGTGGTTTGCTATGCCCTCCTCCAGGGGATCTTCCCAACCCAGGGATCAAACCCATGTCTCTTGAATTGCAGGTGGATTCTTTACCCACTGAGCCACCTGGGAAGCCCACTAAGAAGATTTATTTAGAAGCAAATTATATTGACTCTATTTTGAGAATTTAGAGTTAGAATGACCTAAGATGATTGCCTAAATATTTTTCTTTATTGAAGATATTTTAGCAGTATCTTTATAATTTTTCTGCTCATTGTAAGTAGCTAATATTACCCAGTGATTCTTAGTTATTTATTGTAATATTTTATTTCAAAGTGTAGATTTATATTGAAGTTCATGTTCCTCTAATTGTGCAAGAAGATCATAGTGAGACAGCTGTCTTTCTTTGTTATTATTATTATTATTTTTTGGTTATGGCTGTTTAGAATAAAGAGAAGAACAAATTCTGGCGGTTTATACTTTGGTTCATGTGGAGCAATCAAAAGAGGAGGTACTTTGACCACCAAATCAAGACCTTTACTTAATTGACATTTGGAGAATTGGAGAGAGATTTTATTTCTTTCCTTCCTATTTATATTTAAAGCCATAAGATTTTTTATGTTCCTTATGATTTGTTATTATCATCTAAGAATTTGTAAATTATTTAGGAAATAAGTTTAAATTCAATTAGCATTCAACTTTTTATTCATATTTATTTTCAGCTTTCATATTCAAACTCAGATAATTAATAATACTACAATAAAGTATTACTTTAGGGAGAATATAAGCACTACTTATTTTTTAATTGAATGAAAAATTCTTTAAAGTCTATAGTGCTTTGCAATTTTCAAATTTGTTGCATGATTTCATATAATACCATAATTACCTTTTTCCCCTCTATAACTCCTCCCGGCTTCCTGATTCCCGTTGGTAACCACTAGTTTTTCCTCTGTGAGTCTGCTTCTTTTTTGTTTTGTTCACTGCTGCTGCTGCTAAGTCACTTCAGTTGTGTCCGGCTCTGTGCGATCCCATAGACAGCAGCCCACCAGGCTCCCCCATCCCTGGGATTCTCCAGGCAAGAACACTGGAGTTGGCTGCCGTTTCCTTCTCCAATGCAGGAAAGTGAAAAGTGAAAGTGAAGTCACTCAGTCCTGTCCGACTCTTAGCGACCCCATGGACTGCAGCCCACCAGGCTTCTCTGTCCATGGGATTTTCCAGGCAAGAGGACTGGAGTGGGGTGCCATTGCCTTCTCCAGTTTTGTTCACTAGTTTGTTGTATTTTTAGATTTCACATATATGTGATATTATACAGTATTTGTCTTTCTCTTTTTGACTTACTTCATTTAGCATAATGCAGTCCAAGGTGATCCATGTTGCTGCAAATGGTAAAAAAAAATTTTATGACTGAGTAGTATTCCCTTGTCTGTGTATGTGTGTATGTGTGTGTATTTGCCATATCTTCTTTATCCATTCACCTGATGATAAACACTTAGGTTGCTTCCGTACTTTGGTAGCTGTAAACAGGGCTGTTATGAATGTTGGGGTGCATGTATCTTTTCGAGTTAGTGTTTTGTTGTCGTTGTGTTGCTGTTTGGATATATACCCAGGAGTGGAATTTCTGGGTCATGGTAGTTCTATTTATGATAGTTCTATTTCTAACTTTTTGCGGAACCTCCAGGCTGTTTTCCACAGTGACTGCTCTGATTTACAGTCCCACCAACAGTGAAAGAAGGTTCCCTTTTCTCCACATCCTTGTCAACTTTTTTTTTTTTGACTTTTTATTTTGTACTGGAGCATAGCCACTTAACAATGTTGTGATTTTTTCAGGTGAGCCGCAAAGGGACTCATCCATGCATATACCTGTATGCATTCTCTCCAAACTTTCCTCCTATCCAGGCTGCCACATTGAGCAGGGTTCCATGTTCCTCACCAATATTTGAATTTGTGTTCTTTTTGATGATAGTCATTCTGATTGGTGTGAGGTGATGTCTCATTGTGGTTTTAATTTGCATTTCCCTGATGACTTGAGAAGTTGAGCATCTTTTCATGTTGACCATCTGCATTTCCTCTTTGGAAAAATGTCTATTAAATTCTTCTGCCCATTTTTTTATCTGGTTGTTTGTTTTTTTGATGTTGGTTTGTATGAGCTGTTTATATATTGAATATTAATCCCTTATTAGTCATGTCATTTGCAAATATTTTTCTCCTATTCCATAGGTTGTCTTTTCATTTTGTCAGTGGTTTCCTTTGCTGTGCAAAAGCTTCTAAGTTTAATTTGGTCCCATTTGTTTATTTTTGCTTTTTTTGTCTTTGCTTTAGGAGATGGATCTCCAAAAAATTACAAGCAGCACTTTAAAAAAATTGAATTTGTTTATTTTTAATTGAAGGATAATTGCTTTGCAGTATTGCATTGGTTTCTACCAAACATCAACATGAATCAGCCATAAGTTTACCCATGGCCCCTCCCACTTGAACATCCCTCCTACCTCCCTCCCCACCCCACCCTTCTAGGTTGTTACTGATCCCCAGTTTGAGTTCCCTGAGTCATACAGCAAATTCCCATTGGCTCTCTATTTTACATATGGTAATATTTGTTTCCATGTTACTCTCCATACCTCCCACCCTCTCCTTCTCCCCTGCCCCACACCAGCCATGTCCATAAGTCTGTTTTCAGTGTCTGTCTCCATTGCTCCCCTGCAAAAAGCTTCATCAGTACCATCTTTCCGGATTCCATATATATGCATTAGTATATGATAAATGTTCTTCTTTTTCTGACTTACTTCACTCTATATAGTAGACTCTAGGTTCATCTACCTTATTAGGACTGACTAAAATGTGTTCTTTTTTATGGCTGAGTAATATTCCATTGTACATTTGTACCACAGCTTATTCATCCATTCATCTGTCCATGGGCATCTAGGTTGCTTCCATGTCCTAGCTATTGTAAACAGAACTGCTGCAATGAACTTTGGGTTACATGTGTCTTTTTCAGTTTGGTTTGTTCAGAGCATATGGCTAGTAGTGGGATTACAGTGTCATATGATGGTTTAATTCCTAGTTTTTTTAGGAATCTCCATACTAGAGATTCTCCATACTCCATACTAGAGATTCTCCATACTCCATACTCCATACTAGAGAACTCCATATGGAGTTCTCCATAGTGGCTCTATCAATTTGCATTCCCACCAACAGTGCAAGAGGGTTCCCTTTTTCTTCACATCCTCTCCAGCATTTATTGTTCGTAGATTTTTTGATGATTCTGACCATTCTGACCTGTGTGAGGTGATATCTTATTGTAGTTTTGATTTGCATTTCTCTAACAATGAGTGATGTTAAGCATCTTTTCATGTGTTTATTAGCCATCTGTATGTTTTCTTTGATCTGTTTAGGTCTTTGCCCATTTTTTGATTGGGTTGTGTGTTTTTCTGGTATTGACTTGTATGAGCTCGAACATCACTTTTAATCTAGATTTTTTTTCATACTGGTGTTAATCTGTGTTATGATTGCTTTTTTGTATTGATGAGAAAGAATTTGGATTGAATATAATGTTCTTTTCATTTGACCTAACTTCATTATTATTGTTCAGTTATTGCTGATATAGTGTCTGAATTTAACACCTGTAAGGTATAGAGATAAAACAGTCACAGTTACATTAATATTAACTCATATTCCAGTTATATTTACAAAGATGCTTGGATTACTCTAGTTCTAAGCTCAAAAATGCCATTAAATAAAGGACACACTGGGAACTTACACTATGTAGGCCTTAGATTATCTGTGTTGAGACTTGTGATGTTAGAATTTTTAAAAATATTTTGGTAGTTAATGTTACATAATTTTACACAATGACAGGTTTCAAGTTGCTTGAGCCAAAGGGTAGATATTTCAGCCTTCCAATCTCTCTAATTTTAATCGAATCCGTAGTGGATGTGACTTACTCTACCAACTCTCACATAATTGAAAGAGTTCTTTAAATTGTTTCCTTTAAAAGAAAACAAATCAGACTCCAAAACCCTGAAATTTAATATCAGTCATTGTTGGTTGGAGTACCCAGTGTCTTGCCAGAGAGACAAGATCACAGGGTCTTTATACAGAGCAGACTATAGCAAAAGCTTTTCTGATTTTTGGTCCAGGTTACTACTGAGGTAGGTGCCTACTTAGCCAAGCCCACATGGTCTCTGGAAGTCTGCTGCTTGCCAAGCGATGTGCTTGGCACAGAAACCTTTGCCAGAGCTGGGAGCCCCTAGACCTAGAGCCTAGGCTTGGTACATTTGCCATTGCAACTATTCTCTCCACCCCCATTGCCTTTGCTGAGAGCTGCCTCACTACTCAAGGTACTGTAAAACTGATGTTCTTCCCAACTTTGGGCAGTCTCTCCTCTGGCTTTCTCTTCAGAGGTACTCAGAGCACCTGGCTAATCTCAGTGGATTTAGGTTTCCCCACAGTTTATTGACTATGCCAAAGCCTTTGACTGTGTGGATCACAATAAACTGTGGAGAATTCTGAAAGAGATGGGAATACCAGACCACCTGATCTGCCTCTTGAGAAACCTATATGCAGGTCAGGAAGCAACAGTTAGAACTGGACATGGAACAACAGACTGGTTCCAAATAGGAAAAGGAGTTCGTCAAGGCTGTATATTATCACCCTGCTTATTTAACTTATATGCAGAGTACATCATGAGAAATGCTGGGCTGGAAGAAGCACAAGCTGGAATCAAGATTGCTGGGAGAAATATCAATAACCTCAGATATGCAGATGACACCACCCTTATGGCAGAAAGTGAAGAGAAACTTAAAAGCCTCTTGATGAAAGTGAAAGAGGAGAGTGAAATAGTTGGCTTAAAGCTCAACATTCAGAAAACGAAGATCATGGCATCTGGTCCCATAACTTCATGGGAAATAGATGGGGAAACAGTGTCAGATTTTATTTTGGGGGGCTCCAGAATCACTGCAGATGGTGACTGCAGCCATGAAATTACAAGACGCTTACTCCTTGGAAGGAAAGTTATGACCAACCTAGATAGCATATTGAAAAGCAGAGACATTACTTTGCCAACAAAGGTCCGTCTAGTCAAGGCTATGGTTTTTCCAGTGGTCATGTATGGATGTGAAAGTTGGACTGTGAAGAAAGCTGAGCACTGAAGAATTGATGCTTTTGAACTGTGGTGTTGGAGAAGACTCTTGAGAGTCCCTTGGACTGCAAGGAGATCCAACCAGTCCATTGTGAAGGAGATCAGCCCTGGGTGTTCTTTGGAAGGAATGATGCTAAAGCTGAAACTCCAGTGCTTTGGCCACCTCATGCGAAGAGTTGACTCATTGGAAAAGACTCTGATGCTGGGAGGGATTGGGGGCAGGAGGAGAAGGGGACGACAGAGGATGAGATGGCTGGATGGCATCACTGACTCGATGGATGTGAGTTTGAGTGAACCCTGGGAGTTGGTGATGGACAGGGAGGCCTGGCATGCTGTGATTCACGGGGTCGCAAAGAGTCGGACATGACTGAGTGACTGAACTGAACTGAACAGGACTAGAAGAAATAATAAAACCAAGCAGTGTCTACTTTTGACCCTTTTATAATTTTTCTTGAGACAAAGGAGCACAAAATACAAGTAGCAGCTGAACAAATTTTCTTACATGTACCTAGGCTGTTGAATGGACATTGGAGCACAAGTTGAGAATCTACAGCCTAGAAGCAAAAGATATCTTGTTCATAAGACAGTTGAACAATGATGTGTGACTTCTGGATGCAGGAAGCCAAGTATTTTCCAGTTCTTGGAAATATGGGTGACAATTTTTAGTATAAGAGAATGTGATCTCCATAACTGCCTCCCATTTGATTCTGGGCATCCCATTTGAACTTGTAAGCCTATGTAGAATGTGTGACAAAAAATTATAATACAGTATATGTTTCTTTGGACAGTTCTGAGGAGTTACTATGATGTTAGCCCAGTAGCTTTTAATGATGACTATAAGTTATGACTTTTAGATACTAAGAAGATATCCTGGTTATGAAGAACTGAATGAGATTTCCCCTTAGAACCAGCTCTTAGATCCTAAAGAACAAGTTCTGGTGATTTACATTGACTGTCTTAGACTACTCTCCCTTCATGTCAAGATGTGTATGTGTGTATGTATAGGGAATAAGGAGAGATGCAGCAAACCAATATTTCCAGCTCCTCAGGGACTAAGGATATATCAACAATTGTATTCACCAGGGATCTCTTTCTTTCTTCTACATCACAGCTCACTTTTAAGAGGGAACTTCTCACTTTGTGACCTTGAACTATATTTTTGTTAAAAGTGGTATTATTTATTCATTCATCCATTTGTTGAGCACCTACTATCTGACAGGGGATCCCAGTCATTGTTCCATACAGTGAGAGGTTTTGATAGTGGGCAGCTTTGCCAGTTCTCTTCCAAGCACATTTTTCTCACTTCACTTTGTTAAACCTCCTCTTCGAACTTCCCTCTCCCCTCAGGCCATTAAAAGGCTCAGGTCAAGTTTCACCTCCTCCACCAATCTTCCTCCAGTTAACAGCTCTTTTTCTTGTCTAATCTATTTCTTTGCTTGGCACATGGCAGCTCAGTTTAAGATTGGATGTTTCCTTCTGTCAGAATGGTGGTGGTGGTTTAGTCGCTAAGTCGTGTCCGACTCTTGCGACCTCGTGGACTGTAGCCCGCCAGGCTCCTCTGTCCATGGGATTTTCCAGGCAAGAATACTGGAGTGGATTGCCGTTTCCTTCTCCAGGGGATCTTCCCAACCCAGGAATCGAACCCAGGTCTCCTGCATCTGCAGTCAGATTCTTTACCAACTGAGCTATGAGGGAAGCCCCATAGCTACCATCAAGAAGACCACATATAAGGCTTCCCTGGTGGCTCAGATGGTTTAAAAAAAAAAAAAAAGAACACATATAACAAATGTTGTGAGGATATGGAGAAAAGAGCACACTCCTACATTGTTGTGGGGGAATGTAAACTGGTGTAGCCATGGTGGAAAAAAAACAGCATGGAGGTTCCTTAAGTTCAGTGCAGTTTAGTTCAGCCGCTCAGTCATGTCCAACTCTTTGCGACCCCATGAATTGCACACCAGGCCTCCCTGTCCATCACCAACTCCCGGAGTCCGCCCAAACTCATGTGCATCGAGTCAGTGATGCCATCCAGCCAGCTCATCCTCTGTCATCCCCTTCTCCTCCTGCCCTCAATCCCTCCCAGCATCAGGGTCTTTTCCAATGAGTCAACTCTTCGTATGAGGTGGCCAAAGTACTGGAGTTTCAGCTTTAGCATCAGTCCTTCCAATGAACACCCAGGACTGGTCTCCTTTAGGATGGACTGGTTGGATCTCCTTGCAGTCCAAGGGACTCTCAAGAGTCTTCTCCAACACCACAGTTCAAAAGCATCAATTCTTCGGTGCTCAGCTTTCTTCACAGTCCAACTCTCACATCCAAACATGACTACTGGAAAAACAAAAAACTAAAAATAGAACTACTATGTACGTGCTAAGTCGCTTCAGTCATGTCTGACTGCTTGCGACCCTATAAACTATAGCCTTCTAGGCTCCTTTGTCCTTGGGATTCTCCAGGCAAGAATACTGGAGTGGACACAGACATAAAGAACAAACTTTTGGATTCAGTGGGAGAAGGAGATGGTGGAAAGATTTGAGAGAATAGCATTGAAACATATACATTACCATATGTAAAATCAAGTTTGATGCATGAAGCAGCGCACCCAAAGCTGGTGCTCTGGGACAACCTAGAGGGATAGGGTGGGGAGGGAGGTGGGAGCGGGGCTCAGGATGGAGGGTACACAAGTATACCTGTGGCTGATTCATGGTGATATATGACAGAAACCATCACAATTTTGTAATTATCCTCCAATTAAAATAAATAAATTTTTAAAATTTTATTTAAAATTTTAAATCAATTAGATTTAAATTGATTTAAAAATTAAATCGATTTAAAATTTTAAATCGACTTAAAATTTTAAGTCGATTGCCATGCCCTCCTCCAGGTGACCTTCCCCACTCAGGATATGACCCAGAAATTCCGTTCTTGGGTATATATCCAAAAAACACTAATTTGAAAAGATACCTTCACCCCAATGTTCATAGCAGCGGTATTTACAACTGTCAAGGTATGGAAGCAACCTAAGTGTCTATTATCAGGTGAATGGATAAAGAAGATATGAGATACACACACATACAATGGAATACTACTCTCAGCAATCAAAAAGGATAATATTTTGCATTTGCAGCAATGTGTGAATGGACTTGGAGGGCATTATGCTAACTGAAATAAGTCAGAAAGAGAAAGACAAATATTGTATGATATCACTTATATGTGGAATCTAGAAACAAAACAAACTAGTGAATAAAACAAAAAAGAAGCAGACTCATAGATGAAGAAAACAAACCAGTGATTACCAGTGGGAAGAGAGAAGAGGGGAGGGGCAATATAGGGGTAGGGGGAAAAAGGTTATTATGGGATTAGATGAAATCCCATGTGTGAAACTTGTTGAAAATTGTAAAGCACTGTAGATTTTAAAGGATCTTTCATTCAATTAAAAAAAATCAGGTGTTTCTTAATCATTTCATGTGTTGATTAAAACTCTTTGCTACTGGTCAGAGGCTCTTTGGGGGAAAACCTAATGGCCTGGGCCTCCGTTACTATAGCACAGCACAAAGCCCACAGGTAGTGCTTAATAAATGTGATCTGTTCATGGTTTTGGGGAAACCGAAGCAGTTTTCCCATTAAAGTATGCTTCCGTCCTCTTTTTTTCCTCATCTTTTCTTATATTCATGGAAGTCCTCTTTTTACAGAGCAAGTATAATTTCACCTTGAATTCATATATCTTTATAGATTAATCACATGTGTAAGCCTTGATGTAAGTCTACTAGATTTTATAGTAAGCAACAATTGTTTAGCTTATCTATGTGTTTGGACTCCCTAGAGTATATACTATACCACAGAGCAGGAGCACAAATAAATGAATACCTAGTCCACGAGCGACAAATTTATGCCAGTACTGGTATTTCAGCTTTTCAGAGTAATGGTTTGCTTATTTAACAAATGTATCTGCTCTTGTCCCATGGGATTGTTAGAAAATTGGTCCAGGGAAAAGCAGTAAAATGTGCTTACATTTCCTCTTTGGTTTTCTAGGCTAATTGTTGGTGAACTTTATTTAACACTCTTGCTTCACTAAGAGTCTCTATGGAGCAAAGCAGGTTTCAGTTAACTTGGCAAATCATTACAAGAGAGAACAGAAAGGTCAGCATAAGCACTCTGTACTAATTAGTTGATAATTGATGTACAATAGCTGACTGATGGGACTTTAGAATATAAAGTTTGGGAATGCTGTTTAATGTATCTTTACATCTTTATGAGGTGGTTTGGAGCTGTGTGTTCTTAATAACGTCTTATCAGGAGTGCCCAGTGGTGGGGAGAAAGAAGACTGAGACTTCTTGTCCAGGAATCCAGGGCACTGAGTGGCACAGAAAGCAATATGATATTTTTTAATCTCTCAGAGTATAAATACAATTCCATTTAATGCAGGGATAAAATGAAATGAGTAATGCTGGTGATTCCATACTTGGTGGCCAACATTCCTGAATACTGACTAAGGTTAGAAGAGTGTTAGTGTGAAAGTTATATTCTTTGTGGGATAAACTTGATAGATTCAAGCTGAACTCCAGGGGGCAAAGTGGTGGGACATTGCCACAATTCATGGGAATCTTAATTAATCTGGATTAGGACTTAATCTATTTATTATCTGGTAATGAGTAATTAATTTCAAACTGGAGTTACAAAAATGACCTTTATATGACCTCCTCCTTTTAATTTTTAAAATTTATTTATTTTTCCTCCTCTTTATTTTATTTTTTAATTTAAATTTATTTATTTTAATTGGAGGCTAATTACTTTACACTATTGTATTGGTTTTGCCATACATCAACATGAATCCGCCACAGGCATACACATGTTCCCCATCCTGAATCCCCCTCCCACCTCCCTCCCCATACCATCCTTCCGGGTCATCCCTGTGCACCAGCCCCAAGCATCCTGTATCGAACCTGGACTGGCAATTCGTTTCTTATATGATATTATACATGTTTCCATGACATTCCCCCAAATCATCCCACCCTCTCCCTCTCCCACAGAGTCCAAAAGACTGTTCTATACATCTGTGTCTCTTTTACTGTCTTGCATACAGGGTTGTCGTTACCATCTTTCTAAATTCCATATATATGCGTTAGTATACTGTATTGATGTTTTTCTTTCTGGCTTACTTCACTCTGTGTAATAGGCTCCAGTTTCATCCACCTCATTAGAACTGATTCAAATGTATTCTTTTTAATGGCTGAGTAATACTCCATTGTGTATATGTACCACAGCTTTCTTATCCATTCATCTGCTGATGGACATCTAGGTTGCTTCCATGTCCTGGCTATTATAAACAGTGCTGCGATGAACATTGGGGTACACATGTCTCTTTCAATTCTGGTTTCCTCGGTGTGTATGCCCAGCAGTGGGATTGCTGGATCATAAGGCAGTTCTATTTCCAGTTTTTTAAGGAATCTCCACACTGTTCTCCATAGTGGCTGTACTAGTTTGCATTCCCACCAACAGTGTAAGAGGGTTCCCTTTTCTCCACACCTTCTCCAGCATTTATTGCTTGTAGACTTTTGGATCGCAGCCATTCTGACTGGTGTGCAGTGGTAACCTCATTGTGGTTTTGATTTGCACTTCTCTGATAATGAGCAATGTTGAGCATCTTTTCATGTGTTTGTTAGCCATCTGTATGTCTTCTTTGGAGAAATGTCTATTTAGTTCTTTGGCCCATTTTTTGATTGGGTCGTTTATTTTTCTGGAATTGAGCTGCAGGAGTTGCTTGTATATTTTTGAGATTAGTTGTTTGTCAGTTGCTTCATTTGCTATTATTTTCTCCCATTCTGAAAGCTGTCTTTTCACCTTGCTAATAGTTTCCTTTGTTGTGCAGAAGCTTTTAATTTTAATTAGGTCCCATTTGTTTATTTTTGCTTTTATTTCCAATATTCTGGGAGGTGGGTCATAAAGGATCCTGCTGTGATTTATGTCGGAGAGTGTTTTGCCTATGTTCTCCTCTAGGAGTTTTGTAGTTTCTGGTCTTACATTTAGATCTTTAATCCATTTTGAGTTTATTTTTGTGTATGTGACTTCCCTGGTGGCTCAGATGGTTAAGCGTCTGTCTACAATGCGGGAGACCTGAGTTCGATCCCTGGGTTGGGAAGATCCCCTGGAGAAGGAAATGGCAATCCACTCCAGTACTATTGCCTGGAAAATCCCATGGACAGAAGAGCCTGTTAGGCTACAGTCCATGGGGTTGCAAAGAGTCGGACACGACTGAGCAACTTCATTTTCATGGTGTTAGAAAGTGTTCTGCTGCTGCTGCTAAGTCGCTTCAGGCGTGTCCGACTCTGTGCAACCCCATAGACGGCAGCCCACTAGGCTCCCCCGTCCCTGGGATTCTCCAGGCAAGAACACTGGAGTGGGTTGCCATAGTGTTCTAGTTTCATTCTTTTACAAGTGGTTGACCAGTTTTCCCAGCATCACTTGTTAAAGAGATTGTCTTTTCTCTGTTGTATATTCTTGCCTCCTTTGTCAAAGATAAGGTGTCCATAGGTGTGTGGATTTATCTCTGGGCTTTCTATTTTGTTTCATTGATCTATATTTCTGTCTTTGTGCCAGTACCATGCTGTCTTGATGACTGTGACTTTATAGTAGAGCCTGAAGTTAGGCAGGTTGATTCCTCCAGTTTATTTATTTTTTAATTGATGAATAATTGTTTTACCATGTTATGTTGTTTTCTGCCATACAACAATGGGAATCAGCCATAATTATGTGTATTGCCTCCCTCCTGGCTCCCATCCCACCCCTCTAGGTCATCACAGAGCACCAGGCTGGGCTCCCTGTGTTATACAGCAGCTTCCCACTAACTGGCTGCTTTACAGATGATAGTTTAAACTTTATCTCCTAAATCTTTTATCAACCAATTATAGTATATAATATATTATATAATATGATATATTATATATAATATATAAATACAATATATAATTTTATTATATATTATATATATATAATATATAATCTCTTAACTTGCTTCCCTAACCATTGCTTTCTTATGCTGTCATTTATCACCATGTGGGTTTCTCCTCATTGTTTGTCCAGCTTGTCTTTAATGTACTCTTCCATCCTTTATCCTCATCTCCACCAGATTAATCGTGGCTGAGCTTGGCTTCTACTGAGATGCACCACTATCTGTAGCACAGGGCTCCAGGTGCATGTCAGCAGGCCAAATACAGCACAGCATCTGGCTTAGCTGGTTTGAAGTGAAGCCTATGAATTTGCATTTTTGAAAAACTTCCCTGGTGACACTAATGTGCAGCCAGGTTTGGTGCCATTCAGTTCAGTTCAGTTCAGTCTCTCAGTCATGTACGACTCTTTGCAACCCCACGAATCTCAGCACACCAGTCCTCCCTGTCCATTACCAACTCCCGGAGTTCACTCAGACTCATGTCTATTGAGTCGGTGATGCCATCCAGCCATCTCATCCTCTGTCGTCCCCTTCTCCGCCTACCCCCAATCCCTCCCAGCATCAGAGTCTTTTCCAATGAGTCAACCCTTTGCATGAGGTGGCCAAAGTACTGGAGTTTCAGCTTTAGCATCATTCCTTCCAAAGAAAGCCAGGGCTGATCTCCTTCAGAATGGACTGGTTGGATCTCCTTGGAGTCCAAGGGACTCTCAAGAGTCTTCTGCAACACCACAGTTCAAAAGCATCAATTCTTCGGCACTCAGCTTTTTTCATAGTCGAACTCTCACAACCATACATGACCACTGGAAAAACTATAGCCTTGACTAGATGGACCTTTGTTGGCAAAGTGATATCTCTGCTTTTGAATATGCTATCTAGGTTGGTCAAAACTTTCCTTCCAAGGATTAAGCATCTTTTAATTTCATGGCTGCAGTCACCATCTGCAGTGATTTTGGAGCCCCCCAAAATAAAGCCTGACACTGTTATCACTGTTTCCCCATCTATTTCCCATGAAGTAATGCCATTGGTGAATACATAATGTCCAGTTGTTAATTCAGGCCCACCAACCTGACTCCACAAGTCCTCTATTTTCTCCCTTTTTTCTGGTGAGATCCCCTTCTTGCAGGCAACTCTGATTTCTCATTTCCTTAATACATGCCATGCCTCCTCCCTGCTGTTTCCATGTGTGCACCTTACTATCTCCTCATTCATGTGCTCATTTGTCTTTCAGTTTTAGCTTATTGTTTTCTAAAGAGTGTGCTTTTAGTATGCTACTCTTGGGTGAGTCATAGGGGAAAAAAAGCACCCTAAACAAATATATTTTGTATATTATTTGCTCCCCTCAGAGATTTATTATATGCATTTACATTTTATAATGGCTCTGAGAAGACCTGTAATAAAGGGATATGGTTAATTAGAGTTTCCCAAAGTTATTTGACTGTGGATTTGTCCATGACCTCACATAATTTGTTATCGTTGAAAACCTTTGGACTTCCTAAAAGACGTGCTTTTTTGGTTAAGATTGTTCTTCAGTGAATTATCCGGTACGTAGAGATTTCCCCCTTTTCTGAACTCCTGTCTCTGTACTTCAGTTTCATGCTTTATTCTTGTAGTCAAGTATCATTATCTGGTTGTTCCTAGGTGAATACGTCTTATCTCTACGGAGTTATTAGCACCATGGAGGCAGGATGTTCTACTCAGTAGTCCTTTCATCTCATAAGTTTTGTGCAGTTTTGACTGTAACATACACTAAATTTAAATGTGTTGTTCCTGAATAAGGAAGCTAGAAATTTCATTCTGATTCTCTTCTTTTGGTGTTCTTAGCCATTTGCCCATGCTTTACTAATATTTCAGAGTAACACATTACTACCACTTCATGAACACATGTGAGTATGTACATGTGTTCATGAAAGTTGTCACTGCTATATCTCTGCAGTAAAACATTACAAATTTGATAAAACACTGTATAATAAGCCTAGTATGTTTAGTATGCAAGAATTTATCTCTAGTTCCAGGGAGGAGTATGAATGAAAGCTGGGGAGAGTCTAAGAGTAAGATAAGATGGGAGTGAGGAAAGGCCTGAAGAGTGCAGTCCATTGGAGGGGGATGTGTCAAGTGGAAGGTCTTGGGTTGGGAAGTATCAGCATGCAGTCCTTAGTCATTCAAGAAAAGAGGTGCTAGAAATAACAGAAAAGTACCATAAATGAGTTCTTTAATAAAATATAACTAACATTTATAATGCATAAGTCCCAGACCCTATATATATATTACCTATATTAGATCACTTAATCCTCAAAACAACTCCTTGGGGTAAGTAATAGTAGTATTAACTCCATTTAGAGCTCAGAACACTGAGGCACAGAAAGCTTGAGTAAGTTGCCCAAGGTCACATGGCCATTCAGTGCTGGAGCTAGCGTACAGATCCATGCTTTTAATTATTGTGCTGTTTGCTGTTACCTCTCTCCTCTTTTATTTCTCCGATTTTCTACTTTTCCAACAACCTACAGCTCCCTAGTGTCTACTGATTTACCATTCCTTTCTTGAAGATCCACTTCTGCAAAATATTTCTTTGAAATTCATGATCCTGGATTGGAAAACAATTTCTCTAAAGGTTATTATTGGATAATTAGTAATATTTGAATATAAATGGTGCATTAAATACTAGTACTATATCATTGCTAAATGTCTTAGTTTGATGATTGTGTTATGGTTACATATTTTGGGGTGAAGGGCATAATAAAACAATAATAGGCTTATATATAGCGAGAGATGGACGATGGTTAGATAGATCAACAGATGGAATTTATCAACTGATAAATTAGATAGAAGATTCATGCACTGTTCTTAGAGCTATTCTGTAGATTTGAAATGTTTTATAATGAAAGACTGGGAAGAAAACCCTGATCCTTAAAGATGGTAAAGTTATGATAATATATACTAACCCTTTCAATCCTCATAGAGCCCTATGTATTAGGGCTATTACTATTACTACTATTACTTTCCTCAGGACCTTACAGGATACCGAAGCACAGAGACTTTTAAGTACCTTGCTCAGTGTCACACAGCCAGTGGATGGGTGAGACAGACTGAAATCTTGGTATGCTTTATTTCTGTTTCCAAAACACTCTGCATATGTGTTGGGTTGAACCATATAGAAATTGCTCTTATTTGATCATGTTTAACCTGTAAAGAAAGACATTTCATATGACCCAACCTGGGAGCAGGGCTGTCTTTTATAGAATGGCTGTTTTGGTGTTCCTCTTCACTGGCCACTCATGGAATCTTGATGGGACTCTTGTCTGTCTTGCTCACCATTGTCTCCAGGGACTGCCGAGCTCATGGTTGGCATTTGATTAGTCAGTTGAATGAACAATAAAAACCACAAAAAGAACTGATTACTTTTCCTTACTACCTCTCATATATATGTGTCATTTATGTTCCCCCAATATCTGTGTCATTTTTAGAGGAACCAGTGAATAAACATAGATCATTCTGAAAGATGCAGCCTCAGCAGGGGTAGTTGCAACATAGTCAGCTATTTGACTTCAAGAGAACTCTTTTAACTAATGAAGATGTTAATTAAAAACACGGCCTTGCTAAGATGACCTCTCAGTTCAGGAAATGCAAATCATTTGTACTTCCCACCAACATGCAGCGATTTTGGCTAGGATGTATGTGGTACTTAGAATGCCATCCACTCTAATCCTTATTTGAGCAGTAAACGCATTTTTAAAAAACGTTGTACAGTCTCTAAAAATAAGCAGTATTTAAAAATGAAAACCAGCACACAAGTAGTTGGCACATCTGGTAGTCAGAAAAGTTCTATGGTTTGTTTTCAGGGAATGACAAGCCAAGGAACGTTCAGACTTGGCCAGTTGAAAACTTTTCTTCTATCTGTGATGACACCTGGTTTTAAAAAAAATTGGCTCCAGGCTCAAAGCAGAAAGAACATTGGAAATGGGTAAAGAATTAAATAGTATCATTTACTTGTATCTTGTTTTATGCAGGGAATTACAAAGAACTGTTTTCTTCTTACTTCAAGAAAGAATGCAGGGAAAAAAGTGATGACAGGCATGAACAATAATAACAACAGCTGCAACAAAAATCACAACCAACATCAATTCAGTACCTACTATGTGCTAGGCAATGTGTGGAGTCCTTTGTGTGTATAATTAATACTAGATGCACAACAACCTTATGAAGTAGTGTTCCATTTCCATTTTACAAATGAGAAGACATAGACATAGAGATAAACACACATATTTAAGTAATTTGTCCGAGTCACACAACCATCCTGGGTTTTGGGTTCCCAAGCAGGCTGTCTCCAGAGCCCAAACTACAATACACTAGACAATTGTGAGCAACTTGGAGGTATTCATTCTGTCCAGAATTATGAAAAAAATTGAAGTTAGATGCTTGCATTGAGCACAGTGGTTCTTGGTCAAAGTATTACTTGTCTCCACGTGTGAGAGTGATGATGCCATTTTCCAGAACATTCTTGAAGCTGCTCCACAAATATAATATGTTTCTAAGAAATTTAGCTTCATGGACACTGAATGTAATACCTGTCAGAAGTTGTCACTCCTCTATGGTTAGATACAGCTCAAGTTGACTAGTGAATTCAGGAGTAGGAGGTGTTATTGTGAAAATGATGGAGACACTGGGGAGGGGAGGACTAATGTTTCTTTATTACAGTCAGAGAAAAAGTACTATGAATGTGAGAATCCAGGGTATAGGGTTACCAAGGCAGCCTTGACCACTGTCAAATTCTAGCCTAGGAAGATGGATTTATAATTACTACTTCCACAGTTTCATTTTCCATCCATACCTCTCATTAGGCACACTGTGGAGAAATATCAAAGGACTGACTTAGTTGGAGTCTGTTTTTGAAAAATGGCACGGTTTTAAACAAGAAGACCAGGAAGACTTTAGTGGAAATAATGTCTCAGTATTTAATATCATATATTAAAATCTTTTATTTTCATTCTTTCCTAGCTTCATTGACAGACTTTATTGTGTACTGTACAGGCCTTAGGCTAGGTGCTAAAGAAGCAGTGATATCTCAAGCAAGAGCTTTGTCTCTAAAAAGCAATCAAGTATAAATGGATGACAGTCATGTAAACATTTCAGTTCCCTGAAGGTGCTGAGGCAAATTTGTTCTAAAAGACTGTGGGGGAACGAAAAGAAGAATTGATTAGATTTGCCCAGCTGGTAGTGTGTGAAGGGAGTCATAGGGAAGATGATCCTTGAAGAGAGAGGCTGATCACTAGGTAGACAAATTAGGGTAAGGCTGTACCTAGCAGAGAGAAAAGTGTGAGCAAGAGAAGCGTAAAAATAATTTTTTCAGCAATCTTATTGGTATTTATTCTAAGCTGTGCATTATTTTCACATCAGAGTATCTGTGAAATAGAAACACCATGTACCAGTTTGATGTTTTTACTGATATATGAAATAATGGTATGACTTATATGGCATCTAAGATTTGATGAAATGATGTATTAATATGCTTTGGCACCAAATAGCATTTCTTGGGTATGCTGTCCCAGCTGCTAATATGTCTTTGTTTTAGAGGTAGATATTAATACCTTTTTATTGTGAAGGAAACAGGCATGAAATGAGTGAGTTCCTTAAATATATGACACTGAATTGGACAGAATACCTGACATCTAATATTGCTTTTAGTAGCAGTGGCTGGTAGGGATGGAACCTGGGGATGGAATTCAAGTGTCTTATATACTGGACATTGCCTTTTTCCAAGGTAAAAAGGGAGTTTGAAAATCAAATTGCATGTAGCTTGTTGGAATTTAAAAAGATATTAAGCTTATGATCATTGCACAAAAATGTACCCACTCTCTTGGTATCAAGATGAAACCCTGATGGTACAGTGTTATATGAACTATGAAAATAGAGAGACTATCTATGACTGATGTTTCAAGGCAGAAGAAGATGCGTCAGATATAAGCAGCAGGGAGAGGGGTAGGTTCCGGTTTGTGTATCTGGAAAAAATTAGGAGATGTTTCTGTAGGATCTTGAAAAGTATCCAAGGAAGGAACAAAGCATCCAGCACCTAAACTTAAACACACAGGTGCCTTGAAAATGCACTCTCATAGAATTTGTTTCTGCTCTGTCAGTAAATCCCTGTGTGACCTTGGGCAAGTCAGTTACCACTTGGATTTTAGCTTCCCAGAGGCCTGGACTGGAGAAGGCTTCCTGCTTGCTAAAGATGCTGAGACTCTCCTAGCACTTTGGAGATGTGAGTTCATTGATGAGAGTGTTAGTGATTATGCTAAGGTCTTGTTTATCCTTAGTTTTGTGGGCTCTTGGAAGAGAATGTTACAAAAGATGGAAAAGTCTTTTTTTTTTTTTGCTATTAATTTTTAAAAAGACAAAATAAAATATTATATTCTCTAAAGCTAAGTAAGGAAGGTTACTGTGATGCTTTTCTACTACTTTGATCCCAAATATATCAATGGGAAAGATGAGGAATTTGGTGAGAAAACTTTAGAGCCTAATTTGCCAGAAAACCTAGGATCATATTTCTTTTCATTTACCAGAAATGGGAACTGAGACTTGACCAAGTAGTTTGCAAAAAATGTTTGAAAAAGTATATCCATGTAAAAAGAATGTCTAGAATGATTCAATGACTATTATTATTTTTTTTAAATGAGTCATGGCAGTGTTTACCTTTCTCCTCTTTGCTTTTCACTTTTCCGTAACGGCACAGATTCTTGAGGGTTTCTTTCTTTTTTTTTTTCTTTCCCTTCTGGTTATGTACCAAATTTTTACTACATTCAAAGATTGTTGCTAATGAAATGAAAAATCTATGTCAAATTTGGTTAACATACTACTTTTAAAATAATGTTTTAAGGCTGTCTCATCCTGATTTTTTAAAAAATTGGGTATATGTCCAATGGCAATATATCAGGGTGAAGAGGAAAAATAAAGATTGGAGAGACACAGCCAGACTATATCCTTTTAAAGAGGCTTTTTGGAAGGCCAGACTTGAATGAAGTGAACCAGTTAAACAAGTTTTTGTCAGTAGTGTCAACTTTCCTTGCTGGGCAATTTAAGATGTTAACTATTTTGGAAAATACATGGTTTGATATAAGTAATCCCACCTACTTACCACCTTAACCCTTTAGGTAAAGAGATGATAAAATATGATTCTTAATATAACTGGACACTTGAATGTAGAAGGAGCAAAATGTAAGCATATTTTGTATGAGTGGTGATTATAGAAGGGTTTCTATTGTAGCATTATGGATTTTTCATTGGAATTACAGAAAGCTTTTTGGTATCACTAATACTGAAAAAAAAAAAAGATGATCTAAGGACTGTCTTTAAAGATGAGTCCTGATGTAAGTTTGCACATATGTGTATTTACTGATTTCTGATGTAAGGGACATGGAAGCTAACCTGATTCATTTGTTTTTAGGGGCTCTTGGCTTTGGGCCTCAGTGCAAGTCCATTGGAAAAGGCAGCTGCAACAATCTAGTGGTCACCAGCAGTCCCATGATGGTTCAGCGACTGGGACCCATTTCACCTCCAGCAAGCCAGGTCTCTACAGCATGCAACCAGATCAGTCCTAGCTTACAGAGGGCAATGAATGCAGCCAACCTGAATATACCTCCTTCAGATACCAGGTCTCAAATTACTTTTTTTTCCCCCTTCTTATGTTATAATCACACCCATGAGTGTTTTCCCTTTTCTTCCTGAACACGTGCCCACACAACACACATACAGACACACTCATTCTCTCTCTCACTCACTCAAGCAGCTCTTTTACTTTGAGCTTTGTAGGGGAAGGTGTATAAAAACTGTGTGTGCCATAATACCATCTTAACTGGGAAGAATGATTTAGTACTTTCTGTCATAACGTGTGAGTGAAATTAATGCCAACCTTGAGATTTTGGGGCCTCAGTGACTAAATGTGTGCATGTTAAGTCGCTTCAGTCATGTCCTACTCTTTGCGACCCTATGGACTGTAGCCCGCCAGGCTCCTCTGCCCATGGATTCTCCGGGCAAGAATACTGGAGTGGGTTGCCATGCCCTCCCTCCAGGGGATCTTCCCCACCCAGGGACTGAACCTGCATTCTCTTACGTTTCCTACATTAGCAGGTGGGTTCCTTACCACAGCACTACCTGAGAAGCCCCAGTGACTAAATAAATACCAGTATATTAATATTTTGATTCCTGGTAAAGGTCACATCATGGCCTGGAAAGATAAGATGTTCCATGTACATCTGTCTTAGCTGCTCGTTTTTCAGTGTTCATGTTGCAGTGTCCTAAGGTTGCTTTACAGTCTGTTTTGTTTGTCCATCCACCCATTCACTTGTCTAAGCAAGTATTTTAAATATCTATGTTCTGCATAATACAATAGTCGAAGTTTAGGGAGATAGTTGAAAAGTTAAAGATAGAAATTGTGACTTTTCAGACTTTATGATGTATCTGGGAAGACGTACTCTCATGTGTGAGTTACATAACATTTCAACACAATGCCTGATTAGGTGCTGAAATAAGTAGGTTCAATAAATGCCATATATCTATCTCATGGGAGATAATTAAATAGGGAAATTATCTCAGACAGATTTTTATAGCTCTCTAGGTTGATATTACAGGCTACATAAAACGAAAATACTCTGCAATGTGTAAGGTCTATTTCTATGTTTGAAATGAATTATTTCATCTTTTATAAGTAGTCTTCTTGGAGAAATACAATCCAAAGTTTTTGCCTGCGTCCTGGATCTGCTGTAACTGTGATTTTACAAAGGAAATGGACCTCTGTTCTGTGGACCTCTGTACCCTTCTTTGGGGACTGGAATCTGCTGAGATGCCTTGCAGTTCTGGGTTCTATTTCTTCCTCTTCTTCCTCCCCTTCCATCTTCTTTTCTTCTTCTTTCTCCCTCTTGTGTCTCTGCACTGTCCTAGCTGCTATTCAAGACTCTGAAATCACAGTTCCTGGATGATTTTTTATGCCAATTTTTTTAATGAGATGGGAATGTGTTTTTTCACCTGAGATTTTTGTGTGTGTGATGGAAAGCTGCTTCTGTCATTTTCCTGTTGATGATTATGCCTTGAGGGACTCTTCAGACTTGCTGAGTATTGCATGTGAAATTAACTGTACTCATGGGGTAGGTGTCATTGGGAAGTCTTCAGCTTCCTGTCTGTGGCAAGTCCAGTCCATGCCTTGAAGGCAGAAAGTCATAATTAATGGAGAAACTAAAGGTAGGCAGGGCACAGGCTGCTCCAACCATGCATGTATCTAGTGCAGTCCCTTTCATGGGTCGAGCAGGGAAGGGTCATTATCTCAGTGTTCTCTAGCATCTTTGATTCCTTAGCATAAATTTTTATACTTAAAAGACAACATCTTAGAGATGCATTAACATATGTTTTAACTATGTATTCTGTGAGTCCTTCTATGGAAATAATTTTTTTGCAGGATGAGCAAAGAAACAGGAGTTGGGAAAGAGCTTGGTAAAATATCAAATTCACTTTTAGCAGTTTGGAAAGGTTGCATTTGTTTGTGATACTTAAACTGGTTTGTGTATTCCATAAGAGGAGAGAGAGGATAGGAGGCAACAGTTAAACCTGAAGGCACTTTGCTATCTAGAGATAAAGATAGGATGGAGAGAGCATCAGCTTTGTGTTTTATCTATTGGGAGCATGCCCAAGGGTTGGGGGGGGGGGGCGGCAAGGAGGAGGAGTTGGGATGGTGAGGCTGGGTGGAAGTTTAAACTGTTCAATCTGAGTGATGATTGTCCTATAAAAAACTGTCAAGTTTATTACTGTTTTTCCTGATTATCTATGTAATTCTTACTAATTGTAGAAGATGTGGAAAACTGTGGACAAGCACCAGACAGTATATGATAGTCATCCTGAATCCCATCACTCACAGGCAACCATGGGTGAAATTTTGACATATATCCTTCTTCTTGTTGTTTAGTCACTAAGTCATGTCCAACTCTTTTTCGACCCCATGGACTGTAGCCCACCAGGCTCCTCTGTCCATGGGATTTTCCAGACAAGAATACTGGAGCGGGTTGCCATTTCTTTCTCCAGGGGATCTTCCTGACCCAGAGATGGAACCTGCAGCTCCTGCATTGCAGGCGGATTCTGTTGAGCCACCAGTAGGCAAACATATACATCATAGTGACCTACACAGTATTATATTTATTTTTTTCAGTTAATATAACCAATTTCCTTTGTCATAATCTTTTGTGGTTAAAAAAAATCTTTATCATCATATAATGACTTCTTCCTGCCCAAGATTCCATTTTATTAAAAAGTATATAAATAAAGCTCTAATTTTTATCAGTCTTTTTTAACTGGGCTTTTGTTTCCGTTTATTTCAGTATTATAAGTAATACTTTATTGGATCAATTTTGTCACTCTTTCGTTGCACATCTCTTTTTCATGACATAAATATGTATATATATGTATACATATAGATATATAGTCATTTTCTTGTGCCCCTTTTTGAGGAATTCCTTGTTGTATTTCTTTTGAGCCGTTTGGCTTGGTCATCACACCTCTTATGGCCCCAGTAGAGTTACTGAGCTCTTGCTTCACCAGCCACCCTAACCTATTTCACTGATGATTTCTTAAGTTTTTCATATTGCTTTCATTTTGTTTGAGTTATATTTCTTTCACATATAGCTTCAAATTAACTGGTCCCAGGAAATAATATGCTTAGGATTAGATGAACATCCAGAAATGGAGATTTCTCTCAGTATGGTGATAGAACCACAGCTCTTTGTCACTTTCTTCCCCATAGGCCTGGTGTGGGTAGCAGCAGGGATTATAGAAAAGAAGTTTTTGGAATCTTTCTCAATCATTCAACATATTGTTTCAGAAAGAAAACAGAAAATGTGGGTTCCATTTATAGCTTGTGTGACTTTAAGTCTCTTATACCAGATCTTTTAATCAAGATGAGCATTACGGACCATGTGTTGGGTATGATACGGGGAAAACAATAGAGGATATATCTGATCCAACTAAGTGACTGTTTATCAAATCTGCTGCTTTGTTTGTACTTATTTAAGGATTCTTGGCCCCCCTCCCTTTTTTTTTTTTTTGCATCATTGGGAGGAATTTCACAGAATCTTGGTTTTATTCTTTGAAAAACAGAGGTTATTTTAAAATTCCAATTTGCTTACTTCACAGGCTGTATTAAGTGGAATAATATATAGGGAAAATACTTTGTAAGTTAAAAATGGTTATCATTATATTAATTTACTCACCTTAATCAACACTTTTTTGGGGGGGGCAAACTTCATCTAACACTCTGGTGGGTACTGGCAGAGATAAAAATAATACCTTTTATTGGAGGTCTTTGAATTTTATTGAGGAAGACAACACTCACAGATGCCTGAAGTTAGCTATGTTAAAGGTTCAATATAGACAGAATATAATTTTTCTGGAAAGAGAGCTTTTACTGAGAGCTACTATGTTTGGGGCAGGTTTCATGGATTAGAATTTTGAAATATTAAAAGATCTGGGTAATTGCTCAGAAGAGAGGTGGGCTGCTAGGCAAAGGCCATTTGTTGGAAGTTTTGTTCTTATTAAGTGTTCAAGAAGAGAGCTCTCCATTCATATTATTGCCTTAGGGAATAGGACATAGAATTGCTTTCTGAAAAAATTTTGATAACTGTCTTAGAACACTGAGATATCTAAGGACTTAAGGAATGTGCCTGCATGGAATTATGCTCAAATTTAAATCAAGTCATATTTAGGTGTATTTTAAGAAAAATAAGGAACAGCTCTTAACAATGGAACAAATGAACATGTCTTACTATAGGCAGCCCTCAAACCAAATAGTATAATTTCAAATGCAAAACATATATAGGTGTGTAAAATACTTCCTACCTGCTATTCACTGCTTGACTGGTTTGATCTCCTTTCTTGATCTCTCAAACCAGTCAATCCTAAAGGAAATCAACCCTGAATATTCATTGGAAGGACTGATGCTGAAGCTGAAGCTCCAGTACTTTGGCCACCTGATGCAAAAATCTGATTCACTGGAAAAGACCCTGATGCTAGGAAAGATTGAAGGCAATAGGAAAAGGGAGTGACAGAGGATGAGATGGTTAGATAGCATCACCCACTCAATGGACATGAATTTGAGCCAACTCCGGGAGATAGTAAGGGACAGGGAAGCCCTGCATGCTGCAGCCCGTGGGGTTACAAAGAGTCGGACACTGAGTGACTGAACAAATTCACTGCTTACAAATCTGAAATGCTCTGGTATGACAGTGACCAGGCAAATGCACCATTTAAGAATGTTATATAAACCACCTCAACCTCAGGGTGTAAAGCAAAGTCAGTTGTCTTTGCCTTATATATGACATGACTACTGATTTGACTTGGGTCTGAAAGCAATTCCTGAATCTCCCTGGGGAAAGGACTAAAAGGCCCTTGACATCCTATCACCAGGAGTTATCTGCAGGGAGAGCTACATGCTGTGGGTGTGCTGAGAAAATAATTGAAAGCATTCATGGG
This sequence comes from Bos indicus x Bos taurus, assembly GCF_003369695.1. Lineage (NCBI taxonomy): Eukaryota > Metazoa > Chordata > Mammalia > Artiodactyla > Bovidae > Bos > Bos indicus x Bos taurus. The sequence continues at coordinate 40,175,040 of NC_040083.1, forward strand.
GAATTAAAAAGCAGATGGTTCAGAAACTACTTTGGGACTTGCAAAGGACTTCAGCCCAAATATAAGGATCTGGACAGAGAAAAGAAAATCTGTGTTAGGGGCAACTGGACTTAAATTCTTGCTGTGTTTGTCAATGGTAAACATTACTTCACTGGATGAAAACACCAGATTGACAATGGTGTAATCTCTCACCTAATACTGTGCATTTCAGAGTCGAGATGTTTTCTTGCTAATCTCATGCTTGTAGGAAACAGTGTTCCTGGCTTCCATTTTGTGAAAAGAAGTAAGAGGAACAGATGGGATGAGAATACTTCTATTTTCCCTCAGTTCTTTTGCAACAGGTTGCTTTATAACAGCTGGAAGTAGTAAGTGGGCTCATCCTGGGAAAGACAGACATTCTATACAATATTTAAAATTTTTTTGTCAGAAAAAAGACTGTAAAAAGCCAATAAAAGCACATATTAAAAAGCTGGCTTTTTAATATACACTATTCTGAGTTGGAAATGGCAACCCACTCCAGTATTCTTGCCTGGAGAATCCCATGGACGGAGAAGCCTGGTAGGCTGCAGTCCATGGGGTCGCACAGAGTCGGACACGACTGAAGCGACTTAGCAGTAGCAGCATTCTGAGTTGGGAGTATGGTGAATTGTGTCTAGCCTCTTTGGGACAATGTTTCCATCCAAAAGGCAGAGCTTTTCTCTTCAGTGAGTTTTAAAGTGATGATATCATGGTTAAAGCAAAATGAATTTTAAAGTGGCTAGACTACAACACAAAGCATTTTGATATTCAGGTAAATGTTGTGACATGTGAGGCATGTTTTGTAAAGGGTAAGAAGGACAGGAGGAGAATTGTTGCTACAGTAATTAAAGCAGATGCTTTGTTCTCAGTGCAAATCTGCTCTGATTTGAGGACAGCAGCTCATGGAAGATCCAAAACTGCAGGTGTAATTAAAACCTTGCATGACCCACATGCAGAATTCCAAATATGACTTGACTTCAGGTTGTCACTCCTTTATATATTACAGCTGTATTTTATATATAATTTTTATTTCTGAGTTAATTTGATGTTGTGACTGACTGCTGACTACTTATAGTGTGAATTGCTGTCTTTTATAGAAATATGTATAATTCCTTGATATCAGTAGAACAAATTTGTGAAAGTATTATTAAATCCTCTGGATGACCCTTTGACTTTGATTTACTTTTTTTCCCCCCCAAATTAAGCATTGGTTTATATTTTACCTTACCAAACAGATTTCATTCAAAGGCTGGGACTCTGTTTAGACTTGTATTCCTAACAATGCCTATTTGTAGTGTGTTGCACATAGTAGGTACTTAATAAATACTTGTTTATTTGGTTTTCAATAATTATTCCTAGGTCTCTAATTTTTCTCTGTCGTAAAAAAGATATATAAAAATATAGCAAGGACTATTTATTATCATTGAAGTGTTAGATTATTTATAACAATAGATCTTTGTTTTATTATTCCAATAAGCATTAGCCTTTGTTTTTCATCTTGGTAAAATGTTATGTACCTGGAACTAAAAGTCTTGGGCTTTATCTTAGCCAAAGAATGTGTGTTTAGCTGAGAATGCAATTAGGGGAAGTACTTAACAGATTGTCAGTGCAATATTCTTTTAGTATTAAGCAATCCATATCCTGCTAAAATGTTTGTCTTTTTTTTCCCCCCTCTTCCGGCTGCTGTTCCAGGTCCCTTATTTCACGAGAGTCTTTGGCCTCCTCAAATTTGAGTCTGACAGAAAGTCAGTCGACCTTGAACGTGAAACAAGAGTGGTCGCACGGCTATAGGGCTCTCCCTTCGCTCTCCTCGAACCACAACTCTCAGAATGGCACTGATCTAGGGGACCTAATTAGCCTTCCTCCTGGGACATCCATGTCCAGCAACAGTGTCTCTAACTCATTGCCACCCTACCTTTTCGGTATGGAAAATAGCCACTCTCCTTACCCCAGTCCCCGACACTCTTCAGCCAGGTCCCACTCGGCCCGCTCCAAGAAGAGAGCACTGTCCTTGTCCCCGTTGTCCGATGGCATCGGGATAGACTTCAATACCATCATCCGCACCTCGCCCACATCCTTGGTCGCCTACATCAACGGTTCGAGGGCTTCCCCCGCCAACATGTCTCCACAGCCTGAGGTCTACGGGCATTTCCTGGGAGTGCGAGGCAGCTGTATTCCCCAGCCATGCTCAATGCCAAGCAGCCAAAAGGGTGTGCGGGTGGCCAGCGGCGGCCTGGCTCTCCCGGCCTACGATGAGGACGGTGCACTGGAGTATGAGCGCATGCAGCAGCTGGAGCACGGCGGCCTCCAACCCGGCCTGGTCAACAACATGGTGGTGCAGCACGGCCTGCCGGACCCTGCCGGCCACGCGGCCGGCCTGCTGAAGACGGAGCGCCTGGATGACTTCCCTGGTAGCGTCCTGGACCTGCCCCCCGCACCCTCTCTGCCTCCTCTGCCACCGCCGCCCCAGCCCCAAGGCCCCCCGCCACCCTATCATGCCCACCCGCATCTGCATCACCCAGAGCTGGTCCACCAGGCCCAGCCGCTGGCCCTGCCTCAGGCCGCCCTGGAGGAGGATGGGGAGATGGATGACGTTGGGGGCAAGCACTGCTGTCGCTGGATCGACTGCAGTGCCTTGTATGACCAGCAGGAGGAACTTGTGCGGCACATCGAGAAGGTTCATATAGACCAGCGCAAAGGCGAAGACTTCACTTGTTTCTGGGCCGGTTGTCCTCGAAGGTACAAGCCATTTAATGCCCGCTATAAACTGTTGATCCACATGAGAGTTCACTCGGGGGAAAAGCCCAACAAGTGTTCGGTGAGTCTGCTAAAGCCCCCTGGAGCCATTGGAGGTGTATGTGGTTTTCCAAACTCTGCCACAAGTTGGGGAGTGTTTTCTTTTATGGAGGTTGGGTGCTGGAGGTCTAGGTATCCATGAGATTTGACTCCTCTTCAGCCTGAGGAAGGGGAAAGTTTCTTTAATTATTAATGGCTGGGGTATCTCTCCACTTTAGATTCTCTTCTGCAAATGTATATGATCAGGGGAGGTTCATCTGCCACTGTCCAAAATCTTAGAAAATTGATTCCCATCAGGCACCAACTTAAAGTTGCTGAAATGTGCAGGGCAGAGAAACACACACCACACCACCAGCAAGCTTTAGCTCTTTTCCAAAGTAAATATTCAGTGACTTCCCCTTCCCTGCAATAACTGGGTGAGTATTAGGGTTAGAGTGATGGTTCTGATATTTGGAAAGGAACTCACACTTAGCAACTTGGCTAGTAAAAATGTTGCTGCATACACCCACGGGCCTGCACACTGCACACTCCAAGGCTGTGAGACTAGTTAATGATTTATAGCCAGCATTAAAACACTCAGGGATACCACAGGAGCAGAATCTGACTCGATCTCCCTGAACTTTAAGGAGAGGAAATTGGGTGAAAATGTATAAAGAGAAAGAACCCAGAGGGGACCGTGCCTTTGGTGTTGAAAGAAGTTGGCATGGTGTCTTTCTCCCCATCTCCCCTTTTCACAGCATCAATCCTGGAACTATCTCTCTTTGCAAAATTTGCTATTTTTGAATAATATAACTTTTAAATGGTTACACAATCATTTCACACCTAACAGAAACCCTCTGGGTTTACAAGCCGGACATCACACTTGGGATCACAGGGTGGCTTTGCACGATCTCAGACAGCTCGCTTAACTCTTGGAAAAAGAAGAGCATGTGTTTTATGTTAGTCCAGATGGACAAGAATATTTCTTTTAGAGTTAACAATCTGAGAATTGTAGGTATTTCCTGGATATTGAATATGTTGTAGGTCACTTAATGTGTGAAATATATATATATATATATATATATATATATATGATTTTGAAAAGGAACTTATTTAGATGGTGGCCCCACAGCCAGAGTCCCTTCTTTTTGTAGTATGTCTTGAGAATAAAGAATCCGGCCCATGTTTGCCATGTTAATGTTTGATTATAGATTGGCCAAGTTGTCGGATTCATGTAAAAACAAACCAAACAGGTGGTAGTTGTAAGGCAAGTATTAGAAGCAATTTTTTCACCATCCAGTAGGTACTTTTGAAAAGGTTTTAAGAATTTCTGGAGGAATGAAATTGCATTTCTTGTCGTTACATTATGCCCCATGTTATGATTTTTCTTAAGGAAAACTTGAAGCTGATATATTGTAAGAATGCCAGGTTATATGACTGAAAAGAATAATTGCATTCCAGCCAACAAAACCTTACTCTGTTAGTAAGGTTCTGCATTAAAAATGCCAGAAAGAGACAAGCAATTGAAGGCAATTCCATTTACTCTGTTTGGAACACACTGGCCTGTTGCAGGCAAGAGAGACATTCAGTCTCTGAAGGAAAACAGTCCAACCTTTTAGTTCTGACTAATCCTGGCTGAAAATAGTTTGCTGGATTTGGCTTTACTGAAATAAACATAAAGGCTTGAATTATCCCCCCAAAATTTTTTTTTGCATTGCAAAATTAATTTTTGTGCAATAGGATTTCCCTATTTTCCCACTGTTCCCAGATTTTGAAAAAACGTATAACTTTGTAAAGTTGACTTTTGCTGAAGTGCATGATGACTATTAAAAATAGAAATGCTTCAATGAAAGAATAAGCTGAGAGGTGAATGTTTGTAGCATCTGCCTAGTTTTTCATGATATTATTCAAGATGGGTATGGGAAATGATTACTCTCTCTCCCCTGGTCTGCCCACCCCCACTGCTAGATGAAATCTTTGCAAAATTTAGATTGCTAGATTTAATAGCATATCAGATCAAGGCCCACAAAGCATTAACTTACATGTTATAGTGCAAATGTATTAGTACAGAGTTTCTTAGGGGCTGACTAATGTTGTAGCTCTCATCTTGGGACTATATATTTTTAGCAGGGAGACATCCATTTTCCCATAAAACATACATATCATGAGCATTCTGTCTTCTGAAAACTGTTATGTTGCTACATGTCATCTGCTTGATTTGTAAGGTTGTAGTTAACTGGTAGCAAATAATTTTGCTCTGAAAGTTTAGTAATCCTCTCAAGTTGTAGCCCATGGAGAGAAGACATATTGTGTGTAATGTGGATGCACATCTGAAAAAGATGCATGTTTCTGCCTTTTGCAAAACCAGTCTTTGCACTCTCAGAATCCAAACAGAAAGAACTATTAAAACTCATCTGTTTCATCTCTCACATTTTAGAAACTGATGGTAGTTGATTCAAAGCTCAAGATCTTTGCCAAGTGAAATGACCACGTTCTTCTTTTGGAGACATGAAGTGATCTTTGGGTTTTTATGGCTGTGTCACATGCTGCAAAGACTAGGAGTAATTTAAATTAAAAGGCCTAGTCCACTTTTGTTTTACTTATGTTTAACTGCTATTAATTTTCTGTGGACCACAGTTAGAGTTAGTCATCATTTTCACTCACTTAGCTTATTGACCCAGGAAAGATGTGATGACCCAGTTGTGTTTGGTGACCATGACTACAGGCAGCCCAATGAGCTTCTGGAAGTCATGGTAAAAGAAGGGTGTGTGAAAGGGCTATTCAGTGACAGCCTGCTTACAGTAAGAGGCTACCACTGGTGTCCTCCCTTGATGCCAAATTCCATTTCATGCATGGGAGAACACATTCTCAGAGTCTCTGACTGTAACTCCTCAGCCTTACCCAGAACTCTGGGATTTAGATCACTCAGGACTTTAGGTGGCAGAACTGGGGGAGGATTGCTAATTTATTACTTGGTTAACTTACTGGAAGAAGAGAATGGTTTCTTTTCTCTTTCCTACCCAAACAACTCCACCCTTCTGTAGATCTCATTCTTACTGCTTCTCTGGAAAGTCAACCAGCTGCTCTCTTTTCAATCTTAGCCTTGATTACAAAGATATTCCCAGCCAATGGCAAAGTGCTGGAGGGGTAAAGGCCTTAGCAGGCAGACAGACCTCAGTTAAATCAGAAACTGGAATGTATCAGTACTATATTAAAAAATACCTGAGTCCATTCACTTTTGTCTACTAATACAGCAACTTGTAGGCGTGATATTATTCTATTTAGACCTTCCTGAGCTTAGACCACCCTTAACATTGATGAATCTCAGAAGTATCAAAACTTTTGAGCATTTCCAGGTATAACTTTGCTGAATTCAATTTTTTTTTTCTGAGATGATAAGGTTTCAAATTGTCAACTCAGAGCAAGTAATGAAGCATTATAATTAGTTTCTTTCCCAAATCCCTGTTTCATGTTCATTAAAGGACAACATAAAGTATAACCCTAAACTATAGATGTACACTGTGTGCTGTGATTAGTCGCTTAGTCGTGTCTGACTGTTTGCAACCCCTTGGATGGTAGCCTGCCAGGCTTCTCTGTCCATGGGGATTCTCAAGGACAACATAAAGTATAACCCAATACTATAGATGTACACTGTGTGCTGTGATTAGTCACTCAGTCGTGTCTGACTCTTTGCAAACCCTTGGATGGTAGCCCGCCAGGCTTCTCTGTCCATGGGGATTCTCCAGGCAAGAATATTGGTGTAGGTTACCATGCCCTCCTCCAGGGGATCTTCCCAACCCAGTAATGGAACCCAGGTCTCCTGCATTGCAAGTGGCTTCTTTACCATCTGAGCCTCCAAGGAAGCCCAGGAATCCTGGGGTGGGTAGCTTGTCCTTTCTCCAGGGGATCTTCCCAATTCAGGAATCCTACTGGGGTTTCCTACATTGCAGGAGGATTCTTTACCAGCTGAGCTACTAGGGAAGCCCATAGATGTACACTAACCATCCCTAATGATAGCTACATTAAGTGTTCCAACAGAGTGCTCACTGAGAATGTTTTTAACATAGTAGGTCTTTTTGCCATTAAATCGAAGAGTGTGCAACACCTAGAAAGCATTCCCAGGAAGATGTGCTCTGAATGAGGCCAGGTACACTCTGTCTGCTAGTACTTATCATGAGAAAGCCTATCTGATCAGAGCAAAGTGAGCAGAGGGGCAGGGTTCCACTGCCAGGATCAGAAACACTGATCCTGGCCTTTGTACACAATAGAAAGCAGTTGTGCTGGGAGGTTAGGGAGTGTTAATAAGGGAATTAGGGGGAATGTGGGTCACCACTTAAATTTTGCTTATTTTTCCTGGATGAATTTTATCCAATAGCAAAAAGGAATTTTGCAAAACCTTTACCCACCCACAGATTTTCACGAAAATGTCACTGACCAAAGACAGCTTTGAATCTTGTATGAACTGACTCATTTCTCCACAGGCATTTTGCCTGGCAAAATTCACAGTATTTGCTTTGGCTTGACTATTGGGTCATTTGCTTTTTAAGTAACATTGGATTATGGAATACAAGAAAATAAATACAGAGCTGGGGCCATGTCCCCATTCCTCTTTTATGGCCTGGTTTATGGGTTCATGAGCCAGCTTTAGCCATGTAAGACATTTCTTGAGGAAAAGTAAATTCATTGTAAAATGTGGAAGAAGGCTTCTTCCCCCCACATCCTTTATTATTTTGATAAGATTTAGCATTGATGTGGTGACCACAAATTAACTGAACAGAAGGAACCTCAGAAAAATATCATCTAAGCATAACTATTAGTTATCACTCCATAATCTTCATATTGGCAATAGTTAATAAATTCTCATAGTGTCACATGCTGGAGAATATGGAGAAACTAGTGAGAGTAAATTAGTCTAACTATTTTGGGAAAAAATTGTGACTATCTAGCAAACATGAAGTTGAGAATGTATAACAAAACTCTAAGTGTCTTCCCTGGAGCAACTTTTGGTGTCAGGAAGACATACAAAGAGGTTTTTATTATACCTTTGTTTTTTAAAAAATTATAAATGACTTATCTGTCCATAGATAAGATACATCAGTAAACTGTGGCTTATTCCTAATGAAATAATATGAAGAAATTGAAAATTAATGTACTGTATATAAACTGATGTATCTATATATTGATAAATAACATGGATAAATAGATAACAATATTAAATGAAACAATTATATGCAAGAGGGTATATACAGTGTAATACAATTTATGTATATTTAAACATATGCCAAGCAGTGTTATGTAGTTGTTGTAGATACATAGATACATAATTACTTAATACGTAATACAAAATACAATAAAATCATGTAGGCAGGATAACTTTAGGATAGTAGATACTTCTAGAGACAAAAGAAATAGGAATATATGGGATGTAGGGATTTTGCTTAATCTTTTATCCAAAGAATAACAGAAATGAAACAAAGATGGAAAAGTATTACAATTATTTTAGCTTGGTGGTGGTAATACAGATGTCATAGGTATCTTATAATATTCTCTATGTGTTGCTGCTCATTTGAAATATTTTACAACTATAAATATAAATTTTTATCTAAAAAGAAAAGAAAATCAATGAGTATAACAGTCTAACTCTGTTCCATACATAACAGTTTTTAAGATGAGGAAAAAACCTAGGAAATTTAAGTGATTATTCTAAGACTAATAAGTTGTTTGGCTATTGTCTACTTATTCCAAGGAGGTGGTTTTCCATCTTGACTGACATTGGAATTGGCTGAAAAGATTTATGAAATACCCATCACTTGACCATACTCCCAGAGTCTGTGATGTAATTGGTCGGGGATGTAGCTTTCCAGGTGATTCTAAAGTACAGAAGGGTGAGAATCAGTGCTCTAAAAGCTTCCACATTCTGACATTGAACTCAAGAGAGATGAAAGCCTACCCTGTCATCTCAGGTAAGGTGTAGGGAGGCACTGTTTAATAGAAAGTACATTTTCGTTATCATTAATGCCCTGACAATGATTAGGGTACTCTCGTGTTCCCTTGGAATAAAATTCAAGATGAGATAAAATTACAGAGTAGCTCTGGTAGTGGCAGAAGGCTTTCAACCGAGTGTCTGTTTCATATTCAGAGTATTCTCTCTCTACAATTAATAGTTAGTTAAAGATTGGGATGAGACTGTGCTGAGTAATGAATGTCATTGCCACCTCTTTGCCTCTTGAGTTAAAAGTGGAACTGACAGATTTGTCACATTATTCCCATTTCTAAAGGTAATATAGTGTTTTTCCTTCCAACTACCGTGCATGCAGCCTTTCTGCTTTTAATATAAAATTATCTTCAAAACATTTTTGCTACTATGGATGTTTCTGAAGAGTTGGTAAATTACCAAAATATTGAATTTTTCCTTTTAGCAAATCTGCCTGATATGATTAAATAAATAAAATTAACATTAATATCCTCTTTGTCTCTTGAGGCCGAAATATCACCAGTGAAACATCTGGTAAAGATCAGAGAGAGGATAGTTTCCAAATCATATCCCACAAGGCACCAGTCTGTCAAATATTTAATGCAAACTCAATGATTTAAAAAGATACAACTAAATCACAAAATTATTTCCCAGCAAGTTTACATAAGAAGGAGATACCACCATATTTATCTGTGCATGTACATATCCAACAGAGTGCAGACATGTATATGTCACCATAAATTACAAACCCATTAGTATGGGAAAAAACAAAACCACAGAAATTCTCATCAGATGGGGCATTGACCACAGTTTATAAGGCTTCTGTCAAATTGCATTTCATGTCCCCAAATACCATTTAGAAAGCTTCCATTTGGTAGTGGTTTGATTTTATTTTCCTTTGGAAGGTATTTAATCCACTTTACCTGGGGAACTGGCCTTTCATGAACTTTGTCCTGAAAATAAATTCATAGCAGATTTGGGCAAACATTTCGTAGCGAGTCATGGTTTATGTTTCTTTGCCCTGCACGTCTAGTATTAATGAAAATCAATAGATAATGAGAGAAACTTTAAGAGGCTAAATATTTGAGGCTTTATCCTCATTAAGCAAAATCATTAACTACATGGGGGTTAATGTTCCTTTTAGTTCATATTTGTTTTGTGGTTTTCCTCTAATTTCATGCTCTGAAATAATGTTTTTAAAATTAGAAAAAATTATGGTAATCTTTTCTTAAGTGATCTAATTAAGGGGATATATTTCAGATCTTTTGAGGTTTATTCATATGTAGATTTTAAAACGTGTTTTTCTTAGTTTCAGTGTGAAAAATTAGTTTGGCAATTTTTTAGACATGTCTTTTGTGACCTTTGGAATATTTCTTGATTACCTTTGCTTTGAGAGGTTGTGTTGATATCTTTGAGTCCAAATACAATTCAAGAATGTGGAGTGAAAGACCACAGTTATGTTTCCATGAAAGAAGTGTCCTGATTTTCTTTGGTGTTTCAAAAGTGTTTTGTTCAAACTTTGGGTAGAATGATGTGGAAAAGAGATTTTTTTTTTTTCTGGGCAGATTTATTAGTTTCTGTTGTAATTACTGAATCAGGGCTTCTGTGCTATCAATAAGACAATGAATGTTGTAATCTTGGGCAGTGGATATGTGGCTGGCAAACAAAAAACCTGGGTGAGCAGGCTCAATTTTCCATTTACTCCAACTATGGGCAGCCTCAACCAGAGAGGAGATAGGTTGGTTTGGTTAGGTGTCATCACTTGTATCAGAGGTTGGTTTAGATAGAAATTTGATGAGAAAATGGAATGAAACCAGTGTGTTCTTATTTTGCAGCACACTATTTTTATTTTCTGGGGCATGGATCCTAGATGTGAGTACAGAGAACAACTAATACTTTTGAATTTTTAAGAATTAAAAATGATTAATTTGAAAAGTTATTGAGAAACTGGAAAATGAGATGACCTAGTTCTGGGCAGACAGGGCAATGGGCATGAGTAATTGAACTTAGTGTGAGCGTATAGTTTATTATTCAAACTGGGACATTTTTGAGTGTGAAAGGGATTCTCTTGCCCTGAAATATTGGTGTAAACCAGACTTGTCTTGGGAAAACCAGGATGTATAGTTGTCCTACCAAATAGTATATGCACTGATGTGTCGTCCACCCAATCAGTGCATGCTCGTTCATTCACTGGATCACTCAGTACAAGCCATGTACCATGCCCTGTTCTGGAAGCTGGGAGTGGGTAGGACATTCTTTGAAGGAGAGGTGACAGCTATGAAAATAGTTATTTACACAGTGAAACAAAGGCTCTGATATAGGTCTATGCAAGTTGTTTTAACCGGAAAACAGGGAAAGAAGCTTCCAACTATGTAGAGTCTTAAAGAAGGTGACTGCATCTTGAAAGAAGACAGTGATTTTTGCAGAGAAAAGGAAGGAAGCCGTTCGAGTGGGGCATCACAATATGTGATAACTCGGGGGTCAAAGAGTCCAGGAGAGAAACAATTCACAGGTAGTTCCATGGTCCAAGACTAGGTAGGAATGTGAAGGGAGGCTTGAAACTTACTTTGAATTAATAACAAAGAACTTTTACTATCAAACACAGGTAATATTTTGAAAACTAGAAGAAATTACACACCTAGTTAATATGAATGCAAAGTTAGTTAAAACAAAAATCTTTAAAAGCAGCATCCCTAAGGTATGAAGCACTCTGCTTTAGTGCATGTGAAATGAAACTTTGACTTCCCCCAAACCATCTCATTTTCTCTAAAGTTTATAGTTTCATTCTTCATTGAAACATATCTCTTGTTAGTTTTAATATGAAACACGAGTTTTTCTTTTGCCAAGTGATCAGCCAGAGAAACTGATACATGGAGACAAACATAAAGGTTTATTCTGTGGTGGACTTTAAAGGAAAAAAAAACCTGAGGAAGACTAGGGACCAAAGGCTATTTGACAAGTTATGTAGAATGACAGATATGGACAGAGACTGTATACATTATCTTGTGTATGAGTAGCCTTCCAATTGTTAAATAATTTCCTTTTATAATCTGTAAAGAGAGTAAAGTACTGTTAAGCACTTCGGTTGGACTGGTACTCATCATGTTGAGCTTGTCAGCCCTTTCCCAACTTCCCTCCACCTTCTGACTACTAAGATTTGCTTCGGAATTTTTTTCTGCTCAGACTGCATGAATACAGAGCAGAGCTAAATGTTTGAGATGGTTAGAGGAATGCACGTTAAGTCAGTTCTCATCAAAATAGCACCCATTCCTGGCGATTCAGTCTGGAATACCTTAGGTCTTCATGCCTCTCTGAACTGGGGAAGGCAGAGTGAAAGGAGAGCTTGGCCTTTTGTCACTTGAGTGTCCTCTACACGAGAAGCACTCACCTCTTGTGGGGCTTGAGCCTCCCAAGGTCAGGCCATTTGCCTGTGTGACCAGAGAGCCAGCCTGGAGCCAGCATCAGTAGACTTAGATGTTCAGAGTATTGCAGATAGAGCATCTCACTGATCTTGTTATTAAAATTACCAAGCTTGTGCAGAACTTGTGCAGAACAGGCTTGTGCAGAACAATTTCTTTTCTCTATCTCTCTTTTTAAAACAAGCTTTAAAAAAATGCTTTAATTTTTAAGCTGGGGCATGGATGTTGGTCCTGGTAACTTCATCCTTTGATGAGAAATATTGCTACAACTAAACTGTTTTCTGCCACTTATGCCTTCCATCCCCAGTCACAGTTTCTAGTATGAAACCACCAAATGGTGCTTTGTTAGCCAAGAGAATGGATTTGGGGGTGGAAGAACAGTTGTAATGAAGGGAAAATGGGGACCCCCACCTTAAACAAAATTCTGAAATGGAAATTTGTCTTCCATTACATCTGTGGTGGCTCTTACTGTCTCTTTTCCTCCGAATTTCCATGCTGCCTTAGGGCCCCATGCTTTTGCTCCTTATTTTTTCCTTCCATCTAGTCAAGTCTTGCTTTTGGGAAAGAACTTCATCAAAAATAAAAAGGGTGGGGAGATTTGGGAGAATGGCATTGAAACATGTGTAATATCATGTATGAGATGAGTCGCCAGTCCAGGTTCGATGCATGATGCTGGATGCTTGGGGCTGGTGCACTGGGATGGCCCAGAGGGAGGGTATGGGGAGGGAGGAGGGTTCAGGATGGGGAGCACAGGTATACCTGTGGCGGATTCATTTCGATGTTGGGCAAAACTAATACAATATTGTAAAGCTTAAAAATAAAATAAAATTAAAAAAAATAAAAATAAAATATAAAATCCACTTAAAAAAAAATAAAATTCGTATGTATAAATGGTGAATGAGAAAAGATTCAGTGCACTGGCTTCCCAAGGGGTAGCTACTATTTTCACTGGGAAGAAAGTGTTAAACCTCTCCCTTAGAAACTCCTTCAGAGAAATGAAAAGGGAAAGAAAATTTGTGTTACAATTCTGAGTTACTGGATTACTTTAATCTTCACTGTAGCCCTCAGAGTGAAGTAATTTGTGAGTCTGAGGCTCATATATTCTCTTCTTTTTAACTATGTATTCAAAGATAGTTATTCAAGTCCTACCCATAGCACCTGGCTCAATGATTAGAATAATGTATAGTAGTTCTCAAATGTATATACATACATATCTATCTACTTTCCAAACAATCAACTTATCTATTTATTTATATCTGAGTATATATGTAGATATATATGTATATACATATATGTGTGTGTATGTGTGTATATTTTTGGAGTCAGGTGATGGATACATGAAGGTTATTATTATTCTATTGTTTCTGCTTGTGAGAAGATTTGAAAATTTCTCTAATAAGTTAAAAATAAGCAAATAAAGTCTTTAAGTTAACTTCTAGGAAAGAAAAGGACAGTTTGTTCCTTCAAGCACCTCAGAAAATGTTGCCAGCCATTTTTTTCCTTAGGTATCCTATGTTCTGATCTGAAAGCAAATTAATTTTTTCCATTTCTCTTAAAGGCCTCTGAAATAATTTTGTTTAAAAATGAGATGAGTGATTCTCTTTAGCAGGAGTATGATATTTGAAAAGCAAATGATAGCAAGGAAATGTTACTGGAATATATTAAGATAATCTAACTTCTGCAATAGACAGCCCCAAAGCTCAGCGGCTTGGTAGAATAAAGGTTTATTTCTGGTGCATGTTATATATAATACAGCTTGCTCCTCGTGATTGTATAGTGACTCAGCATCCTTCTATCTAATAGTTCTGAAATCTGAGTCTACAGTGAAAGAACATGCTGAGAATTGTGCAGAAGTTTTGGAAGCCAGATCGACAAAGGACATGTTTCACTTCTTCGTGTATCCCATTGCCCAAACTCAATCACATGACCCCAGCTAACTGCAAGGGAGGTTGGGAAGTGTGGTCCTTATGTGTGCACAGGAGGACATTAAACACAGAACACTGTATCTGCAGCAGGGAACTAGACATCCCTCTCTGGCCTCACCCCTAACTTATCCTTGCTCTCTGTATCCCTTTGAAAAAAAGCAACATTCAAGTCTTGATCTTTGAGTTTTTCTTAACAGCCAACCTATCTCATCAAAGCAGTTTTGTAAAAGATCATTTCTTTTTTCTTATCAGTGCTGGCTTCTATAACTTGCTTTTCAACTTACTAAATCTTTCCCAGCCCAACCATTTTTTTGTTATTTACTCTCCAAGGATTCCATTGCCATACAGTCACCACTGCTGGGAAAACTTTTGTTATCTCAAGTGAATTACTCAGTTTTTCCCACCTTGTCCAAATTACATGTTCTTGGTGCATAATTCCCCACTGCTCATCATCTTACTAAGTCATGAGGATGTGTGATGTCTTTATGTCCCACAGGCACTCACCCTTGAGGGAGATCTGCTCATTATCAAGGGCAAGGTCATAAATGAATCACAGAGAGATACACCATTTTGAACAGAAATGTGGTGTGAAGGGCTATTTTACTAAGACCCTGAAATGCAATATTCCCCGTCTGTTCATAAAATAACTTATTTGATACACACAGTGTGGTCATAAATGCTCTTCTCTTCTCTGAATGCTTGCTTTTGGTCATGAACTGGCACACACAAAAGGAAAAAATGACAATGTGCCTCTATGGATACTTTTGGTTCATTTCCATAAATATAGTCAAACAAAATGAAATTGCCTGGCTCTTTATAATAGGTCCTTTAGTGTGTTTAAGCTCGCAAAATTACCCCCAAGGATGACAAATTGTAAACATCATGCAATACCACAGCCCTGGTTCAAGGCCTGTCTCAGTGTTCTGCCGACATTCACTCTTCCTAGAGACGTTTAAAGTGTTTTAGGAAAACAAAGCTAGGCAAACAAGCTTATCAAGAACAACAATAAAAAAAAATCATTGATTCTAATTAGGCAGCGTCACATATACAGAAACAAAGCTGCTTTTGTGTAGTGAAGTGTCTACCTGTTCTCTGAAACACATGGAGTGCTTTCCAGTGGCTTTAGATAGTCAAGCTGACAAAGTTTCAGGGCCCTGACCTTTTGGCCCATCTCAAGAAATGCAGCTGCATTTGTTGAAACTTGCGGAAGGTGTTGGTGGGAGCTGTGCTGGGATACAAATATGAGACAGGTGCTATTTTTTTCTGAAAGTTCCAAATTACATGATAAATTGAGGTGGGAAGTATTTAGGTTCTTGAGGCAAGGATTGAGTTTGCAGCAATTATCTCTAGTTGTTCCTGTAGCAAGTATTTCCCTCAACAACTCAGTGCATTGACCCACTGCTGGTGAGGACTCCAGCAGCTCAGGCTGTCTGGGTCTTCCTGATCTTTATCAATCGTGTGTCCTGGGAAGATCATCTTTAGATATTAATCCTGGTTTTGTGCTATGCTCATGGAATGGGGTCTTTATGATGGAACTAAGCAAGAAGGAGCCATATCTTCTGAGCAGATAATGGAGAAATCACTCTAACTTCTTTCTCCATTGAGGTAGTAAATCAGAATCAACAGCTGTGTTAACTACTGTCACTTCTCTTGAATTCAGAACTTCAGAAAAATGAATTTCACTAGACCACAGGGTCAGGAACATAGATCTTGGTAGATCAATGGGCAATTTTCAAAATTAAGAGTACATATTGACCATTTGCAGTGTCAATGATTTATTTTCAAGGAGGAGTTTCATAAAAACATTTTTAGTTGTCTGATTGTACATTTCCTTGGAGGACTGTCTTGCTAATTACCATCAGGGAGTAATAATGGTTCCGGCTGCCCTCCAGCCAAAAAGCCCATTGTGTTCTGAAGGAATCGTGCTGCCAAATGTCTTGACAGGTTCCTGCTGCACTTGTCAAACAGGTGTGCCTGGGAGTGAAATTTTGAAGTTGGATTCTCACTTAGCCAAGATTAGACTAGGTTTAATTGAAAATGTCTGGAAGGGGGGAAATTTAGAATTCTTAAATACAGAATGCATACATTTCTAAAAAACATTGTACTGACCATTTCTAAATTATTTGGTTTCATCTTTTATTTTTACTAACATAGACATTGTATACAATTCAAACAATATAAAAGAAAATTATTTTAATATGGAAAATGTCATAAAGTTGTTTGTGTAATTTTTTCACTTAAAAACCTTTGCATATTTGATTTATGTTTATATTTTAATACTGAGTCATTCATCTAATTGTAGGAGTGCATGCTCTCTGTGTGGTCTCCAAAAGTGACCCTCAGGTACAAGACAAAAAGGCTTCTGATGATTGTTTCTATTTCACTCACTCAACTGTTGAGCAACTGAGCAACTATTTCATAACAAACAATCTTCTAGGACCTAGAGATATAGCAGTGAACAGGTCAGACTCCAAACTCCCTGTCCTCTTGGAGGTCTAGAGGGAAAGATAGTAAATAATGCAGATACCTGGGGGAAGAAGGTTTCACACTGAGAGAACAGCAAGTGTAAAGGCTTTGAGGCAGTAGTGTTGACCTGGTGTTTTCTAGAAACATCAAGGAGTCCAGGATGGCTGGAATGGAATGAACAAGGATGAAAGAGAAAAGGAATTCAGGGGGAAAATGGGATTTTGATTGTTTAGGGCCTGTGGGCCATGAAAGGATAGTTTTTTTTTTTTTCCTTGAATATTTATTTATTTATTTTTATAAATTTATTCATTTTAATTGGAGGAAGGATAGTTTTGAGGAGAGGGATGATATGATTTATTTTTTGTTTTGATGTAGTTGTTGAATGCTGTATGGAGTGTGTATTGAGGAAGAACAAGGAATAGAAGCAGGAAGACCAAACCTCCATAACTGGGATCATTGCAGTAGCTTTCTGTCTGGTCTTCCAGCTCATGTCCAGTGGTAGAAGTTAGGACAATAAATTGAATTTATCAGCAGATTGGATATAAGGTGTAGGAGACAGAAGTGTCAGCAGTGACTCCAAGATTTGGAGTCTGGGAGGATGGGAGTTACCTTAACTGATGGTCGGAGGTTTGGGAGAAAACAGAGTTTGGTTTTAGACTTGTTAAGTTTGAGGAGCCTGTGGTATGAGTCCCAGGGTGAGTCTAAGATCAGGGAAGTCAAGGCAGATACAGTTTTGGGGATACCTGTGTATAGATAGTATTCAAGGTTATGAGATTGACTGGCTTGAGTAAAAGTCGAAATAAGTCATGAAAAAATTGGTGTCTGCACTCCTGAATCCCATATGGATTGAGTGAAAGGAGAAGTGAGTAGTATGAATCAAGTCCTCTTTACCAAACACCTTGTATCTCCTTTGCCCTGCTGTGTTGTGTTGCCCTGACTATTTCCTGTGTATCTAGGAGAATTTCAAGGTGCTGCTGAAGACAAAAAGATAGGGTTTAAGAGGTTGTTTTAAGTTGGCTACCATTGATGTATCTGTATTTATGTCTCCAGCTCATAAAATAGGCAGACAGAAAACAAGGAGGACATGCTTCAAGAGAAGAGAGGTTTCTACCATCAGAGTCTTATGCTCTTGAAATTGGGGGCTTGTTAATAATAGGATCCATATATCTTTCTTTATACAGGACTTAACAATGTGTGAGCTTCAAGAAATAGTCTTAAGTCAATTCTGTCATTGGGATGACAAGGAATCCAGAATGACCAAGGATGACTTCTTGGTCAATGTTTGTTGAGGGGATTCAAAAAACAGTTGGTAATTTTTTTTTCTCCCTTTCCAATAGTGAGATTCTGTTTTTTAATAAATTAATCTCTCAGTGAATTTGATGGTAGCTTGTGCTCCAGAGTTCATGTTCTCAATAATCTGGCTGATTTCTGCATAGACAGCCAGCTCCACCAGCATCTCCATAATGTTCACAGGGAGCAATATGAAATGGCTCTGGGTTTGGGGCTCTCAGGCATTGTACTTGGGTTCATGTTCTGAATGTGTAGATCGTGTGAAAAGGCTCAGGGATTCTGTTCTTGGCCATTAAAGCACTGTGAGTCTATGGAAATAATTTTAAGGTCATACAACTAAATTTCTTCTTACTCTAGAAACAGCTTAATGAAAAACCTTTTGTGTACCATGTATTGAGTTTGTTTACTGTGGATTATGAAAGCTAGGGAACAAAACCTTACATTTTAGCTTTTGGAAAATTTGATGATGTTCATGTCTATGGCAATAAAACTTTGTTGGCTCCAACAGGATGCCTCTTTTGTTTGCCTGAAGTGTTATGTCATGTCTATATCCACAGAAAGGATAGGAATTTTTTTATATTTATTTTTCCCTGCTGTTTCCTTCCATCTGCCCCCATTTTCTAGCATCTACTCATTCACTTTCATTTTTCTTTCTGCACAGAAAGTGAGAGCAAAGAGAAAATGGAGGTTGTAACAGTGCTTAAAATCTGTGTTTGTATTCCCATCTAGTGACCATGAAACCATATTCATTGCTTAAAAATAGTGATATTTAATAAAATTAAGTCTATATTTTATAGAATTTATGTCTCTTCTAGGGACTTTCTTATACGAGGTTAGGGCAGGGCTTCATCATCATACGCTGTGGACTCTGTGGACCAGATGACTCTTTGTTGAAGAGCAGCTATCTTGAACATTGTACGATGTTTAGCTGTATCCCTGGCCTTACACATCAAATGCCAGTAGCACCCCTTTTAGCCCTGGTTGTGACAGAAACATCTCTAGGCATTGCGTATGTCTCCTGAGGGGCAACGTTGCTGCAGATTGAGATCCACTGAGCTAGGGAAGCCTGAATTTACCTGCCTTATTCATGTGAAGATAGGGCAGCTATTTTGAGGCTATAGCCACTGCTTGAAACACAAATACTTGGCTTAAAGAATCTTCACTTGGCATTTCCAAGTGAGAGCTAGCAGAACCTCTTCTTCTCTGGCTTCACCAAAGACCTCAGCCATGGCCTCTGCAACTTCTGATGACTAGATGAAGAAATGCTTTCAGGATTGTAGTAGGAAGGGATGTAAATTGTTTCAAGTACCTAGTTAACCTGGAATTGCCTTTCCTTATAGAAATATTGATAGAAATGGAAGGTTGGTTCCCTGTTCTAGAAGAATGGCTGTATCTAGAATGTATCCTCCTCTGATGGGGAAGTATTTAGAGCAGAACTAGTATGATATTTTAAGTCAGAATTCTAGTCTTAGGTGAGAATAATCCCTTTCAATGTTAAACTTCTCAATTTTAGTATCCATAGTGAAACCATAGTACTGAAAATATACAGAAATTTAGAGGTCCAAATTTGCAACTTCACTTTGTTCTTGTGATGTTCTTGTAATCCTCTTGATTCTAGAAGTGAAGCCCATTTCACTCTTCCATTTAGAATAAACTGTTGAAAGGGTGACACTAGATAATAATGTGCTAAGTCGCTTCAGTCATGTCCAACTCTTTGTGACCCAGTGGACTGTAGCCTACCAGGCTCCTGTGTCCATGGGATTCTCCAGGCAAGAATACTGGAGTGGGTTGCCATTTCCTACTCCAGGGGCTCTTCCCAACCCAGGGATCGAACCTGTGTCCTTATGTCTCCTGCATTGGCAGGCAGGTTCTTTACCACTAGTGCCACCATAGAGACGACACTAGATGTAAATGACTCATTAACAGGAAAGGGCTCTTTCCATGACTACTTCACTTCAATAAGAAAAGCCAAAGAACCTTGAGAACTACAACTATGTCAAACCAGCAGTGCTTATAAGATTAAGCTTTTCGAAATCAGCTAATTGGAAGCAATTTTAAAACAAACAACTTTCTAGCTCATAGGGAAAATCATAGGTATAATTATCAGTAGTTACATGTATTATCCTAGAAGAATAATTTTCAAAATATAACACACTGATTGTTTATCTAACCTGTTCTACCCATGAGACTTTTTAAGTCAAGACTGGATTTGGAGATATCTTATAGAATGACTAGTGGCAGTAATAATAGGCACTGACAAATGAAAATGGCCATGTATGGTTTATATGGAATAATAAAAATCCCACCATGCTCATGACAGAAGAAAGTTAAGTAGAACAGCTATATTTGGACAATACTTTGGAGCCCCAAGGAAAAAATGTTTTCATGGTTTGAGACAGACTATTGGGAGCTGAACTCAACCCAAGATAATAACCTCTTCCATTTGTTAAGTCAGGTTTACAGAGCAGTGTCCTGTGCATAATCTCGTTGGATTCTCACAATAATCCTTACAAGTAGAAAAGGTAGTTGCAATTTTCATTTCCATTTTAGAATAAGGGAGCAGAGCAGCCCCTGTGAGTTTACTGAAGTTTTACCACTGGTAAGTACTAGATTGTAAACCAGGACACAGACTCCTTGACCAGAACTTTTTCCAATCCACCACAGCCTTCCACAAGCTACTGTGAGTTATGTTTATTCTATTTCATATTCTGCTCTTTTGTGGGGATCCCAATCCTAGTTCCTGCTCCTACCCCCACTAGGATAGCTACAGTGCCTAACTTAGGGCATCATTTATTTTGCATACTCCCTGGTGTATTGCAAGTAGAGGATCCTGGCGTAATACCACGTCTGTAGACCATATGAAATTCCATCCATCAGGGAAGTTTTTACCTGTGTTAATTACAACTGTACAGTAGTACAGTGGGTGAGTGGAATGGCTCTCCAGGCCTGGACACTTTAAAAGAATCATTCTTTCCCCTCCTTTTCCCCTTCAATATTATTCCACTTAAAATACCATACAATTCTATGATACTAGTTGTGGAAATAGCCACTCAGGTTCTACAGAATTAAAAAGAGACACTACTTTTTCTGTTCATTTGGTTATAGAAAGACCCTGCTACCTGACGTACAATCATTTCATCTTTTACAAGATGATGTATTTTTGTTCTTTTGAATTTGGTTATTCTGGGAAAGATAGATTTTTATCATTACAAAAGTATTATTGTTATCTATCTCTGAACCATCTCCCAAAAAAAGAAACGCAAAAAGGCAAAATGGTTCTCTCAGGAGGCCTTACAAATAGCTGAGAAAAGAAGAGAAGTGAAAGGCAAAGGAGAAAAGGAAAGATATACCCATTTGAATGCAGAGTTCCAAAGAAGAGCAAGGAGAGATAAAAAGCCTTCCTCAGTGATCAGTGCAAAGAAATAGAGGAAAACAATAGAATGGGAAAGACTAGAGATCTCAAGAAAATTAGAAATACCAAGGGAACATTTCATGCAAAGATGGGCTCGATAAAGGACAGAAATGGGATGGACCTAACAGAAGCATAAGATTAAGAAGAGGTGGCAAGAATACACAGAAGAACTGTACAAAAAAGATCTTCATGACCCAGATAACCATGATGGTGTGATCACTCATCTAGAGCCAGACATCCTGGAATGTGAAGTCAAGTAGGCCTTAGGAAGCATCACTATGAACAAAGCTAGTGGAGGTGATGAAATTCCAGTTGAGCTATTTCAAATCCTAAAAGATGATGCTGTGGAAGTGCTGCACTCAATATGCCAGCAAATTTGGAAAACTCAGCAGTGGCCACAGGACTGGAAAAGGTCAGTTTTCATTCCAATCCCAAAGAAAGGCAATGCCAAAGAAGGCTCAAACTACTGCACAATTGCACTCATCTCACACACTAGTAAAGTAATGCTCAAAATTCTCCAAGCCAGGCTTCAACAGTATGTGAACCGTGAACTTCCAGATGTTCGAGCTGGATTTAGAAAAGGCAGAGGAACCAGAGATCAAATTTCCAACATCCATTGGATCATAGAAAAAGCTAGAGAGTTCCAGAAAAACATCTATTTCTGCTTTATTGACTATGCCAAAGTCTTTGACTGTGTGGATCAAAACAAACTGTGGAAAATTCTGAAAGAGATTGGAATAACAGACCACCTGACCTGCCTCCTGAGAAATCTGTATGCAGGTCAGGAAGCAACAGTTAGAACTGGACATGGAACAGTAGACTGATTCCAAATTGGGAAGGGAGTCTGTCAAGGCTGTATATTGTCACCCTGCTTATTTAACTTTTATGCAGAGTACATCATGAGAAATGCTGGGCTGGATGAACCACAAGCTGGAATCAAGATTGCCAGGAACAGTATTAATAACCTCAGATACGCAGATGATATGACCCTTATGGTAAAAAGTGAAGAACTAAAGAGCCTCTTGATGAAAGTGAAAGAGGAGAGTTTAAAAGCTGGCTTAAAACTCAACATTCAGAAAGCTAAGATCATGGCTTTGGGTCTCATCACTTCATGCCAAATATTTGGGCCAACAATGGAAACAGTGACAGGCTTTATTTTGGGGGGCTCCAAAATCACTGCAGATGGTGACTGCAACCATGAAATTAAAAGACGCTTGCTCCTTGGAAGAAAAGCTATGACCAACCTAAACAGCATATTAAAAAGCAGAGACATTACTTTGCCAACAAAGGTCCATCTAGTCAAAGCTATGGTTTTCCCAGTATTCATGTATGGATGTGAGAGTTGGACCATAAAGAAAGCTGAGCGCTGAAGAATTGATGGTTTTGAACTATGGTGTTGGAGAAGACTCTTAAGAGTCCCTTGGATAGCAAGGAGATCCAACCAGTCAATCCTAAAGGAAAATCAGTCCTGAGTGTTCATTTGAAGGACTGATGCTGAAGCTGAAACTCCAATACTTTGGCCACCTGATGTGAAGAACTGACTCATTGGAAAAGAACCTGATGGTGGGAAAGATTGAAGACAGGGGAAGAAGGGGATGAGAGGATGAGATGGTTGGATGGCCTGCCCAACTCGATGGACATGGGTTTGAGCATGCTCCAGGAGTTGGTGATGGACAGGTAAGTCTGGCATGCTGCAGTCCATGGAGTCGGAAAGAGTCAGGCACAACTGAACAACTAAACTGAGCTGATCTCTGAATCATATATTTTCAAGGAGTTCTAGAAATGAACTTTTAAAAATCATATTTTTCCTAATTACTCAGGTGTCTTTTATACTATTTTGTTGTACACCACCCCAATTAAAAATATACTAATATGCTCTCGTGTTTCCCCAACGTTATTTGTCCTGTTTTCATAAGTGATCAGGTTTGTGGGAATAAAAAATGCATGTAAGAAATTTAGTGACTAGGGTAGTGTGTAGCTTAACCAATCAGCCCTGGTGGGCACTAACTAAGGCTGATTAAGATGGGAGGAAAAAGATCTGCCAGTGTAAGCTTCATTTTCCGCACCTGGTCTGGTTTCTGTTGTAAGAATTTGATTTCTATTACAAATATAAAAACAGACAACTAAGTAAGAATAAGAATACCACAACTTTTCATTTTTATACCATTTTATACCTTTTCAAAACATCCTCTTGTATAGTATGTGTCATTTTATTGTTGCATAATCTAGTATGGAAGGCAGAATGGGCAGTCTTATTATTTCCATTTTCAGTTCACTTCAGTTCAGTCACTCAGTCATGTCTGACTTTTTGCGACCCCATGGACTGCAGCATGCCAGGCTTCCCTGTCCATCACCAACTCCTGGAGCTTACTCAAACTCATGTCCATTGAGTTGGCAGACTAGGAACCTGAGGCTCAGAGAAATTATGTGAGAGAATTGTCCAAGTTAGTAAGTTATACGACAGAATCTTCTTTATTTTTGTTGTTCAGTCACTAAGTAATGTCCAGAACAGACTTCCTTATCCTTCACTATATCCCAGAGTTGACTCAAATTTATGTCCATTGAGTTGGTGATGCTATCTAACCATCTCATCCTCTGTCTTTGCTGCTCAGTCTTCTTTATGGTTCAACTCTCACATCCATACATGACTGCTAGAAAAATCACAGCTTTGACTATATGGACCTTTGTCAGCAAAGTGATGTCTTTGCTTTTAATATACTATCTAGCTTTGTCATAACTTTCCTTCCAAAGAGCAAGCGTCTTTTAATTTCATGGCTGCGATCACCATCGGTAGCAATTTTGAATCCCAAGAAAATAAAATCTGTCACTGCTTCCACCTTTTCCCCTTCTATGTTCCGTGAAGTGTTGGGACCTGATGCCTTGATCTTAGTTTTTTTTATGTAGAGTTTCAAGCCAGTTTTATCACACCCTACCGTGGACATAGGTATCCTTACTTTGAGCTCTGCGTGCAGGTTTGTTTAATGTCTTTCAGAAGTGTGTGAGAGGTAGCTTGGAGAGACAAGTGAATAAGCTTCTAGGAGAAATTAAACCACGAGTCTATCTATATTTGAGTCAAGATCCCTGGAATTTTTATGTCTCAGCTTTGATCATGGTTTTTTTCCCTATGAAGAGAAAGCAAAAAGTTGAAGAAGAATAACACTATAGCAAGGTATTAGAAGAATTTTTCAACAACTTTGAAATTAAATTAAGTTTAGAGCCATCCTGATAGTTGTAAGGTACTATTGTACAGTATATATTTGGAAGAAGGAAATGTTATGAGGCCTTAGTTCACATCCAATTAATCTCTCAGAATAATTTGTTTACTGGATTGTCTTGCTAAACCCACGAGTTACTTTCTGCAGGGTGAGAGTTCATCAGTGAAGCAATTTATTATGTTTCTATTACACTGCATATCAATCCTGCTCATGGAAAATGTTAATGGTGTCCCTTATATATCATTCATCTTCCACTCCCCCATTCATTATTCCCATCCCCCATCAGTAGTTCTTGTATCACAGAGGGACATCTTGTTAGGAATATACCAAGGTCAGTGAATGACATAGCTCTGTTTGTTGCTGCAGAATTTTTAAAAGGCAGTCATTACTCAGAATTGTAGGAAGGAATTAGCATTTAAGTAAGAAAGTATTACAAAGTCTTAGAAGTGGATCTTTTCATAGCTTCAGTGAGAAAATTCTGAGAAATAGAAATTTGTTTTTATTTTCATATCTCCTAACTGTACCAGCTCTTCCTTCTTTAATCATACAATGCCCTGCTGTGTAGAAGAATCTGTGAGCCTCTCACTGTGATACTGAGGCCCTGACTTTAAAAAGTTATGAACTATTTCTGGCATACATAAAGCTGCAAGAATGCTATAATGAACACTCAGATAGACTGATGAAATAGAATAGGTCCCAGAAATGACCCACAAATAAATGGAAGCTTAATATTTTGGATTTCTGGGTTGTTGTTTTGTTACTTTAACTGAATAATGGATCTTCCTGCTACTTTTGGGCATGATGCAGACCCAGAACCATTGGGTTCTTTTTTTTCTTTTTTCTTTTTTTTTTTTAATTAATTTTATTCTATTCTCAAACTTTACATAATTGTATTAGTTCTGCCAAACATCAAAATGAATCCACCACGGGTATACATGTGTTCCCCATCCTGAACCCCCCTCCCTCCTCCCTCCCCACACCATCCCTCTGGGTCGTCCCAGTGCACCAGCCCCAAGCATCCAGTATCGTGCATTGAACCTGGACTGGCATCTCGTTTCATACATGATATTTGAGACATCATCTCCCAGTAAACTCCCCACGTTGATCATATGTGCTAAGTCACTTCAGTCGTGTCTGACTCTTTGTGATCCCATGGACTATAGCCCACTAGGCTCCTCTGTCCATGGAATCCTCCAGGCAAGAATACTGGAGTGAGCTGCCATTTCCTACTCCAGGGGATATAGTCAGGGTATAATAAAGATATGTTACTGACAGTGAACAAAGTGCTTCACATTCTACAACAACGGCACAGCACACACCCTTGATTATATTTTTAGAAAGTATTTTATCTTGACAAAATATTCTGGTCACTGTGCAATATTGTAAGACTGACATCTTGCATTGAAATACTCACTATGATGTCATCAGTTAAAAGCCCCAGAACAGGGAGGAAACTAGTGGAATCGGAAGTGGTCGTAGGAGATGCCGCCTCCCTCTATCTGCCTTCACAGAGGTGCACGGATGGATCTCTAGGAGGAAGTGACGTGAGCGTCAGGCGAGCCACTCTTCTGCCTGAAGATGAGCCTTGAAGCCAGGGTTTCATGTAGGATCATGTTTCTCTCTGTTCCTTCTTACAAGGTAGCCATCCTGTTTGTGCTGTAGGTGTTCACTCAGCAGAGACTCAAACTTTTTTATTCTCAAACCCAGAAGAAACTTTTCCTTTTGTCTCGATTTACAGTAGAAACAATCTTGGTTCTTTGTGGCTCTGAATGGCAGGAAATCCTAAGAAAGGATGCTCTTACCCTAACATATTGGAGGCTAGCTGCTCACCAAACTGGTAGGTGCTTCTTGGGAGAAAGATTTCTACAAACAGAACCCTCCCCATGGAGTGAAGAGTGACTTTTTTTTTCTAGTTTATTCCACCTTTTGTTTCCTTTATTCCATTATTGTTTATAAGGTGTCTTTCCCTTATGCCACCTCTGCCTCTTCTCTTCCCCTCTCTATAGCCTTGTTTTGAGAAAATAGATTACATCCCACATAACTCCTAAATTCAGGAAAGGAATAGTCTCCACTGCACATAACCTCAGATTAAAGGTACTCCACTATAAATTTTTGTTTAATCCCTTAGCCACTAGATTTAAGTAACTCAAGTAACAACTATACTCCCTCATCCTCCAACATCACTTTTTAAAAATTATAAATGGTCACCAAATTAAAGAATGGGCCATTGAGAGCTTAGAGTTCTAGAGTTATTCATAGGATGAATGCCTTACTTTTGTTTTGAGTATGAGTTAACAATACAGATGGCCTTTCAGTTGAAACTTTTCCTGGATGAAGTGTAAGAGTGATTCAGTTTATGTCTTTATAACATGACTGCTGGGGAAAAAAGAGACAAACACTCATATTTGCATTATTCTAAATAGAGTCAATTAACAACAAAGCATCTGGTTATTTTAGTATTATGTAAAAACAGATTTTAAGTTACTTTCAGTGACTCAGAAGTTGTTTTTTTTTTTAATTATCTATTTACTTTGGTGCACAAACTTATCTTTGTCCTTTTTTATAATTTCCCCTTAAAATATTTTCTCTTGGACTTCTCTGGTGGACCAGTGGTTAAGAGAATGTGCCTGCTAGAGCAGGGAATACAGGTCCAATCTCTGGTCTGGGAAGATTCCATATGCTGCGGTGCGTCTAAGTCCATGTGCCACAGCCACTGAAGCCTGTGCACCCTTGAGCCCGTGCTCTGCAATGAGAAGCCTGTGCGCCACAACTAGAGTAGCCCCTGCTCACTGAAACCAGAGAATACCTGTGCTTCCTGATGTGTTCATCTGACCTGATGTGTCTTTTTTGATTTTCTGTCTGGATAATCTCCTCACTGATGTAAGTGGGGTGGTGAAGTCCCCTACTATTATTGTAACACTGTCAGTTTCTCCCCTTAGGTTGTTAATATATCCTTTATGCATTTGGTGCTCTTATGTTGGGTACATATTTATTTACAAATGTTATTTCTTCTTGTTGGATTGACCCCTTTGCTATTATGTAATGCCCTTCTTCGTCTTTTGTTACAGTCTGTTTTGAAGTCTGTTTTGCCTTATATGAGTATAACTACAACTTTCTTTTCATTTCCATTTCCATGGACTATGTTTCTCCTTCCCTTTACTTTTAGTATGTAAATGTCTTTATTTCTGAAATAAGCCCCTTATAAGCAGTGTATAGCATAACTTTTTTTAATCCATTCACCCTCTCTGTCTTTTGAGAATTTAATTCATTTTCTTCCTTCTCTGGTGGCTCAGGTGGTAAAGAATCTACCTGCAGTGTGGGAGATCCAAGTTTGACCCCAGGATCAGGAAGATCCCCTGGAGAAGGGAATGGAAACTCACTCCAGTATTCTTCCTTGAGAATCCCTTGGACAGAGGAGTCTGGCAGGTTATAGTCCATGGGGTTACAAAGAGTCAGACATGACTGAGCAACTAACACTCACTCATTGCCATTTGTTCATTGTTTTCCAGCTGTTTTTGTAGTTCTTCACTGTTTCTTTCTTCTCTTGCTCTCTTCCCTTGTGGTTTGATGACTTTCTTTAGTGTCATGCTTCAGTTCAGTTCAGTTGCTCAGTCGTGTCTTACTCTTTGCGACCCCATGAATTGCAGCACACCAGGCCTCCCTGTCCATCACCAACTCCCGGAGTTCACTCAGACTCACGTCCATCGAGTCAGTGATGCCATCCAGCCATCTCATCCTCTGTCGTCCCCTTCTCCTCCTGCCCCCAATCTCTCCCAGCAGCAGAGTCTTTTCCAATGAGTCAACTCTTCGCATGAGGTGGCCAAAGTACTGGAGTTTCAGCTTTAGCATCATTCCTTCCAAAGAGCACCCAGGACTGATCTCCTTCAGAATGGACCGATTGGATCTCCTTGCAGTCCAAGGGACTCTCAAGAGTCTTCTCCAACACCACAGTTCAAAAGCATCAATTCTTTGGCACTCAGCTTTCTTCACAGTCCAACTCTCACATCCATACATGACCACAGGAAAAACCATAGCCTTGACTAGATGGACCTTTGTTGGCAAAGTAATGTCTCTGCTTTTGAATATGCTATCTAGGTTGGTCATAACTTTCCTTCCAAGGAGTAAGCGTCTTTTAATTTCATGGCAGTCAGATGCAGTCACCATCTGCAGTGATTTTGGAGCCCCCCAAAATAAAGTCTGACACTGTTTCCACTGTTTCCCCATCTATTTCCCATGAAGTGATGGGAGCGGATGCCATGATCTTCATTTTCTGAATGTTGAGCTTTAAGCCAACTTTTTCACTCTCCACTTTCACTTTCATCAAGAGGCTTTTTAGTTCCTCTTCACTTTCTGCCATAAGTGTTGTGCTTAGACTCTCTCAATTTTGGGGGCCATCTAGTCTAGGTTTTCGCTTTGTGGTTGCTGTAAGGTTCTCATGTAGCATCTTATGTATTTAACAGTTTAAGTTGAAAGCAACCTAAATTTGAACTTACTCCAAAACCTTACATTTTTATTTTACCCTCCACCACGTTTTATGTTTTCAATATTGTATTTTACATCTTTTAAAGTTTATGTATCCCTTAGTTAATATTATAATTTTAATTAATTTTATTGTTTTGTCTTTTAATCTTCATACTAGCTTTTAAAGTGATTAATTTGCTACCTTTACCTTATAATTACCTTTGCCAGTAAGATTTTTACTTTCACATGCTTTCTTGTTATTAATTAGTGCCATTTCTCTTTAGCTTAAAGAAGCAATTTTAACATTTCTTGTAAGGACATTTTACTAGTTATGAACTTCTTTAGCTTTTGGTTGTTTGGAAAACTCGTTATCTCTCTTTCCATTCTGAATGATATCCTTGCCAGAGTATTATTGGTTGGAAGTTTTTTCCTTTGCACAGTTTGAATATATTATGCCACTCTCTTGTGGCTTGCAAAATTTCTGCTAAAAAATTTGTTTATAGTTTATGTATATAATAAGTTGTTTTTCTCTTGCTGCTTTCAGGATTTTTCTGTAACTTTTGCAATTTTAATTATAATGTGTCTTTGTGTGAATCTCTTTGAGTTCATCTTATTTGGAGATTTCTGGCTTCCTGCACCTGACTGTGTCCTACCCCAGGTTAGGGAAATTTTCAGCCATTATTTATTCGAATAAGTTATCTGCCCATTTCTCTGTCTCTTTTCTCCTTATGGAACCTCTATGGTGCAATTGTTATTGTGCTTGATGTTGTTTCAAGTGTCCCTTAAGCTATTTTCTCTTTTTTATTCTTTTTTCTTTTTACTGCTCTTTTTGGTTGAGTTCCATTGCCCTGTCTTCCAATTACTGATCCACTCTTCTGTTTCATCTAGTCTGCTGTTGAATCCTCTAGTATATTTTTCATGTTAGTTATCATGTTCTTCATATCTGTAACTTCTATTTGATACTTTCTTATATTTTCTTTATCTTTGTTGAAGTTCTCACTATGTTCATTTATTCTTCTCCCTAAGTTCAGTGAGCATATTTATGATCATTATTTTAATTTATCAGGTGATTATTTATCTCTGTTTCATTAAGATCTTTCTCTAGGTTTTACTTTTTTCTTTTGTTTGGAACATACTACTCTGTGTTTTTTTTTTTTTTAATTTTGCTCGACTCTGTTTGTTTCTCTGTATTAGGCAAGACGGCTTCCTCTCTCAATTTTGAAGGAGTGGCCTTGTGTAAGTGGTGAACTTTATCATTCAACCTGCCCTAGTTCTTGATTGTCCCTTGTATCTTTATGATTGTCTAAGCAACCTGATTTATTATTTATATGTTCCTGTTATTGACAGTATGCCAAGACCTGTCAGTGTTCCAAGGGGAGGGATCTCATTTAGCACCAGTTTCAGGCTGATTAGAAGCCAGACCCTCAAGCAGCAGCTTTTAAAATATATAAATATGTATAGTCCCGTGGGGTGAAATCATAAACTCTGCTGATTTCCATATCAGGAGATCTGGCAATGGTGTCCCCTGGGTGACAGTTGCAAAAATAGAACTCCAGATGAGTATTTACACTCTTTACTGGAAGGTATCAGTGAGCTGGAGTGAGGCCAGGGAGTGCTCAAGGACAGTATCTCCCTGCTTATGTTACCTGGCGTGCCTCTGTAGCCTCTAGATGTATGTATGGCAAGTCTGAAGTCTATCTCTTATGTGGAAGCTCTGAGACAAATAAATAGGCCTTTTTGGCATGAAGACTGGGGATGTGTTTTACTTTGCTTTCTGTGTGGTACCCTGAGAGTGGTAGCCTGCCAAGAACTGTCCTTCTGATTATTATAATCACATAGAGCCCAGACACACAAGCCTCCTCGACCACCAGGGCAGATGATCTAGAAGTGTCCCCTGTGTTGACTTGCATGCCCACTGGCTTTAACAAGGTAACTGGAAAGCGAAGAGGGCAGAGCATGGTCTCTGAGTTCAGCAGTGCGGCAGGAGAGTACTTTGTCTGTCTGTGCCCTTGGCTTTAGCAAAGGAGCTACAGTGTCATGACTGCCCATGCTTGTCTGCTGCAGTCTGGGAGCAAGAGAGTGCTGCAACTGCCTGTACATGCTGGCTTTAGCGAGACAGCAGGATAGTGTTGCACCTTCTTGCCCCCAAAGGCCTTAGCAAGACAGCAGGAGGGTGTCATGTCCACACACACCCACTTGTGCTAGCAGGGTAGAGTGAGAGTGCAGAAATGGTGTTTGCCAGTGCCTCCACCTCTGGAGAGAGTCCCAGCTATCCCCTGCCCCTCCAGCAGATCCTGAATTAGCAAATGGATCTGCTTCACATACAGCCCAGGCACTTTGCAAATTGCTTCTTTGGCACTGGGTCCTGGGGCAAACGAGACTGCCTGTGAGCCCTTTAAAGGGAAAAACTCAGTTCCCTATAGCCCCTAGGTTCTGTTGAACATAACCCTTGTTGGTTTTCTAAGCCAGATGTTTTGGGATAAGTCCCAAGGGTTACTCCTCTGAGATGCTCCAGGTTTGTGAGATCCCTTCCTGTTGTGAGTCACCATGCCAGGGATTAGATCCTGTATGTCCCCCTTTCCTCAAACCCAGACCGTTTTCTCCTTATAGTAAAGCTTGCCCCTTTATCCAATAAATCTTACCCTTGAACTCTATAACCCATAGCAGCTACCTAAACAGATCTCTTAATTTAGACACCAAAGGAATATGAGCGAAATATGATCTCAGTTTGCTTGGACATCAGATTTGTTTTAACATAATTTGTTAATCAAGACAAAGTTATAATATGAATAATTTTATGTCTGTGGTTATCATGAAACCTGTTCATTAATGTCTGTCCTGAAATTTAGAAATACTCAGAATTTGGATATATTTTTGATATAGCATGAGGTGGCACCCAAGTACGTAAGGTTTATATTCAGGGAATGGCTTATTCAAAGGGTGTGTACGTTTAAAACTGGATAAATATTGGCAGATTTCATTTCCATAGGCAGTTGTACTGATTCGCACCCATTAGCCATGTATGAGAGTGCCAGTTTCTCCCACACCTAACCAGTATAGTATGTCAGCAAACTTTAATATTTGCTAATTGGTAGATGAAAAATGTTCATTTTTTTTTAAGAATTTAGTGATCCATTCTGTCTTTATTGTTCCTCAGTCACTCTGTTCTCCCTGCCACATTCCTTTCTTGTCTCTTTTTGTCCATCATCTGGTGATTTCATTTGAGATTTTAGATTGCTTAAAGTCTTTTATTGGGAAGCATGCATAGAAAAGATGATCTAGAAGAATCCAAAGCTAAGACATTTGTGGGAAGCTGAATCCAAAGATCATGAAAAAAGCAACAAATTATCCCCAAGAGTTAGTCGTTGGCAAAATATTGATTCAATACACGGTTGACCTAAGATTCCTAGGTTTTTGGAGTGAGATTTTATGAGATGAGGCCTCAAGAATATTGAAGAATTGATAGAGCCTTCTAGTTAGCTTGTCCTGTTGTTACCAATAAATATGCCTTTGGCCTCAAATGGCCTAAAATTCAAATGGGTGTGAATAACAAGCCCAGTATACCCACTACAATCTAGGGAAGCTGTAAATGGATAAGTGAACCTCACTTCTGGGTTTGGATGGAAGCTGAGGATGCCTTGCATTCCTGTAAGCTTCCTCAAGGCCAATATCCAGTCTTCTGGTTATATATAATCCCTCGTGGCACCAGAGAAGGCCAAGCCCAACATAAGCGTTTGCTCCTTGTCAGTTTAAAACATGCTATAAACTAAGTGACTGTGGATTCAAGGCTAAAGCTCTGAGTTCCTTTTGTGTCTTTAAGTCACCCTCATGTTCTGACTTTGGCTGGAAAGCCCTTGCCAGGCCTGCATAGGGAACACTGAGTTGACCTTTTCTGCCCTTGTCCTCCATTTGTGTGCACTTTGCAAGGACTGTCCACTCTTATTGAAAACAGTAGAGTCAAGATGATTGACTCTTCAGTATTTGTCTAGCAGGAAAATTCATTCATTGTTTGAACTTTTTTTTCAGGCAGCATAGCATAGTGATTAATAGTATGGGCTCTGAAACCAGATGGCTTAGGTTTAAATCATGACCCTCGGGAGTCTGCCATTCAACATGTTATTTATACTGTGTCTTGGTTTCCTCATCTGTAAATGAGGATAATTAAATATACATACATACATATGTACATATGTGTGTGTGTAGCTTAACAAAGTACCTGCTGCTGCTGCTGCTAAGTCGCTTCAGTCGTGTCCAACTCTGTGCGACCCCATAGATGGCAGCCCACTAGGCTTCCCCGTCCCTGGGATTCTCCAGGCAAGAACGCTGGAGTGGGTTGCCATTTCCTTCTCCAATGCGTGAAAGTGAAAAGTGAAAGTGAAATTGCTCAGTCGTGTCCCACTCTTCGAGACCGCATGGACTGCAGCCTACCAGGCTCCTCCGTCCATGGGATTTTCCAGGCAAGAGTACTGGAGTGGGTTGCCATTGCCTTCTCCAACAAAGTACCTACCTTATAGTAAATGGTTTTGTATGCTTATTGTTATTATTATTACTATTTTTACTTCACACACTGTAAGGATAAGTAAAAAAGATGCTTACTACCTACAACTCTTGCAAACATTGTATATATATAACTTCATTCACAATGGGCTTCCCTGGTGGATTAGACAGTATAAAATCGCCTGCA
This sequence comes from Bos indicus x Bos taurus, assembly GCF_003369695.1. Lineage (NCBI taxonomy): Eukaryota > Metazoa > Chordata > Mammalia > Artiodactyla > Bovidae > Bos > Bos indicus x Bos taurus. The sequence continues at coordinate 40,208,679 of NC_040083.1, forward strand.
ATGCAGGAGATGTGGGTTTGATCCCTGGGTTAGGAAGATCCCCTGGAGAAAGGAATGGCAATGCACTCCAGTATTCTTGCCTGGAGAATTCCATGGATAGAGGAGCCTGGTGGGCTACAGTCCATGGAGTCGTAAAGTTGGGTATGACTGAGCAACTAACATACTTCACTCACAGTAACTTCATGGATGTTATCATCCTCTTTTTATATAAGGAAGCTGAGGCACAGAGAGGTTAAATGAATCGTTCAAGGAACTTATCTAAGTCAGAAAATGGTCCAGCTGGGATTTGAAATTCGATTCTAGAGCCTGCAGTTGTAACCACTGTGCTTGCATGAAGCTTTTCTCCATAGAGCACACGATCTAGTGACTCTAGCATGCTAGCAGTAGTAATAGCAGCGGTACCAGCAATAGCAGTAAAAGTACTGATACCAGCCTAGCGGTGTAGAGTGCATCACCCTCTACTTCACATACGTTATGAGGGAACTACTATTAGAATCTCTGTGGATGAGGAAATAGTGCAACAGCTGCCATGGTGGCTACATAGAGCTGAACCATAATTTGAACCTAAACCCACCTGACTTTGGTGTCTTGGGCCTTAATACCACCCTGAATGTCTCCAGCTTGGTTTCCATGTCCTGGATCAGGTGGCCTGAGTATGTCAGGCATACATCAGTGTGGGTTCAGTGGTCTTGGAAGCTTTCTTTTTTCCTTCTACCTTTAGCTCTGGCTTCCCTGATCCTTTCTGGGAAGGCTTTTTTTTTTTTTTTTTTTTAAAGTCCCAAAGAAGGTTAAAATACGAATTCTCTTATGACACATCATAGTAGATATTGTCAAGTCTTTTGTTTGCTTGTTTTGTTTTCATTGAGTGTCAGCTTAAGATCCTCAATATGAATGAATTTAAGGGATTTTCTTAAACTTGAATCAAATATTTATTAAGCTAACACCACAATTTTGGATCTGTTGGGGGTTATAGGTAAGAAGCTAATACTAAGAAGTCTAGAGTTCTCTGAAGATGATGAGGACACTGGGCCTCTGAAGAAGTGAAAAGGCAGTGCAGATCATCTTATCAAGGCTCTTTCTAATACTATTTCTGGGACAAGTAAATTGATCTAGATGGGATGAAAATGGGAAATACACACTTTGAAGTCCCCAGGAGCCCAGACAGGATGCTCTCACTGACACAGGGCAGAAGGGACCCAGCAAGGAGCAGAGTTCTTGGACATAACATCCCTTATGCCAAGAACATGGTACTTAGGGGGAAATTCCACTTCTCCTGAATGAAAAGAAGTATTCCTCTATGTGATCCCTTGGAAATGTGGATTTTCCTCTCGTCACTACTTAATTAGTGAAGACACCTGAACATTTAGTTTTTTATGTTTTTAGTATTTTTATATTTTGGCAATACTATTCCTCAGTAATTCCCCAATAATTTTGAAATAGTAATATATTTTCATTTCCCCTTTCTTCATATATTTGAATTTTAAAGCCATGTATGGAAATATACAATTTTATATTATCCTTAATATTATATATTTATATATAAATATATATTCATACAAGCATACATATATACTTACATTTATTTTATCTTAAAACCTTTGTGAAGGAGAAAAAGATTTATTCATTATGTCTGCTATTTAAGATTATACTTTTCAGGAATTTTTGTTTTTCATTTTTGAGGTAAATTCATTAAACTGAGCTATTTTATAGGTGATATTTGTCTCCTTTATATAATGGAGTAATGTATCCCCATAGAACCTGAGCTTAAATTGACACATTGCAGTTGTGACAAGCATTAATATTTGGATTATTAAGAAGCATAAAAAACTAGCTCAGATATGAATATTTGTGATTAGTCCAAAGAAATAAAGATAAAGCCAACCTTGAAATTTTGTTTGAAGAAAGTTGTGAGGGAGAGCCTTCCTACAACTTTGTTTTAACATAGACATGTGGATATAGATGTTTCTGTCAAAATTAAGTCATTGCTAACTCCATTTGAGGACCTGTCTATTTCATTTTGTTTCTGAGGAGGGAATATAGGTCTCTTCTGGGGTGAGGCCCTTTGGACTGGCAGGCTGCCATGTAGGATTTGGCTGTGAAGTACTCAGGCTTTTTGAAAAGGAGAGTTAGTATATCTCTTTTGGCCATGATTTTAAAACATAGGACTTCATAAATATTGTGAAATGTCATCACGTTTTTTGCATCATAGTAAAAAGTTCTGCAGGTTACAAGGAACAGAACACTAAATTGTAAGGTCCTTGAGGGAAGGACAATCTTATTTATGTCTTTCCTCCCTAATATCAGAAACACACCTCATATATGTTTGGTGCTCAATAAATATTTCTTGAATTGCTGCTGCTGCTGCTGCTAAGTCGCTTCAGTCGTGTCCGACTCTGTGCGACCCCTTAGACGGCAGCCCACCAGGCTCCCCCGTCCCTGGGATTCTCCAGGCAAGAACACTGGAGTGGGTTGCCATTTCCTTCTCCAATACATGAAGGTGAAAAGTGAAAGTGAAGTTGCTCAGTCGTGTTGGACTCTTTGCGACCCCATGGACCGCAGCCTACCACGCTCCTCCGCCCATGGGATTTTCCAGGCAAGAGTACTGGCATGGGGTGCCATTGCCTTCTCGAATTGAATATAGTTTAAATTAGCGAATAGCCAGTTTTAAGAAGATAATTGTTCCATGAATTTTTACTTATAATATCTTTTCAAATTTGGCTTAAGGGATAGATATCTTACTGAATCACTTTGGGACATGTTGGGATGGGGAGACTAAGGGAGGATTGCCCTTTTCTTCTGTTGACCTTCATTCATTCTCATTTCAGTAGATACTAATTGAGAACATTTATTTTTCTCACCCTTCTCTCTCTTTAATTAACTAATTAATTTTCCAAATATTCATTAGACATATGTTTTGTATCAAGGATTGGATTAGGCTATGGGACCACAAAGGTGTAATACTTTCTTCCGAAAGGAAGCATGTCAATAAATTAATTGTCACAAGTTGCCTTGATAAGAAGGATTTATCTACATGGTAATAACTGTTCTTCTGTCATTTTTCCCCCCTTTCCTATCTTTATTCTTCCTCCCTCTGAGAAGTAGAATTCTTACAAGGTTTGTGAGAGTAGAGGAGAAGTCCAAATCTAACATGCTGTGATCAGACATTGTCTAGCCAATCAGCTGTGGCTAGAGAGTTATGCTAAATGCATTGAGAGTTTCACTGTGGCAAATGCATTGAGAGTTTATTAGTGAATGAAATGTGAAGTTTATCTGCAAGTGATCTAAAAGTCATTGGTCAATTACCTGGCTGTAAGTAAGTGTAATACAAAATGGGGATAATGGTATATGCTATAAACAGGGATAGATAAATCTCTGGATGTATTTAAGGGCCAGAGAGAACACTTCTGTGTGTATGGTGAAGGTGGAGGGAGGAAGAAAGGGTTGGAGGAAGAAGAGTGAAGACTTCATGGAAAAAATGGTCAGGTGTGTGCTGTGTAATAGAACGGGGTACGTGTGGACTGTCACCTCACAAAGGAATGTGACTGTATTTCCATATTAGGAATATGGGTACTCAGTGAATATTTATCTCACATATGTGAGTCTTATGTTGTTGCACTTTTTTTCTTACGTCTTCTATTGTTTTCTAACTTTTAATGTGGCTGTTAATATAACTGTATTTTCAGCTCTATGAGGATAGAGTCCACATTGTGTGCTTTATGTTATTCATAGCAGGGGACTTTTAAACTGTTTCCTAGGCACTAAAGGATTTAGTTGGAAGTATTTTCACCAATTAGGTTTTATATCTATTTGGAAATTGCTGATTTTTTTTCTGTTTTGTCTGTAAGGATATTATTTCAGAATCCATTTGCCTTTTCCTCTTTTATCTCAAAACTTTTTATCATCTTCACTTAATGGTGGTTCTATACAGTATTGGCTATGCATATTTTCAAGACTCTCACTTGAAAGTAAAATATATGTTTTATCCCCAACCTAAATAATGGGTAACAAAACAGGAAATTGATAACGTTTTTGTAGCTATTCTACCTCTGCTCTCAATATGAGCATAGTAAACTCATATTTATTGCTGTTACCTAGTAGCAGTGTTTTAGATTTTTCTCTTCCTTGCTTCCACTTAACATGAATTATTAGCTGCAAACTAGTACAGTTATTGCTCTTTCAAAATTGAAACTTAGTCATATTTTCTTGGTCAGATCAATCCTATTAAACAATTGCAAGTTGACTGCCAAGTGTATGCAGTGTATACTAGAAACTCGTAGATGCTGTGGACGTGAGAAGTAGAGAGTCCCTGTCTTCTAGGAGTTCATTACCCAGCATGGAGGACACATCTATAAATCATAACATTATTAGTTAGACTGTGCCAGATGCTACAAATAAAGAGCAGCGTGGATCTGTGGGAATTGAAGGGAAAGAAAGAATAATCTACATAGAGAGTATGTAAGTTCATAGGTTTATTTGATTAATGAAGTTGTTCCATGATGCCTAAAATCCTGTCTATGCATAGTGTCAGGCATATGTTATAGTGCCTTCTTGGACCATGTTGAATAGTAGTACATGTGAATATTAAAAAAAAATCTAAAATTCTATGAAAGAATATACAGTAGAAAGTAAGCCTGTCTATTAACACATTCTGTCATCTTTCCTCTCTAGAGATACCTGCTTTTCACAGTTTCCTGTGTCTGATTAATTGTAAAAGATTTATTTCTGGAAGATCCTTTTAAAATGTCATTCAATTCAATCCTACATAATAAACATTCTACAAATGTGCCAGGTGCTGTATTAGGCACTGGCAATACAAGGCTGGGATTCTGATTCCTGAGAGTTCACAGTATGATACACATAAATATATAACTTGAAATATAACATATTCAGTGATTTGGAAAAGGTATGGGTAAGTGTTCCGATAACTCAGAGGAAGAAATGGATGACAAGTTGGGGCTGGTACAGTTGTATAGAGGTCATGATCCTTCAGCTGGGACTTGGGGATGGGGTTTTACTAGAATGAGGTAGAAAGAACCATATGTTCAGAGAAATAGAAGACAGAATACATGTTGAGTATATCAGTAAGGCTGGAGTGTAGGACACATGTAGCAGTAAACCTCTGGAGGTTGAGGCCAAATTGTTGAGGACATTACGTTTCTCATCTCGTGAAGTTTAGATGTCATCCTGTATAAGAATCAAGGGGAATGGCTGAAGGCGTGTGAGAAAGGTAGGAATATAAGACATATCTGTCTTTTGGAAGAATGCTTTTGGTGGTCCTCTGAAGGAGGGAATGGGCAGAGGAGACAGCATAAGTCTGGGGATAGGGTTAGGATTATAACTTTGGCTACTACCTGGACAGGATGACAGGAAGGTGGCAGTGGAAATGAAGATAAGAAAGATCTGAGAGATACAACAGAAGGAGAAACATTACAGGCTCTGATGATAACAGGAACACATTGGGCATGCTCCTATCTCAGGATTTGTACCTTTGCTAAGTGATGCTCATGGATGAATTAGACATGGTTTTGTCTAATGGTCTAGTGAGAAACAACATTTTCAGAATTCAGAGCAAGCAATGAGAAAAAAGGGAATCCCTAGAAACCATCATTTAAATGGCAGGTGAATAAAGTCATCAGTGATAGAAGCAAAGTGATTGCTTCCAACGCAGAATGAGACACAGTCCAGAATTGCACAGTGATGAAAGTTTGAACAAGGAGAAAGTGTTCTGTAGTGTCTGACCACTGTTAACACTACTATGAGAACTCAGGTAGAGTGAAGACTCTGAGAACACTTTGGCAATTAGAAAGTCAGTGTTGGCTTCTGAGGGAGAATATGACTTACTGGGCAAGGAAAGAAAGGTCATAGTGACGGGCCTTGAGGGGAAAGAAAATGAACTATGAACGACTGGCTATGAGATGGACATCGTGAGAAACAGCACGACTGAGCATTCCCTCTCTCCTCGTGCCATCTACTCAGTGACTTTTGCAGGGTGGTTGGTAATGTGAAACCAAATATGAGAGCTGGAGGAAAGAGAGTTGATTGCCTGTAGTGTGAAGGATGGTAGTTGTAAAGGATGACGATCAAGGCAGGGAGAGAGTGAGGGTTCTGCAGAGCCGCCTTGGGCAGTCCATTTCTGGCAGTGAGCAGTGTCTGTCCATTGCCTTCACTGGCAGGCTGTTGTGTTGTTTCTGTTGAGTATCTGATTTTACATATAAACTCAAACGAGATCATTTTATCTGCATCTTTTTTTTCCCCCAAGAAAAGTTTCGCATCCTTTCTCTTGTAAAACTTGATAGTTGTTTTTCATCACAGATGGGTCTAACCTTTTCTGACCTGCATCAGTGTGAATGCAGGAGGGTTCTTGGAAAGAAGCAGCACAGTGCCAGATATTACAGAAGGCCCCTGTGTGCAACTTGAGATATACAGATTAATGGCCACAGTCCTGACATGGTGTTCTGGAAACAGCGTCGATCTACGCAAGAGGGAAGCTGAAGAGTTTGTTAGGTCACCGGAGCCTGGAACTTGAAGCGCAGCTTAGTGTACGGCATGCTTCTGTTGTTTATAACTTTCTGTAATGTGTGATAACAAAGAGCAGTGTGTGGTAACAAAGAACACTCTGTTACCACGAGTTATTTTAACCACCAGCCTTCGGCTGCTCAGCCTTTTTTCCCCTTCTTCCTCACAGCTCTGTTTCTGGCTTCATGTCTCTGTCACCCACTTCCACCTCCTCCCCAGCTGCTCCTCCTGTCTCCTTGTGTGAAGTCCTTTCTCATGGCTGTTTCTCCTCCACCACAGGGAACCTGCTGGAGGCTTTTGGCTTCATAGCATTAGCAGTTTGCCATTATTTTCCCTCCCCTTGCACGAACATTTCTCTCAGAGGTTCTTCAAATTTAGAGAATCCCAAGATGAAGGCTATTCTGTGGGCCCTGTCAGTTTAAGTGAAGTCTGGGAAAAGTGTGCATGTTTGTGTGTGTGTGTGAGAGAGAGAGAGATGAGTGGTTTTGAGGGCTTCATAGTTGCTTTCTCTCTTCCCAGAGGACTCCATGTCTTTTTAATGCTACTAAGCTAGAAACATAGAATAAGCTTCATTAAATGGACCTGGAGAAGTCGGTGTGCTTTGGTTTGTGAAACCTGGCCTCAGACTCTGAATGGTATCCAAGCACTGATGATCTCCATGTGACCCTGTAGAGAGAGATGGGCAATCAGATATGACCATGGTGTAAATGATGATGAGCTCAGAATGGTCCGGCAGAGGCATTTTTTCCTCTGGAGATATTTTCTACGTGTATTGCCTCTGTTTTTCTGGCATGAAATAGCAAGTGAAATCAGAAATTATTGATGTTAACACAGGGTACCTGAAGCTTTACTAAGGTAAGCTGCACTATGGTAAGCTTTACTAAGGATCTTGCATGAATAGAAAGGTAGAGAGTGATTTTTTTCTATAGCTCTCCTTGTACTTTTTGTGGTAGATTTTTTGTTTGTTTAGTTTATAGAACACACCTGAAATGATTTTCTTGAACCCCTTTATTCTTAAATCTTGCTGTGCATGCTTTCATACCTGAAAATAATATAAAATCAGTTCAAAGATTTTAATTTAAAAATCCCTGCGTATTGACTATTTGACCTTTGAAAAATCAATTAACACCTCCATTTCCCAGTTTCTTTACCTGTGGAATGGAGGAATTGAACAGCATAAACTCTTCTAAAGTCGTGTCCACTTCAAACATTCATTAATAACAGGACAAATTTGGGGCTGGATATACTGATTTTCACCTAGTATTTCAATTCTGTGTGTCTGGTAGCAGCTACCTAGAGGGCTGTGGTGAGGATTATAGACTGCCAGGCTCAGCTGAAAAGAGTGGGGTATTGATTAGTGATGTCTCACCTTGAATGCAGTATGTAGGAGTGGTAGTATGTATTTTGAGTTTTTGCCATTTGTCCTCTAACCCTACCAAGAGGGACCACAGGGCAATTATGTTTGCATTTTATACACACACACACACACACACAAATACACATCTCACTTGAACTGAATTACTGATGAATCTACAAGCATGGATCTATTCCTTTTTATGATGATTTAGCTTCAATTAAATCAAATTTCTTCTCCTGATTCACATCTTAAAACCAAGAGGAATAGAGAAAAGGGTGTGTAAGTGACTTATTTTAAACAAATCACCACTTCAAACCCAGATGTTCAAAAAACTTGTTCACTTGTAGAGGAAAGGTACTAAATTATAGCTAGTTATCTATCTAATATAGTATATCATTGAGTCCTAAAATGTGACTTTTTAAAATGGCTATGGGCTAGGAACAAAATGGCATAGAGGAATATGTGTGGGAAATTTAATATAAACTAAATCCTAAATCTACTTCAATAGTGTATACTAATATTTTTATAATTGCTGTATGGTATTTGACAAAACTGTGTTTTCAAAATAATCAAGTGAAATGTGGAAGAGCTACAAAGCAGTATTTTTAGAATGCTGGATGAAGATGGGTGATGTTAATCAGATTTCAAGGTTCATCTTGACCTGCTGCCTCTTGGGACAGTGATCAAAGTTCCATGAATCCTTCTGATGCGGAGTTATTCATTAGAGTTCTCAGCACATAATTATGGACTGTCAGAAGATTTTGGTTTTGTGTAATAAGTGAGTAGCATGCCTGCAGCTTGCTGAGGTGTTAGCTTAATAACCTCATAAGGTAGGTTGTTTTTCTTCTCCCTCAAGACCTGAGCAAACTGGCTTTTATCTTGCCCACCTCATCTCAGATGAAGATAAAACATTGAAGACTTAGATTTCCTTAAAAGTTTATTTATAAGAGGAAAAAACACAGCTTCTTATTTTATCCCCTTTCTCTTTGTTCCATCTTCTTTTGAATTTGAAGCATAACAAATTTTGTTTTTATATGGAATCTTGATTAGGACGTATACATTTTTTTTCCTATCACACATAGTTATATACAGTAGGATATTAGTAAATCAGTGCTGATAAACAACACCACATTTAAATTGCTGCCTGCGTGATGCTCTTACTCGGAGATGCAATTATTTCCCTTGGTTTTGACAAGATGTCAACTGTGATATTCACAGAGCACAAACAACTCCTAAGACACTGTAGTGCATTAGAAATCTTTCCAGAAGAAAACTCAAGTATGTGTCTGGGGTTCCCATTCTGACTCTGTCTTCTGTCTTTGGATGTTTGTTTACATTTAGATACTAACTGCTTGTGCACATGAAGTGGCATTTAAGAAGAATGAGTCATTTTATCTGGTGATCATAATTAATAGGGGTTTCTAGGAATATTTTTGCCTTCATTTTCAAGTTTGAGACTATAAAGAAATTGAGGGTAATTCATCATTAGTCATTTTATTGGTAATGGTGGTGGAGGCACTTGTTTATAATAGCTTCAAGAGGGAAATTGAGGCAGTTAATTGACTGTAGAATTCTTTTTTGCAAACCTACTGTGTACAGCTCACTGTTGAGAACATCGAGATGCATCAGATGCAGAGCCTATCAGTGAGGAGTTTATAGTCTAGTTGAGGAAGTAGATCAGTCAGGATAGGCTGGTTGCTATATCAGATCCCTAAATATCAGTGGCTTATACAATGAGCTTATTTTATTTATTTCCAGTCAAAGTGTATTTTGAATTTGGGGGCTTTCCTTGTTTCACCCAGAGACCCTTGCTCTACCTACCTTTGACTTCATTGTCTGGGAGGACGACAGTATTCTCTCCATTTAGCTGTATAAGGAGCAAAGGAAAGGTGGATTACACATGGGATATCTGATGTCCATGGGCACATCCCTTGTTCATGCCCTGTTGGGTAGAACTGAGACACAAGGTCAAATATTGGTGCAAGAGAAACTGAGAAATGTAGCCCAATTTACTTAACAGCGGACAGCCTCTGCTGTCACAGATAATAATGTGCAACAGAGAAAGAGTTGGATGTGGTAAGGACAGAGTAAGCCTGGAAAGTCTAGGAGAGAGAACCTGGATGCTTAAGAATATTTTGAAAAGAAATCAAGTGGGTCATTTTTGTACCATTTGTGTCTGGCAGTCACATTCCCACATAGTGTAGTAATCCTCAGTGCCATGCTAGAATTTGGGTGCCTGGCCTGCATTGAAAATATGAAGCTTATTGTGCAACCCAAGAATAGCTAAGGGATCCATGGTAGCCAATCAGGTCTGGAGCAGACTCTACTCTCGTGACTAACAGCCAGCCAGGCAAGTCTGGAAAAATGCCTTGTGGAGCAGAAACCTTGCCAATGGAAATCCAGTTGCTCTATGGAGCTGCATGTGTAAACAGACTGTGAATGACAAGCGGAGCCACCTCAAAGGCTGTTTCTTCATAAGTGAGAGGAGTATGAAAGTTGATGTAGCAAAGGGCGATCCAGCAGGAGGACTGGTTTCAGGTGTTGCTGCTGACCAGCCTTGTGCCATTTGCCCCATGCTTTTTCTCAGTCTCAATATTTGCAGTATATCCTTAATGTCCCTAGATTCCCCCCATTGGCAACTATGGAATTCCAGGTCTCAGCCAACTATGAGACATGTCTTATTCAGGGCCAAAATTAGAGTCAGAAATCTCAGGGGGTGCCATAAGCTCATCATATTAAGATTAATAGCGTTTTACTGTAAGATTTGATGTAATCAGTATTAATACATAAAAATCCATGGTGGACAAAATATCAAAATTTTAAACAGAACAGGATCATTATTACTAATTTTTCTTTCTGCCTCAGCTGCTGTATGACTCAGCATAGCACTGTATACTATCTTGTCTTTATTTAAAATCTTGATATTTTATTCATGGTGGATTTTTTGTATTGATACTGAATACTGAAAATATTACATCAAAATATTATTTATCTTGATTATTGAGTTTTTGGAGCCCCTTTGAATTGTGTATCTGAGGCAGATGCCTCCCAGCTAACTTGAGTCTGAGTCCTGGCTTACTTACTTCTGCATCCCAGTGTCTATCACAATGCCTGAGGTATAGTAGATACTCAAGAAATGCTTACAAATGCAAGAATGCTGGAAAAGATAATGGATAAACTACCAAATGAAGTGTCTTGAAATTGGAATAAAGGATTGTTTTGGAATCATAGTACACAGTCTCTAGGTGAATTTTAAGGCCAGGTTTCATAGAAACCCAATACGCTCCGAGTCCTTATGTCTTACAAGCAGCCAGATTCCTGTAAGGACATTTTTACAACAGCATTTTCCAGTGCATCCTTAGTTCTAATCTTCTTAAATGATGGTGCATATTTTTCATCTTTTAGGATAAGTGTATTAAGGCATGTGTGTGTGCTCAGTCATAGTATCTTCTATTTTATCAACAAATACCTGTGGAATACCTCCTTTTTCTTTTTTTATTCTCTTTATTAGATTTTTTGGAAGAAAATGTTTATGTATGAGCAACTATGATTCATTGAATTTTTCTTGCGTATTGATTGCTTTTAATGATCACAGCAATCTTTCAAGGCAGTGTCTTTTGTTTGCTTTTATTTTTTAAAATTCTCTTTCAAAGGTGGAAATAAAGGCTGTTCCCAGTTTTGAGTGGTAAAGCTAGTATTTCAGCCTACATTTCTAAGGCTCTATAGCCCACACTGTTCTTAGCACATGCTTGGGGACAAAGGCATTTCCTTGGTTGTGACTTGAACTATATCCCAAAGGCAGAGTGAGGACTTTGAAACAGCCCTAACCTCTGCTGATTGGAGGTACTTTTCCTGGAGAGGCAGATAAGAAAATCCCATCAATGGAACAAGTTGCTCCAGGCTTGCAGAAGTTTCAGGATCTGATGTGCTGTGTGCTTAGTCACTCAGTTGTATCCGACTCTGCGACCCCATGGACTGCAGCCTGCCAGGCTTCTCTGTCCATGGGGATTCTCCAGGCAAGAATACTGGAGTGGGTTGCCATGCCCTCCTCTAGGGGATCTTCCCAACCCAGGGATCGAACCCAGGTCTCCTGCATTGCAGGCAGATTCTTTACTATCTGAGTCACCAGGGAACATCAGGATTGGATATTCTCCCTTTTAAGCTTTCTTCACTTTGGTTTGCAGATACTGCAGTTCAGGAAAGCAGCATACCTTTCAGAGCAAGAACAGAGCAGGCATACTGGAAGTCTTTTTCCTAGTCAGGATTTGACCAGGATTTTAAGCAAGTCAAACTCTCTGAGCTTCAATCTTTTCTTCCATGAAGATAGAATAGTTCTAATACCTGCCACATACAACCTTTGTTGACAATTGATCAAAATATATGAAGAAAAAAGTATTCGCAGGTTACAAATGTTACCTATACAAAATTTAAATGTTTGGAATTTGTTCCAAAAGCATTATGACCCTATTTGGAAGATCAAAGAAGGTAAAGACATAAATTTAAAGCAAACCTCAGTGGAACATGAGTGACGGAAAACCACCTTTAATATGAAATATCTTGTTTGCATTAAACTGTTTTACATTTGAAGAGTTTGAGTATCACAAAGACTTGGTTCAATTTTAACAATTTCCTAAAAAAGCAAGACTACATTTTCAGCAACTAGCCTGAATTTTTTTTTTTTTTTTTTGAGAAAAGAAAGCCTAATAGTTTTCCAGGGGGTGGGCATGGCGGATGGAGAGCATTTGAAAGGACAGATTTTTCTTATTCAGGACTTTCAGTGCCCTCTCTGGGCTCTAAAGTAGCTAAATACATTTTTAGTAGCTTCACTGAAAGAAAGTACAGCCTGGAGCCAAGAGTTTTCATGCCAAACTTTAAGCTAGAGCAGATTTTTTAAGTCACATTAGAAAGCTCCAAAAAAGGAGGAATTATAATGAAAAATGCTGACCTGTCCTTAACTTAACAGCTGGAATGGCAGTGCTACAATAATAATGATTTCTCTACTGTATTACTGTCTGGTTTCAGCCGGACTAAAAAGGATTCCTTGGTTTCCTTTGTGGTCAAAAGATGGGGCTATAAATGGGATGCCTATCAGTCATCAGGAATCTATCAGTCACCCTGGGGCTGGAGACTTCTGTACTGCTGGAGTTGTTATTGGGCTCCGTAGATCTCCAGAGAGTCCTGGGACCATGCAAGATGAATTACACAGTCACAGAATCATAAGATTTAGAAGGGAGCTCAAGTTGTCTGGGTCAGTGGTTGCTGGACTGTGTTCTACTAAACCCAAGAGTTGCACAGAAGGTTGGGGCAGAGCAAGTGGAGCAAGACTCTATAGAAGCTTTGGTGGAGTGGGACCATGCAAGTAGGGCCAGAATGCTCCGTACCCCTATTTTAGCCAAAGAAGCTCCCTCTTATATGCTTTATCGTATTGAGTTTGGCATAAAATTGTATTTGCAAAAAGGGTTGCCTTGATAAAAATCATTTTAAGACTATTGATCTGGTGTAACTTTCCCTTAGTCTAGGAATTTCCTTTACAGTATCCTAGAATAGAAATAATTCCTTCTCAATTTACCTAGCTCTAGTGATGGGGAACAGTATCAGTCAGTCAGGGCCCACTGAGAAGACCAGAACCACATTTGTCATTTCAACAGAGAGAATTCAACATAAAGAATTGTGGTGCTTAATAATTCATAACAGTTTTAAACAATTCCAAAGTACATATGGGAAAAATGAAAGGTTAAGAAAAGTGGAGGGAGTAACTGTGGAAAGTAGCTATCATCCTTTGAAACAGGAACAAAGAGAAGAGGTCAGAATTGTTAAAATCTGAGGGCTTAGAGAAGGATCCTCTGGGAGGTGGCAACCAGAACTCTGAGGAGGAAACTCTGAGATGAGTCTGGTTCTGGCCTTGCTGGAAAAACTACAAATTGGAACTAATTACTGAGGTCAAGGGCTTCCCTGGTGGATCAGATGGTAAAGAATCTGCCTGCCATGCAGGAGATCCAGATTCGATCCCTGGGTTGGGAAGATCCCCTGGGGATCCTCTGGGAACCTACTCTAGTATTCTTGCCTGGAGAATCCCATGGACAGAGGAGCCTGGCAGGCTACAGTCCACGAGGTTGCAAAGAGTAGAACATGACTGAGTGACTAATACACACTGAGGTCAAGATAGAGGAAGGCCTTCTCCAAGGGGAATACTGACAAGAACAGAAAAACATGGAAGGAGCTAGCCCTTTTTCCCTCTCCAGTTTTCCTCTGCTGCTGCTGCTGCTAAGTCGCTTCAGTCGTGTCTGACTCTGTGCACTCCCTATTGGTAGAGGCTAACCGGGCAAAGGAGAAATGAATTGCAACTTGCCAGCTTTAGCATCACAAAGCACAGCACAAACGGGCGGTTTTGGAACCTAGTGTATTGCTGAATCAACTTTAAGTGAGAAACAAAGAAGCAGACAAGAAAACAAAAACCCTTTCCCTTTTGGAGGAATTTATCTTTCCTTCTAAGTTTTCTTTTCTCCCGGCCAAATAGACCCTTCCAGCCTGCCTCAAAGACACGTGTGGACATTTCGGTTGTCATCCTCTGGATGCCTTCCAGTTTGTCAGCCTCTCAAATATGGTTCTCAATTTGCTGGTACTGAAAGCCTTAACAATGTGCATACTTTTTTCCTTAGTGGTTCCACTACTAGGAATTTATCCTTACGAAGCCTTCCATAGTCTGAATAAAAATTTAGCTATAATTGCAAAGTTGCTGATCATTTTTTTTTTTTTAAATTTTGAATGATCATAATGTTCAAGAATGGGGGATTGGTAGTACTTTGCAGGACTCAGCAGGTATTACAAATGACGAAGAAGAAAATTTAACAACATGAAAACAGTCGCATTATATTTTTAGGCAAAAAAGTCACATATGATGGCTTATATAGCAACATTATATCTTTTTAATACATGCATGTACATTAAAAAAAGATTGGGAATATATATGCTAAATGTCCAACATATGATTTGTGATTATTTTGAGGTGGAGATACATTGGATAGTTTTAATTTTCTTCTTTCCAGTTATTTGCATTTTAAACTTATTTTATAATTAAAATATATTTCCCTTTGTAATAAGCCAAAAAGTAAGTTGGTGGACAATTGAAGCTTAAGACAATATAGATATGTTTTGACTAATGCATAGTATAATGGAATTACAATTCTCCTTCATCTGAAAAATATAGTCAATTAAGGCAACCTAAGATTGCACTCTTTTTCTTTCTTTCTGCAATTATATCACTTTGTTGCTCCATTGAAAGGTTATAATCATTTAAAATTTAATATTTTTTAATATGAGAATCATGGTTCTCATGGGATAGCAGGTGGAACCTATTAATCAAGCTTTCCCCACCCTCCATAGATCTAAAATATATTTTTAATAAGTTTTATTGGGTTTTAGTTTATATTCAGTAGAATGTACTCATTTTTAAGTATAAAGTTCTATGAAATTTGACTACTGCATATACCTATGAAACGACCACTCCAGTCAATACAGAGAATATTTCCATCACTCTGCCAAGTATCCTTGTGTCAGTTTGAAGCCAAAAGCTCTGCCAACTCTGGACTGAGGTGACCACTTCTTTGCTTTCTGTTACTTTAAATTAGTTTTGCAGTTTTAATAATTTTACAGAAATGGAATCATCCACCATGCATAATTTGCTCCTAGCTTCTTTTATGCAGTATAACATGCTTGAGATTCACTTGTTATTGTATACCAAAGTAGTCCCTTCCTTTTTATTGCGTAGTAGTATTCCATTTATATGAATATATCACAGTTTGTCTATTCACACACTTGAAGCACATTTCAGTTCAGGCAATTGTGAATAAAACTTCTAAAATCCTAAAATCTTTTAAAAACCCATGTCTAAGACTATATGTTAGCTCCTATTTAATATGTTTGATTTGATTCGTTTCTATTGTGTCAGCCTTTTAAAAGCTAGTTCTGTCATCTAATGTATTTGTCATTCTTCTCATCGTGTGCCAGCTACTTATTTGATGAATATGGCTTTTATAGTTTCATTGTGAAACTGAATCAGTAGAAAGATTGCTGGAGTAGTCAGGAAACTATAAACCACCTCCTATGTATCTTTGAGAAAGTCTCTTTAAACAAAAACTTGTGTCTGTATCTGGAAAAGTGAAAGTGAAAGTCGCTCAGTTGTGTCCAACTCTTTGCAGCCCCACACAGTCCATGGAATTCTCCAGGCCAGAATACTGGAGCAGGCAGCCTTTCCCTTCTCCAGGGGATCTTCACAACCCAGGGATTGAACCTAGGTCTCCTGCATTGCAGGCAGATTCTTTACCAGCTAAGCCACAAGGGAAGCCTGTTTGTATCTGGAGAATCAAGTAAATTATAGTACATGATCCTCTTAGATGGCTTTAGCGCTACAATTCTGGGTTTGGTGCCAATACCTGATGACCAAATAGAGGCAAAATCACATTTACTGAGATCACATTTGCTTTGTAGGTGACACAGATGGCTAAGACCAGGTAACTGAAGTGTAACTCAAACCTATGTTGATGATTTTAACTAATGCTATCCAAGAAAAAGTCTTGGTACAAGGATAGAGCCCTAAACATGGCTCTTCAAGGTGATAGCATTTCCAAATCATTGGAATATGGAAAATAAATCTCTTTTGATGTAATAAGGATCAAGTTATAAAATAGAGGAAAACAATAGAATGGGAAAGACTAGAGATCTCTTCAAGAAAGTTAGAGATACCAAGGGAACATTTCATGCAAAGATGGGCTCAATAAAGGACAGAAATGGTATAGACCTAACAAGCAGCAGATATTAAGAAGAGGTGGCAAGAATACACAGAAGAACTCTACAAAAAAGATCTTCTCAAACCAGATAATCACAATGGTGTGATCACTCACCTAGAGTCGGGCACCCTGGTATGTGAAGTCAAGTGAGCCTTAGGAAGCATCACTATGAACAAAGCTAGTGGAGGTGATGGAATTCCAGTTGAGCTATTTCAAATCCTAAAAGATGATGCTGTGAAAGCACTGCACTCAGTATGCCAGCAAATTTGGAAAACTCAGCAGTGGCCACAGGACTGGAAAAGGTCAGTTTTCATTCCAATCTCAAAGAAAGGCAATGTCAAAGAATGCTCAAACTACCACACAATTGCACTCATCTCACACGCTAGTAAAGTAATGCTCAAAATTCTCCAAGCCAGGCTTCAGCAATACGTGAACCGTGAACTTCCAGATGTTCGAGCTGGATTTAGAAAAGGCAGAGGAACCAGAGATCAAATTGCCAACATCCTCTGGATCATCGAAAAAGCAAGAGAGCTCCAGAAAAACATCTACTTCTGCTTTATTGACTATGCCAAAGCCTTTGACTGTGTGGATCACAATAAACTGTGGAAAATTCTGAAAGAGATGGGAATACCAGACCACCTGACCTGCCTCTTGATAAATCTGTATGCAGATCAGGAAGCAACAGTTAGAATTGGACATGGAACAACAAATGGGTTCCAAATAGGAAAAGGAGTATGTCAAGGTTGTATATTGTCACCCTGCTTGTTTAACTTATATGCAGAGTACATCAAGAGAAACACTGGGCTGGATGAAGCACAAGCTGGAATCAAGATTGCCGGGAGAAATATCAATAACCTGAGATATGATGACACCACCCTTATGACATAAAGCGAAGAAGAAATAAGAGCTTCTTGATGAAAGTGAAAGAGAAGAGTGAAAAAGTTGGCTTAAAGTTCAACATTCAGAAAACTTAGATCATGGCATCTGGTCCCTTCACTTCATGGCAAATAGATGGGGAAACAGTGGAAACAATGGCTGACTTTATTTTTGGGGGCTCCAAAATCACCACAGATGGTGACTGCAGCCATGAAATTAAAAGATGCTTACTTCTTGGAAGGAAAGTTATGACCAACCTAGACAGCATATTGAAAAGCAGAGACATTACTTTGCCAATAAGGTCCATCTAGTCAAGGCTATGTTTTCTCCAGCAGTCGTGTATGGATGTGGAAGTTGGACTATAAAGAAAGCTGAGCACCGAAGAATTGATGCTTTTGAACTGTGGTGTTGGAGAAGACTCTTGAGAGTCCCTTGGACTGCAAGGAGATCAAACCAGTCCATCCTAAAGGAGATCAGTCCTGAGTGTTCATTGGAAGGACTGATGTTGAAGCTGAAACTCCAATCCTTTGGCCACTTGATGTGAAGAACTGACTCATTTGAAAAGACTCTGATGCTGGGAGGGATTGGGGGCAGGAGGAGAAGGGGACGACAGAGATGAGATGGTTGGATGGCATCACCTAGTCAATGGACATGAGTTTGGGTAAACTCCGGGAATTGTTGATGGACAGGGAGTCCTGGCGTGCTGCAGTCCATGGGGTCGCAAAGAATAAGACATGACTGAGTGACTGAACTGAACTGAACTGATGTTGTAATAAGGATCAAGTTATAAAATATAGACCATAAGAGAATATAATCCAATTGGGTAGAACCTCTATATCTGACAAATGAGGAAAGGAGTTTAGAGATTGACAGCTGATGGAAAATGGAGACCAAGGACCAAAATGTGGGTGAATCTCCCAAGGTTATGAAGTTAAGCAACACTGCTGCTGCTGCTGTCGTGTCAGTCATGTCAGCAACACTAATCATCTAGAAAGAATTATCAGGAGGAGTAGTTGAGTGTATTTAAAGGTATATAAGAAGACTTCTGAGAGTCCCTTGGACTGCAAGGAGATCCAACCAGTCCATTCTGAAGGAGATCAGCCCTGGGATTTCTTTGGAAGGAATGATGCTAAAGCTGAAACTCCAGTACTTTGGCCACCTCATGCGAAGAGTTGACTCATTGGAAAAGACTCTGATGCTGGGAGGGATTGGGAACAGGAGGAGAAGGGGACGACAGAGGATGAGATGGCTGGATGGCATCACTGACTTGATGGACGTGAGTCTGAGTGAACTCCGGGAGTTGGTGATGGACAGGGAGGCCTGGCGTGCTGTGACTCATGGGGTTGCAAAGAGTGGGACACGACTGAGCGACTGAACTAAACTGAACTGAAGGCACAAAAAGCTTAGAAAATAAGTTTTTAGAAAAGGGAACTAAATTCCTTCAATTTCTGTGACAAATCCTTGGTGATGAGGATGCTCAGTCATGGTTTAGGTGCAGCTGTTTCAACCTGAAACCAAAGCATTTGGAGGGACCCATACTGATATGGCCCTGCTCCTCTGGAGACATCTGGTTCATGACATTGATCACCCCCAGCCTGGGGCTAGACCCTAATCCCTTGGATTGGGGAGGAAGGAGGAACCAGCCAACTGGAAGGGAGATGAAGGGACAGAAATGGCAAATGCCAGATAGAGGGGCCAAATGACTGTAGCATGTTCCTTATGCAAATGTGAGTGAATAAAACTGGAAACTTGCCCTTTGGCCCTCAGTTTGAATAAAGGGATTCTACAAGTTTCTTCTTCAGTGACTATTCTATGTTCTGCATTTTAAGCAGGGGTTTGGACACACACATCTCAGTTGCTGGGCATGTCATATATGTCACATGCTGTTTTATGTCCCTTGCATGTTTTGGTTTACTTAAACTTCCTATTAATTTGGTACACTTTCACTTCCCATGAATTTTGTAAAGTAGATGCTCACTACTATTCCCATATCATAACTTAAGAAACTGAGGCAGAGAGAAGTTAATTCCTTTGAGTAAGGATTTGAATCTTGGCAGTCTGGCTCCAGGATTTATTCTCTCAACCACCGTATTACATTGCTCTGTACCTCATGCGCCCTGATCAGGGTTGGGGAAGAGTGCTGTATTTCCCAGCTCAAGCAATCCTGAGTTTCTGCTTTGTGACTGTGAGTTGTGAGTATTTTCAGCAAGCTTTGCTCATGTTGTCACACTCTGAGAACACTGTCAGCTTTTTCAGTCTGGGAGTAGAGTTGCAGACTCCTCTTATGAATGAGTTCCAAAATGTGGTAGTCCATGATTTTTCAGAGTGACCTGAAATTGCATGACCAGGGTATGCAATTCAGAATTGCAGGCCCCATCTAAGATCTTCTGAATCTGAAACTTTCAAGGTGAGACATGACAATTAGGTGTAACCAATTCCTGGGTGATTTGGGTATACATGGAGGTTTGAGAGCAGTCCCAGATGAATGTGTCTCTGTCTCTACGGCACTGTAGAAATCAGGTGGTGGGTATTAGGGGAGCAGGTGTGCAACACAAATGTAGTGGCTGCCAGGTTATAAAGCTGGTTTCCAATTTGAGGCTGGTAGTCATTTTAAAAAAAGAGAGACTTATTTAAGGGGCCAAAATTTAAAAAACAAAGCAGTAAACCCAGATGGAAAAGGATCATGAGTATATGGCATCCTGCTTTATGGCTAAAGCATATGATTTTGTTTAAGAGTTATTTTAACTACTAATTTGGCCTTTCAGTTCTGTTTGGGGCTCTATGTGAACTTTAAACGGATGAGCGTGGCTTTGTTAGGCTGCTCATGCGTATCACAAAGTTCTTTTTTTTAATTCACTGTACTTTTATAGAAGAAAGAAACTAAACAATCACAACAGCAGCACAATAATATAACAACAGAAAAGCACAGTCCTGTCTGGAAAGCCAGTTCTCTGTTATGTGCAGAAATCTCTGTAATAAGCAGGATGTCATAAAAAAAAGTTCATGCTTGGCTAGACTTTTTAGTAAATTGTAAAGAGGAAGAAATGTCATGTTTTATTTATAGTGAATGCATTCCATACATAGGAACTTAATTTTGATAGCTCAATAATGGCTGTTTAAAATGTCCCTGGAAGTTTATAGAAAAGTCTTCCCCTCCCCTTCTGAAAATTAACTCATTATTGTCCAAATATTATGGGTGGGTTGAAGATACCCTGACTCCATTGTCATGAAAGAGTGGACTCACCATGGAACTACCCACTGACCATGTTGGGAACATTGTCTGCTGTTTCTTGTGCACTTGTCAACTAAGAGCTTTATAGCCTGGCCATTTTCACATTAGTCCAAACTTTGCAATGGTCGTGAATAGCACCGAAGACCCAACTTTGAAGAATTTGAGTTGTGTGAGAGCCCATGTTCAGAAATGGTCAAGCCTAAATATTATTATCAAGACGAACTTTAGAAGAGACGACTATTAGCTTGAAAGCAGTCTATGGAGGAAAGAACTGCTGAGAGAGTCTCAGAACTGGAAATAAAGGATGAGGGGAGGACTATTTTCATGATTAGAGAAAGTACCCCTACACAACTTTGCGTGGCCTTCTCTAGCATCTAAGACAATAGGATGGCCTAGCACATGGGTATATGTACAGAACTCCACCCTTTTTGTTGTACAGAGCTATGGGGTTCATCCTCTGTCCAAAGAGATGCTATCAAAGCAAGTAAATGCAGCCTGTTGCTTTTCCTCTTCAGTGGTGTTTCTTCATGTTCTGTTATCTTTTGTAATGGAAGTTTTTGTGGCTTTTGTGAAATTCTCAGGGTGACTTTTTAAAAGAAAGTACTTTAAAATGTTAAAGGCACCACATGTATACCTGTGATAGATTCATTTTGATATTTGGCAAAACTAATACAATTATGTAAAGTTTAAAAATTAAATTAAATTAAAAAAATAAAATAAAAATAAATAAAAGAAAGTACTTTAAAATGTTAAAGGCACTTAGTAACTCTTCTCCTAAAGAATAAAAATGCCAAATTAGGAATTGAGGACTCCAGAGAGTAAGACAAAGGGAAACTGAATTTTATCCTTTTCCTTCTGGTTGGCTCTAACTGTCCTGGGAGCAGATACATAGTAATAAGATCTCCTAAAAGGTAGCAATATTGGCAGCTGTCACTTAGGCTTTTTCTTAGTTCTTTGTTCCTTAACACTTTGCAGATATCCATGTACTCTTTTTAAAAGTTGAATTCTGATATCCAGGATAGAAAAGGAAATGTTGGTAGAGACTTCAAGGTCGCGGGTGATTTAAAAATAGCTCGTTTTGAACCCTAATTCTAATCCAACCCCAGAATACTCTATTGGCAAAGCTAGTTATCAAATTTATTTTAGGGATACTACTTTCTGATACTACTTTCAATTTCCAGAGAATCATTTCTGGATTATTTAAGGAGTTCCTCTGTACTTTGACGGAGAAGGCAATGGCACCCCACTCCAGTACTCTTGCCTGGAAACTCCCATGGACGGAGGAGCCTGGTAGGCTGCAGTCCATGGGGTCGCTGAGGGTCAGACACGACTGAGCGACTTCACTTTGACTTTTCATTTTCACACATTGGAGAAGGAAATGGCAACCCACTCAAGTGTTCTTGCCTGGAGAATCCCAGGGACGGGGGAGCCTGGTGGGCTGCTGTCAATGGGGTCGCACAGAGGGACACGACTGAAGCGACTTAGCAGTAGCAGCAGCTGTATTTTGAAAAAAGAAAGAAAAACAGTAAGGTTTAGATTAAGGACATCTACTTGTGATTTTATTTTCCTTATTCATATTGGCCAAGTGGGTACATAACAGATATCTACTGCGAATATTTCCTATCATGTTATATCTTTGAAATGTACCTGTAGGCATTTGAAGCCCATGCCTCCCAATAATGCATTGTCTCTTTATTTAAATTCAAGGAATGTTTTGTGACCATTGCTAATTCCTGAGTGGAAGCTTTTGGTATATTAGCATGCTTTGAAATTGAAAAGCCTCATAGAACTTTTTGCATAATATTGGTCAAAGCGTCATAAACCAATTTTAAAGGAAGAAAAAAAGATCTCAGTGGTGAAAGGAAAAATTGATGACAAAGAAGCTGCTACCTGTTAGTGTACACGTGCGTATCCCTGAGGGCTAAAGTACAGATGTGTAAAGCAGAGGGGTTAACCTTGCCATTATGTTGTGAAGCTCTTTTCTTTCTTAGCAAGGCTTCTTTAGTTGACCCATAAAAGTTTCCTCATAAATAATTGAAGGATCACTGATGCCAGATTAATTAATTAGTTAATTAATTCCTTAGTTACTTAAATATTGTTGCTTTGGGGTATAGGACTTTGAATATGTGGGGCAGAGAAATAATTTTGCCCACTGTCTTTCATCTGGGTGTGTGAGAGAGAATTACATAGAGCTTACACATAAACACACATACACAAACACAGAGCTACCACCATCTACTACCTTCTTTTTTGTCTTTTTGATACCAGAGAGTTTAGAAAGACAGCAGTCATGTCTGGGGACATAGCCTTAGGTATCTGAGAGATCTTATTTATCAAATTTTCCCAGGAAATAGTGCTCATTTGTCAGCTTTTTCATTATTCTTACTCTGTGCAAATCTAAATTTATCCTAAGTCATTATCCATTACTATGCCCAAGAGAGAAGAATTCAGTACAGAATGGATCTGTATGGAACCTTTATATAAGGAATGTGTGCTCATTCACTCATTCGTGTCCAATTCTTTGCAATCTCCTGAACAGCAGCCCAATAGACTCCTCTGTCCATGGAATTTTCCAGGCAAGAATATTGAAGTGGATTGCCATTTTCTAATCCAGGGGATCTTCCCGACCCAGGGATCAAAACCACATCTGTTGTGTCTACTGCATTGGCAGGCGGATTCTTTACCCTTATTCACCTGGGAAGCCCAAAGGGATTTGCTAATTGAAGAATCTGAAGCACATTTCTATAAAGCCATCTCAACTATGAAATCTCAATTTCAGCAGAAATAGTGAAGGCAGAATTAAGATCAAATATGTAAATTATACATATATACACACACACACACACAATATGTATTACATATATATGCATATAATTAGTTCCAAATTGGGAAAGGAGAACATCAAGGCTGTATAGTGTCATCCTGCTTATTTAACTTATATGCAGAGTGAAAGTGAAAGTTAGAAAGTTAAGTTGCTCAGTTGTGTTCGACTCTTATATGCAGAGTACATCATGTGAAATGCTAGGCTGGATGACGCACAAGCTGGAATCAAGATTGCTGGGAACAATATCAATAACCTCAGATATGCAGATGACACCACCTTTATAGCAGAAAGCAAAGAGGAACTAAAGAGCCTCTTGATGAAGGTGAAAGAGGAGAGTGAAAAAGTTGCTTAAAACTCAACATTCAAAAAACAAAGATCATGGCATACAGTCCCATCACTTCATGGTAAATCTATGGGGAAACAATGAGAGACTTTATTTTCTTGGGCTCCAAAATCACTGCAAATGGTGACTACAGTCATGAAATTAAAAGACACTTGCTCCTTGGAAGAAAAGCTATGACCAACCAAGACAGCATATTAAAAAGCAAAGACATTGCTTTTCTGACAAAGATCCATCTAGTCAAAGCTACAGTTTTTCCAGTAGTCATGTATGGATATGAGAGTTGGATTATAAAAAAGGTGAGCACCAAAGAACTGATGCTTTTGAACTGTGGTGTTGGAGAAGATTCTTGAGAGTCCTTTGGACTGCAAGGAGATCAAACCTGTCCATCCTAAAGGAAATCAGTCCTGACTATTCATTGGAAGGACTGATGCTGAAGCTGAAGCTCCAATACTTTGGCCACCTGATGCAAAGAAGTGACTCATTGAAAAAGACCCTGATGCTGGGAAATATTGAAGTCAGGAGGAGGAGATGACAGAGGATAAGATGGTTGGATGGTATCACCAACTCGATAGACATGAGTTTGAGCAAGCTCTGGGAGTTGGTGATGGACAGGGAAGCCTGGTGTGCTGCAGTCCATGAGATCGCAAAGAGGCGGACATGAGTGAGCGACTGAACTGAACTGATATATATGTATATACATATGTAACATTTTGAGTCAGATGGAAGAATCACTTATGTCTTAGTTACCGTTACATGCAAATATAAGCTAGACCAAGTAGAATGTGGATGGAATGACTACCTATGCACCTTGGTACTGTGTTCTGTGGGTCTCTACCTGGATTTGACAGTGATGACACGGATGGCTGGAGCATGCCCAAAACTTCTCTTTCTATCACCCACAGGTTCCTCTCCCAAATGGAAATTTTCAGTTACACTTCCAGGTACTCTGGAGAGGGCAGAGTATCTTTGGGGTTGGTTTTCTTTAAAAATCCACTGTGGTATTTTAGAATGATTCCCAAATCTTCCATAAAAGAGCTTTGGCAAAATACCAAAACAGCTGTAAAAGCTCTTGACTAAATTTAATGGCTTAATTTCCCTGTAAGTACGCACCGTAGACCCAAAAGTACCCCTACTCACACACTTTCAAGGCACTTTCTGTCTCAATCTGGAGGTAGGCATGCAGTTGGCAAAAAATCTTTTGATGTTCTGGGGGAAAAGAATAGCCTAGTATTTGACAGATAGTCTAAAAAGAAATTTTAGGTTTTTCAGATCTTAAGTATCTGTAAAAGCTACTATGGGCTGTTACAGAATCAGGGACTGGGTCTTCAGTAGGTTTGCGGGTCCTGCTGCTGCTGCTAAGTTGCTTCAGTCGTGTCCGACCCTGTGCGACACCATAGATGGCAGCCCACCAGGCTCCCCCGTCCCTGGGATTCTCCAGGCAAGAACACTTGAGTGGGTTGCCATTTCCTTCTCCAATGCATGGAAGTGAAAAGTGAAAGTGAAGTCGCTCAGTCATGTCCGACCCTCAGTGACCCCATGGACTGTAGCCTTCCAGGCTCCTCCGTCCATGGGAGTTTCCAGGCAAGAGTACTGGAGTGGGGTGCCAGTGCCTTCTCCGGTTTGCAAGTCCGTTTACATTTAAATCTATTAACTATTTTTATTTGTAAATATCCTATCTTTAATGGTGCTTTCTCCTGGGGATAGCAACTGGAAGATGTATGAGCCTAGGTTTTGGAATGGCTGAGGGGCTAATCCAAGTTTGGCTACTAGCTGGGCAGCGTCTCCAACAGTTTTAGGCCCAGAGGCTGAAGGAGACCCAAAGGAGCAACCTGCAAGTTTTGAAATCTGGAAGACAAGGTAGCCAATTAATAAAGTTTTAGAGCTGGCTTATATCTTAGATATCTACTCTGTTCAGTAAGTTCCTACATATTCAACAGGGCATTTTTATTGAACCTTGTCTGAGGCCCTAAAGGCTTCATAAAACTATGAGTTTTATAGTATTCGGCTAATCCCATACATTTATTGGAACTAACATTACTGGCTGAATGTGTACAAGTTACTTACTTTTCTCGGCCTTATTCTCCATGAGTGAGACAAGGCATTGGATTATAGATGATTTCTCAAAAGTCTCTTATTTTTCTGATATTCTTTAATCAGTGATCAGACCTGGACTTTTTTATTGGTCATAGCTCCACTGAGAACTCAGATAGACATGGTAAACACACAAATACATACACAGAGCAAAAAATGCCCAAAACCAACAGTAAATAAAGAAGGAAAAGACTTCCTTTACAGCACTCTCTTTCACTGTTTCCATCTTATGACTAGTCTTTCTCCTTCTGCTGGGCTTATGGAGGCAGTTGTAGGTCTATGTAGATTGACATACTTTGCAGTTAACAGTAGGAGGAATGTCATCTCTGAAATTTTAGCTTTGAGTTCCAGGATCTTCTCTAATATCTGTTATTTTGTTCCTGATTATATGGATTATACTTGGTCATTGTAAACAAATTGGCAAGTACAGAAAAATATAAAGGAAGAAAAATAGTAAATTTATTTCTCAACCACTTAACATGGTTTTGGGTGTAATGTTGGCCTTTTTCCTTTGCATGTATATAATGTTTCTTTGTCCTTTTCACCTTTTGTGATTTGGAAATCATTGCTTTTAAGTTAAAATTAGTTTTATAATTAGTGTACAACTTTATCTCTAGTTGTCAAATCATAAATGAAATACTCTGTTGATTTTCCACTTGTGTAACATAAGAAATATAACATCTTTTGACAACTTCCCTGAACTTTAGAATTAAATTATTATGATTTTTAAATTATTTTATTACATTTTCCTATTAATATTTAAATTTAAAAAATTTTAAGAATTTTCCTTGTCTTATGATCTTATAAATTACATTTAATTTTACTTAGAAAATTTAGTTTCTGAACTCATGCTTACTACCAGTCTTTTCATAATAGTACTTCTCCATTTTTCAGCTCTTAATTTTGAGTCCTTTCTCTACCAGTTGGGTGTTTTTTGAGAACTGTTTTTAGGAAGGATATTTAATGCAATGTTTTATAACTTTGTCCATGTTGAGAATTTTTTCTGTTGTCTTTACTTAAGAATGATAACTCCTGGATATTGAAAAATTGTATTGTAATTTTTTTCTTTCAAAGCTCAGTGGTTGTTGCTTCACTTTATTTCTAATTATTAATGTTGTGGAGGAGAAGTCTGGAATCAGTCTGTTCTTTGCTATTAACCTTTTTTTTTTTTCTTGCTTTGATGTTTAATTTTTTTCTTGAAATGAGACATTGTTAATTATTTTCTCTCCTAGAATCCAGTTGCTATTCCCTATCTTGATTATGGTTTTAAACTTGGCAAATCTGTTTATACTGTCTTAGAAGTTTCCTCTTCAGGAGAGTTTGCTCTTGTTTTGTGTATAAAGTACCAACTTGAATCTAGTTCAAAAGACAGATTTGAAATTCTCATAAATATTCTGTTGATTCTTTAAGCAAAACAATGTCCCAGGAATGCTTTTACTTTGACACTTCGTGGCTGTTTGCTTCTTTTGGCAACATCTTTTTCTAGTGCTTTTTAAACAGCATCTTTTCCGGTGTTCTTCATTCTTACTCTCTCCTTTGTTCACTCGTTAAAAAATTACTTGTTGACATAAAATATTGAGACAGTGCAACAGGCAGGGTTCAGTCAGGAGGCAAACCTTGCCAATGTATTGAAGAGGTACAATTTAATGTAAAGTATTATTAACCTATCAAAGGTGTTAAGTGGCAAAAAGGATAAGAGGATTCTGAGGAACACGTGAATGGCAAATGCAGGGAATAGTTGATTCCTCTATGGCTGAGGGGGACAAAGCAAGGAAGAAACTAAGAATTTAGAAGCAAGATCCTCTCTTGTCCAAACAAGGTTGAAAATTAGACCTCATTGGAAAGGGTATGTTTGCAGCTCAGTGTAGTAGACAATTCACTGAGTCTTAGCTGACCAGAGCCG
The DNA here is from genome assembly GCF_003369695.1 of Bos indicus x Bos taurus. Classification (NCBI taxonomy): domain Eukaryota; kingdom Metazoa; phylum Chordata; class Mammalia; order Artiodactyla; family Bovidae; genus Bos; species Bos indicus x Bos taurus. Next base: position 40,236,607 of record NC_040083.1, read on the forward strand.
TTCCACATGAAGCCATTGCTGAAATACCAGCTGGTCACAGCTGTTGAACAGGAAGTCACCCACCATGGTGTCACTGGGCTTGGGGAGGTCCACAGGAATGTGTGCACTAAGGTACCGGAAAAACTCACTAGAAAGTAAATACTACTGGGCCTCAAACACACTGCTGCAGGAATGCAACAGAAGCAAGAAGAAAAGCACACCAGAACTAGGAAGAGAAACCCTCTCTGCTACTGTGCCTTGCAGGGGCCCTCCAGCTTCTTTTGTTGACAAAGCCTAATATTTTACCAGCTGGCAAAGAAGAAATGTTTACAGGGTTCAGCTTTAGTTTTACAAAGCAGAGCGAAGAAGAGTGAACTGGAGTTGACAGTCAATAAGTTGCTAACTGGCACAGATGGTCTCTCTGAGGTACAGATAAAGGAAAGAAGGGATAGTCTTAGTATTGCTTTATTTCAGAAATCTAGCAGCCTGGAGTAGCCGGGAGAGAGCTAAAGCCATAGCATTGGTGACAAGGAACATCAGCTTTGTGCCAGTGAGTTTCTTTTTCATTCTTGCTTGACCACCAAGAGGAGGCCTGGACAGTGTTCTTATTCTGCAGATGGTACAGAGATCAGCATCAAGGGCAAACTGGGAAAGCAGAGAATTTCCCACCCAGGAGGCTTCCCTGCCTGGATGCTTCTGCAAACCCTGCTGGGGTTCAGGTAAGTTCCCAGTTGCCCCACAATAATGAGTGTTAATGAGTTTCTGCTGGAGCCTCTCCCACTTCTGTGCCAGAGAGTTACATATATGGTCATGCCTTCTCTACAGACAAATACCATCTGCTCTTTTATTAAATAGAAATACCTTGAAATTTCTGTTGTGTGAATGTAACCCTCTTTAAATTCCTTAAAGAATGTAAGTTTTCCCTGTTGTTTTGTATTTTGGGGGTCATTTTAATGATATTATGAAAGGAGGCAGAGTTATATGTATACTTATATACCTGGAAGTACCATATTTTTAATATGCCACAAATCTGTTTTCCTATACTTGTTTTAACCGTATATTAAAAAGTTCAGTCTTCTTAGTTTGTATTTCTTATGCCCTTTCTAACCGAATTTAGAACTATGTAGCATCATCTCAGGGCTAAAAATATACTGCATGCTTTAGCGGTTTAATTTTTCTATACATATAGTGTAGCCAAACTCTAGCATCTTAAACAGACCTCTTCATCTGGAATGTTCTATGCTTGTCAGCTTAATTAATTAACATCATGGTAATTTGTGGGTTTAGAAACATTTGAGTTTTGCTACTTCATTCTTTTCTGGCCTGTAGGAAATTTATAAGGTTAATACAGAGAGTTCTATTTTAGTAAGCCTGTTTACTATTGGTAGAACATGACATTTGTGTTACTTAATACGTTAAGGCAGAGAGTTGGGAATTGGTATAAAACAAACAATTTTGCTATTAAAGTTTGAAAATGACAGAAAATTTCTCATTTGGGCTATTGTGCAGTATTGGTAAAATTAAAAGTGAAGAGCTTTATTTAGATGTGGAAAAAACTCCAAATATTACAGTTCTTAAAAAAATAAGACATTCCACTTGCTCTTGACTCATTCTTTGTTCAGTATCCCCCCAATGCTTCTTTCTCTACCTGGGTTGTGTTGCTAATCCCTCTTTGGAAGGATGGCTTTGAGTCAGGGAAAACCAGAGAAGGGACCCAGAAGAGCTTTTGTCTCTAGGAAGGGTCTAGTTTGCAAACTGCACAGCCTGAGGGAGTTCTGGGAAAAAAACAGAAATTCAGACTTACAGAAGTAAAACCAGCCAGTTCTATATTCTTGATGGGTCATAGGCTTAAAATTATTATTTTTAAATTATTTCAGTTAAAAGTATTCAATTAATAAAAAATAAATTATTTTGTAATTTCCAGAATCAATCTTTTTTCCTGTTCTAAAGAATTAAGAACAGTGCCAGTTTTCATCTTCAGGCCTGTCTGCTGTACTCTCAGACAGATTTATAGTGGAGCACTAGTCACATCTGTCAGTACAAATACTAACAGCACCCTGGGGGATTAGGACCCTTCAGCACCAGGACACTGGGACCCAGTTAACATGACTACATGCTCTCTTGATTTTTTTCATCTAATTAGTCTTCAATTTCAGTTTGAAGCCCATTTCCCTATATGAGAAAATGGAAATGAAATGGGAATTAAATAGTTTCCTCTCTGACATTGGTTAATTTTACACATTTTCCCTAAGCAGAGTCTGGAATTGAGTGTGGTAGGAAGGGGACGAGCTAAATGGGGATGTAGACCTTGCATAAACAATGTTATAAATTCAATATTTATATTTTATGAAGTAAAAATTAGAAATGCAGAAAACAAGACGGTCAAGGAAAACCTTGAACTAATGTATACGTTTTGTGTAAGTAGTATCTTTGTGCTTTGGTGTATAAAGCCTTTATATTTTTGTTAGTTGCATCCTTCAATAACTTCTATTATTTGTGGATTTTTATCTTATTTAAGAAGGCTTTTTTATCCTAATATTTAAAAAATTCTCTGGTGTTTACTTATAATTCTGAAGACTTTTCTACTCACTTTTGTCTCTTTGTTCCTTGTAGAATTCACTTTTAAACCAATACAATATTGTAAAGTAAAAAAAAATAATAATAAAATAAATTAAAAAATAAATAAAATAAAAATATCAAAAAAAACAGAACACACACACACACACACAAAAAGAATTCAGTTTTATGTATGGTACTAGGTACAAATTTAGAGGGTTTTTTCCTTCAGTAAATGTATGCTTTCCCAGAATCATTAAGGTCTGTCCTTTTCTACTGAGATAATATGCTGATTTTAGCATAAACGATCCTAATTTCTGCCATGTTCTGTTACTTGCTTCTCTCGTCTGTTTTAGTCTTGTGTGTATTTGTGCTTAGTTGCTTCAGTCGTGTGTGACTCCTTTTGACACCACTGACCACAGCCCGCCAGGCTCCTCTGTCCATAGAATTCTCCTGGCAAGACTACTGGAGTGGGTTGCATGCCCTACTCCAGGGCACCTTCCCGACCCAGGGATCTAACCCGCGTCTCCTGCGATGCAGGCACGTTCTTTACTGCTAAGCCGCTGGAGAAGTCCGTTTCAGCGATCTAGTTGTCAGTTATTGTAGAGTCATTTCAGATTTAGAGTTGACAAAAAATGTCTTAGAGCTTTTATTTATTTTTTTAAATTTTATTTTATTTTTAAACTTTACATAATTGTATTAGTTTTGCCAAATATCAAAATGAATCCATCACAGGTATACATGTGCTCCCCATCCTGAACCCTCCTCCCTCCTCCCTCCCCATACCATCCCTCTGGGTCGTCCCAGTGCACTAGCCCCAAGCATCCAGTATCATGCATTGAACCTGGACTGGCATCTCGTTTCATACATGATATTTTACATGTTTCAATGCCATTCTCATGTTCTGACATCCAAATAAGACATTTCCTCTCATTATTAGTCATTGTCGAAATTTTGTTGACCTTGAAGATTTTCCTTTTAATTTTAATGGACCTCAGAATCAGGAATTTGGTAAGTTCCATAAAAAATTTTGAGATTTTGATTGAAATTGCATTCAATTCACAGGTAAAAATTGAATCTTTCTGTTCAGATTTTGATATTTTCTCTATTTCTTCATGTCTTCCTTTATGCCCTGTAGTAAAGGCTTATGGTTTTCTTCACATACGTATTTCACTTCTATCAGTCGGTTTACTATTGAATATTGGACACACCCACACCCACACACACACATACATGTTCTTGATACTTTGACCTTTCAATTGGTTGCTTGTGTGCAGAAGAGTTATTTTTTCTATTGTGACCTTGTGTCTGAACAACCTATTAAACTCTTTTAAATATTTGCCTTTTATTTCTTTTCATTTGATTTTCCTAGATCTTCTAGATATTCTTTTCTAATATTTATATCTCATTTGTTTTCTTAATTACCTTATTTAGGACCTTTGATACATAGTTGAGTTCTTAGTGGTGAAATGATAGCAAACTTGCTTGTATTTCTTCTCATTTTAATGAATGTGCTTTTAATACATTTTTATCATTTTGGGATTGAATCTTGTCAAGAGCTTTATTAACCTCTACTGAGACAGTAATCTGGTTGGATTTCTGATTCTGTTAGTGTACTGAATTACATGAATAGATTTCCAGATATTTAATCATTGTTCATACTTAGTATATACCATTTGTCGTGGTAGAGTTTGGTTTTCAATCATATTATTTTTTTCTGAAGCAACATGCCAAATACATCACCCCACCTTCCAGGATAATTTGTTACATACCTCTAGAAGTCTCTTTCACACTGTCCGAGTTATCCACTGTATTATATGTTTTATAAGAGTTGGAATTTTACTTTGTGGGAGATAAAAAAGAAATAGAAGTAAGAAGAAATGCTAAGTTTCATATATGTGCTCCTGGGGGTATTGCAACGTGTATAAATCATATCCCTAGATGGGCCTAAGATTGTGTTGGCTCAGAAATACTTTTTTCTTTTGGGTTTTGCAGAAATGGAACTTAATTTACTAATCATCAGTATATTAATCTGATGAGGGTGAAGATTCAAGTGATTTAATTGAGTTTATTCCAAAGTTCTTAGTCAATGTGACAGCAGTAAGAATTTGTGTCGCTTATACACTGTACTTAATGTGTAGCGTCCTTAACATACACTATCTAAATTAATCTTCACAGCAGTGGTGGGGGCAGGAAGATTTATTATCACCCCATTTAACAGGTATGAAACTGAGGTTTGGAGAAGATTAGCGACTCAACCGAGGTCACATAGAGAATAAGTGATTCGACTAAGACTAGATCTCCAAGTCTTCTTAATCCTAAGTCCAAATTCACTCCATCTCTGTCTTAGACTTTTTGTTTGATGAAAACTCTGTGTGGTAGAAACTGGCACAGAAGCAAAGAAAGTGTAAAATCCATTCTTTCCCTTCCATCTCTTTCCCACTCTCTCCAGTAATTTCAATTTGAGGCAATTAGCAAAGGATCCACAAGGAACATTTCAACATATCATAAACATTTTAATTTTGAACTACCTTTTCCTTCTCTCCTAAATTAAGGAAGTCACTAAACCACAGGGGCAATGTATCACTATGATATGACTCTGCATTTGTTGAGCTCCTTTGGGTCAAAGAACATACAGTGCTGTATAGACATTAACTTTCACAACCTGTGGATACTTAGTGTGAGTAGGCAAGGAAGTAATTCAATCTCCATATTGTGGGTAATGAAGTCATGTCAGGAAAAGGTGCCAGGATGGTCCCAAACCTCAGGGCAAATGCAGTGAGAACTGGGAGGACCAAGACACCTGTAGCCCTCTCTCCCTCCCGTGTCCCTTTTTTACCACCTGAAGCTCAGCCCTCCCAAAGAGAAGAAGCTGTCTCAGGACACCCTAATCACTGATGAAGCAAAGGAGCAGAGTAAAACATGTAGATAGTCCTTATTACATACACCTGGCATTCTAGCATAGTTCTTCATGGAATATGCAAATAGAAGAAAGACTATCTTGTTTTTTCCTGTAGAAACATTTCATTATATCATGATGCTGGCTTTCATGATGCTTTTGATAATTCAGATATTTTACTGGATTCTCATGCAAACATTAGACTGAAAAGAATTGTTGGCATCTCATTTCTACACTAAACTATATCGGAGAAGGCAATGGCACCCCACTCCAGTACTCTTGCTTGGAAAATCCCATGGATGGAGGAGCCTGTTAGGCTGCAATCCATGGGGTCTCTAAGAGTCAGACAAGACTGAGCGACTTCACTTTCACTTTTCACTTTCATGCATTGGAGAAGGAAATGGCAGCCCACTCCAATGTTCTTGCCTGGAGAATCCCAGGGACGGGGGAGCCTGGTGGGCTGCCGTCTATGGGGTCGCACAGAGTCGGAAACGACCTAAGTGACTTAGCATAGCATGATAATATATACTCTGCATAGTTCAGTCTTTATAAGAGTGCAATTAAACCATTCTGTGCTTAGTTACATGAGGTTACAAGTCTACATGAGGTTCCTCCCCCCAACCCCATGTAGTACTGTAACGTTAACAATTGAGCAGCAACCATCACAAAGCAGGTAAATGGAGAGTGATGTGCAAGTCTATCTAAAGACCAGAAGATAGGGGTAGAACTGTATGTATGTGGAGCATAAAAGAGATAGACCGGAAAGTAAGAACTGGAGGGTGGGCTCTGAATCTAGAAAATCTATAGGTGAGGTGGAAGGTGAGGTGGAGGGTCATAGGGTATCAGAATGGTACCAGTGAGCAGAGTTAGACTTGCTTCTGGGGTAGAGACTGGTTGACTTAGAAGAAAAGGGAAAAGTGAAAAGTGAAGTCGCTCAGTCATGTCCGACTCTTTGCGACCCCATGGACTGTAGCCTACCAGGCTCCTCTGTCCATGGGATTTTCCAGGCAATAGTACTGGAGTGGATTGCCATTTCCTTCTCCAGGGGATCTTCCCAACCCAGGGACTGAACCCAGGTCTCCCACATTGTAGACAGACACTTTATCGTCTGAGCCACCAGGGAAGTCCTGATAAGAAGAAAAGGGAACACCACTCCAAATGCCACTCATTGGTGAGCTGGCAGAGAGCACTCCAGGTGAAAGGGACCAAGGATTATATTCAACTGAGAAGAACCATTACCCAAGGTAATAAGAAACAGATCAACTGAGAGGAGAATCAGGAACCACACTGGTGTTTAAAAAGACAATACTTGTTAAATTGAAAAGCTGAAGAGAAAAAATAATGGGAGACTGACTAAAGGCAGTTAGTCCTGGAGAACTGAAAACAGAACCAAGCGAGGGGTGAAAATTCCGTGAAGTGAGAAGTTCAGGATTTCCAAACTAGGAGTTTGATTGAAATATCTTCCAGTAAAGTGTCTGGCATATGCTACAGGGACTGGCAGATGGGCTCAAAGAAGCTGGCTGGACTGGCCAGGAGTCTTAGGTTCCAGGAGGAAGGCTGCATGTAGGATTCAACTCAACTCCTTAAAAGTAGGAGTTGAGTTCTAGTTCAGGTTTTGAAAATTGCAGGAGACTTTCACCTCTACTCTACCAATGAGAATAAGCAACAGAATTCCAAGTGTTTTTAAACCAGTGGCAGAGCCAAGGACACAAAGAAATATACATAAATTCTTTCTCTTCCTCGGAGACAAAAAAACCCAGGACTCCTTTCATACCTGGAAGAGTGGTAGGAAGGGGCTGAATATGTTATAGGCAGAGGAAGGAGAAACTACCCAATTTTAACTAACTTTGAGTAGATGCACGTTGTCTGACATGACTATTTAGAAAGCCAAGGATCCCTATCCAGAGAGCAAGCCTGCATGACCCTCTAACTTATCCATGGACTTTTACCAAGTGCATAGGGGTGGCAGGCAAAGGATAGAGAAGCTAATAGTGCCCTCCTAAGGCACATGTGGACTTTCCCAAGAGCAGGACAGTAGCTTGGTGAAGTCTGACTGGGGGCAGGAGAGGAGAGCTGAGAGAAGTCCTGCCACAGCCCTCTGGAGTGCTATGTAGTCACCATCCAAAGGTTTAGTTCAGTGACTCAATCATGTCTGATTCTTTGTGACCCCATGGACTGCAGCACGCCAGGCTTCCCTGTCCATCAACTCCCAGAGCTTGCTCAAACTCATCTGCATTGAGTCGGTGATGCCATCCAACCATCTCATCCTCTGTCGTCCCCTTCTCCACCTGCCTTCAATCTTTCCCAGCATCAGGGTCTTCTCCAGTGAGTCAGTTCTTCACATCAGGTGACCAAAGTATTGGAGTTTCAGCTTCAGCATCAGTCCTTCCAATGAATATTCAGGACTGATCTCCTTTAGGACGGACTGGTTTGATCTCCTTGCAGTCCAAGAGACTCTCAAGAGTCTTCTCCAACACCACAGTGCAAAAGCATCAATTCTTTGGGGATCAGCTTTCTTTATGGTCCAATTCTCACATCTGTACGTGACTACTGGAAAAACCATATCTTTGACTAGACGAACATTGGTTGGCAAAGTAATGTCTCTGCTTTTTAATATACTGTCTAGGTTGATCATAGCTTTTCTTCCAAGGAGTATACATCTTTTAATTTCATGGCTGCTGTCAGCATCTACAGTTATTTTGGAGCCCAAAACAATAAAGTCTGTTACTGTTTCCATTGTTTCCCCATCTATTTGCCATGAAGTGATGGGACCGGATGCCATGATCTTAGTTTTCTGAATGTTGAGCTTTAAGCCAACTTTTTCACTCTTTTTTTTTACTTTCATCAAGAGGCTCTTTATTTCTTCTTCACTTTCTGCCATAAGGGTGGTGTCATCTGCATATCTGAGGTTATTGATATTTCTCCCGGCAATCTTGATTCCAGCTTGTGCTTCATCCAGCCCAGCGTTTCTCATGATGTACTCTGCATATAAGTTAAATAAGCAGGATGACAATATACAGCCTTGACGTACTCCTTTTCGTATTTGGGACCCATCTGTTGTTCCATGTCCAGTTCTAACTGTTGCTTCCTGACCTGCATAGAGGTTTCTCAAGAGCCAGGTAACTTACACCTTGGAAGGAAAGTTATGACCAACCTAGACAGCATATTAAAAAGCAGAGACATTACTTTGTCAACAAAGGTCCGTCTAGTCAAGGCTATGGTTTTTCCAGTGGTTGTGTATGAATGTGAGAGTTGGACTATAAAGAAAGCTGAGTGAAGAATCGATGCTTTTGAACTGTGGTGTTGGAGAAGACTCTAGAGAATCCCTTGGACGGCAAGGAGATCCAACCAGCCCATCCTAAAGGAAATCAGTCCTGGGTATTCATTGGAAGGACTGATGTTGAAGCTGAAACTCCAATACTTTGGCCACCTGATGCAAAGAGCTGACTCATTTGAAAAGACCCTGATGCTGGGAAGGATTGAGTGCAGAGGAAAAGGGGATGATAGAGGATGAGATGGTAGGATGGCATCACGAACTCAGTGGACATGGGTTTGGGTGGACTCCGGGAGTTGGTGATGGACAGGGAGGCCTGGCGTGCTGCAGTTCATGGGGTCACAAAGAGTCAGATACAACTGAGCGACTGAACTGAACTGAACTGAAAACAGTCAAAGCCTTTGGCATACTTCATAAAGCAGAAATCTATGTTTTTCTGGAACTCTCTTGCTTTTTTGATGATCCAACAGATGTTGGCAATTTGATCTCTGGTTCCTCTGCCTTTTCTAAAACCAGCTTGAACATTTGGAATTTCACGTATTGCTGAAGCCTGACTTGGAGAATTTTGAGCATTACTTTGCTGGCATGTGAGATTGGGATTGGAATGAAAACTGACCTTTTATAGTCCTGTGGCCACAGCTGAATTTTCCAAATTTGCTGGCATACTGAGTGCAGTGCTTTCACAGCATCATCTTTTAGGATTTGAAATAGCTCAACTGGAATTCCATCACCTCCACTAGCTTTGTTCATAGTGATGCTTCCTAAGGCCCACTTGACTTCACATTCTAGGATGTCTGGCTTTAGGTGAGTGATCACACCATCATGATTATCTGGGTTGTGAAGATATTTTTTGTACAGTTCTTCTGTGTATTCTTGCCACCTCTTCTTAATATCTTCTGCTTCTGTTAGGTCCATACCATTTCTGTCCTTTATTGAGACCATTTTGGCATGAAATGTTCCCTTCATATCTCTATTTTTCTTGAAGAGATCTCTAGTATTTCCCATTCTATTGTTTTCTTCTATTTCTTTGTACTGATCACTGAGGAAGGCTTTCTTATCTCTCCTTGCTATTCTTTGGAACTCTGAATTCGAATGGGTGTATTTTTCCTTTTCTCCTTTTTGCTTCTCTTCTTTTCACAGCTATTTGTAAGGCCTCCTCAGAAAGCCGTTTTGCTTTTTTGCATTTCTTTTACTTGCGGATGGTCTTGATCCCCGTCTCCTGTACAATGTCATGAACCTCCGTCCATAGTTCTTCAGGCACTCTGTTTATCAGATCTAGTCCCTTAAATCTATTTCTCACTTCCATTGTATAATCATAAGGGATTTGATTTAGGTCATACCTGAATGGTCTAGTGATTTTCCCTACTTTCTGCAATTTAAGTCTGAATTTGGCAATAAGGAGTTCATGATCTGAGCCACAGTCAGCTGCTAGTCTTGGTTTTGCTGACTGTATAGAGCTTCTCCATCTTTGGCTGCAAAGAATATAATCAATCTGATTTCGATGTTGACCATCTGGTGATGTCCACGTGTAGAGTCTTCTCTTGTGTTGTTGGAAGAGGGTGTTTGCTATCACCAGTGCAAACTGGTAAAACTCTATTAGCCTTTGCCCTGCTTCATTCTGTACTCCAATGCCAAATTTACCTGTTACTCCAGGTGTTTCTCGATTTCTTACTTTTGCATTCCAGTCCCCTGTAATGAAAAGGACATCTTTTTTGGGTTTTAGTTCTAGAAGGTCTTGGAGGTCTTCATGGAACCGTTCAACTTCAGCTTCTTCAGTGTTACTAGTCAGTGCATAGACTTGGATTACTGTGGTATTGAATGGTTTGCCTTGGAAATGAACAGAGATCATTCTGTCATTTTTGAGATTGCATCCAAGTACTGCGTTGCAGACTCTCTTGTTGACTATGATGGCTACTCCATTTATTCTAAGGGATTCTTGCCCACAGTAGTAGATATAATGGTCATCTGAGTTAAATTCACCCATCCCAGTCCATTTTAGTTCGCTGATTTCTAAAATGTCAACATTCACTCTTGCCATCTCCTGTTTGACCACTTCCAGTTTGTTTGATTTGTGGACCTAATGTTCCAGGTTCCTATGCAATATTGCTCTTTACGGCATCAGACCTTGCTTCTATCATGAGTCACATCCACAACTGGGTATTGTTTTTGCTTTGGCTCTGTTTCTTCATTCTTTCTGGAGTTATTTCTCCATTGATCTCCAGTAGCGTTTTGGGCACCTACCGACCTGAGGAGTTCATCTTTCAGTATCCTATCTTTTTGCCTTTTCTTACTGTTCATGGGGTTCTCAAGGCAAGAATACTGAAGTGGGTTTGCCATTCCCTTCTCCAGTGGACCACGTTTTGTCAGAACTCTCCACCATGACCCGTCTGTCTTGGATGGCCCCACACGGCATGGCTTAGTTTCATTGAGTTAAACAAGGCTGTGGTCCGTGTGATTAGATTGGCTAGTTTTCTGTGATTGTGGTTTAAGTCTGTCTGCCCTCTGGTGCCCTCGCTCGGTGCCTACCATCTTATTAGGGTTTCTCTTACCTTGGACATGGGGTACTTCTTCACGGCCACTCCAGCAAAGTGCAGCCGCTGCTCCTTACCTTGGATGTGGGGTATCTTTTCACGGCCACCACTACTGTCCTTGGACGTAGGGTGTTTCCTCTCGGTGGCTCGCCACTCCAGCACCGTGCAGCCAAAAGATCCACAGGTCGACTATAGATTAAATGACACGGTGCCCCTTTTCCCCAACAGTATCTCACCAAGAAAGATGAGGCCTTTTCTTTGGATAAATATTATTTAGTCTCTGTTTTTCTTCTATTAAAAAATGTCTGCAAAAAATAAGGTATAAGACCAATGAAGAAACAAGTGAATGTGACTCTTGAACCCAAAAGATGAAAGAAGCAATAGACATAGATATGGTCCAGTTTTTTAGTTATTAGGCAGGATTTTAAATGACTTTGCTAAGTATTTTCAAGGACCTACTGGGAAAAAATGGTAACATGCAAGAACAGATGTGGAATTTCAGTGGAGAGATAGCAATTTCTTTTTTAAAGTTGGGGCATGAGAGTCTAGAAAGTGAAAGAAATCAGTAGGCAGAGAAATAGAGATGTGATTTCTGACCCCAGGGCAGTGACTGCTTATCCTGTGCCATGCTTTTGTGCTCCTTGTTGCACATGTGTGTTCACAGTTGCTAATTATGGAAAAACAAATAAATAAAAACCAAAACCAAAGCAAGCCAAAGAAAGCACACAGAGGCTGCAGAAATTTGTGGCCTAGGAAGCGAGGCTTGTAACTAAATCCTGGATTCACTTATTTTCCCCAAAGAATAGGTATGTTTGAAATTCTGTACGATCCACACAGTGAGTGATATTCTTTGTCATTTTCCCTAGCTTTATTTGGAGAAATCACTCAGATACATCAGAAGAAAATGTCTGAGTTCCAAACTCCAGAATAGTGATAAATGTCTATAGATAATTTTAGAACATTCTATTTTCTTTACAGTTATTTATTTATTTATTTTTTAACCTGTAAAGGAGATCAAAGTTCATAGCAAGGAGACTGGGCTTTTTGCATAAACCCATCGTCAAGGCCTCTTTTCTGAGGTTTTTCTCAGTGAAGATCACTTTTTCTTACAGCATAAAAAGTGCTGTCATGTTTTTGCTGAGAATGGTCAAAGGCTTGTTTTGGTATCATGGACAAAGTTGGGTAAACTTTTTTTTTTTTTTTTCAGGCTGCATTTTTCTGTTCCCTAGGAAGTCAGTTGACCTTTCTCTCTTTCTTTTTCTTTTTTTAAAATTTTCTTTCATTGAAAAGGAGTGGACTGGCTCACACAAAATGTGGCTTTATGTTGTGCTTTTTAGTTGAGAACAAATAATGGGTCTGAAACAGACCCCAAATGCCTGCCTTTTCCAGGAAATGAAAAGTTTTTCTCTCGATTTGTGATTATCCATTTTGAAATTGTTTGTCACCTACCTCTGTACTTTCCTGTTCAGGTCTTTAGAATAAAAGTTCAAATCTTTGTTACATATTTTTCTTGGGGATGGACCCAACCAGAGAAAATTCAGTTTGAAATTAGTCAGGATCAGCTTCATAATTTTCAGGGCCCAGTGGAAATGAAAATATGGAGCCCTTTGTTCAAAAATTGTTAAGAATATTAGAATGGTGACAGCAGAGTATTAAACCAAGTGTGGAGCCTTTCTATTTGTGAGGCCCTGTCCAACTGCATAGCTTCACAGCCCATAAAGCCAGCTTCGGAATTTGGATTATCTCAGCTTCTGGTTCTTTAGGACGTTGTTGATCATTCATGAAGCTGCTCATCCAGATCTTCTAGAGACATAGTTGTGAAGATGTGCACTGCATGGTTCTAGGAAGCACCATCACATTCTTTGTCATCATCAGTTCAGTTCAGTCACTCAGTTGTGTCTGACTCTGTGCGACCCCATGAATTGCAGCATGCCAGGCCTCCCTATCCATCACCAACACCCAGAGTTCACTCAAACTCACATCCATCAAGTCGGTGATGCCATCCAGCCATCTCATCCTCCATCATCCCCTTTTCCTCCTGCCCCCAATCCCTCCCAGCATCAGAGTCTTTTCCAATGAGTCAACTCTTCGCATGAGGTGGCCAAAATACTGGAGTTTCAGCTTTAGCATCAGTCCTTCCAATGAACACCCAGGACTGATCTCCTTTAGAATGGACTGGTTGGATCTCCTTGCAGTCCAAGGGACTCTCAAGAGTCTTCTCCAACACCACAGTTCAAAAGCATCAATTCTTCAGCGCTCAGCTTTCTTTACAGTCCAACTCTCACATCCATATATGACCACTGGAAAAACCACAGCCTTGACTAGACAGACCTTTGTTGGCAAAGTAGTATCTCGGCTTTTCAATATACTATCTAGGTTGGTCATAACTTTCCTTCCAAGGAGTAAGCATCTTTTAATTTCATGGCTGCATCACCATCTGCAGTGATTTTGGAGCCCCAAAAAATAAAGTCTGACACTGTTTCCACTGTTTCCCCATCTATTTCCCATGAAGTGATGGGACCAGATACCATCATCTTAGTTTTCTGAATGTTGAGCTTTAAGCCAACTTTTTCACTCACTCTCCTCTTTCATTTTCATCAAGAGGCTTTCTAACCCGTTTGTCATCATAGATAGAGATAATTATTGTGGCATTTTTCCTGGCATATGGCAAAAAAAAAAAAAATGGCTTAAGGAAGAAGAGTGGTTTTTCAATACACAAAGATGTTATTTGGACAAGTAGTAGCTGCCTTTGCCAACTCCCTTTTTCCTCCCCATCAACATTTTCTCTTTCCCTGCCTAGTTGACCTCCTGATTTATGTGTGTCTATTTCTCTTTTCCTCTTTCTCCTCTCTTCTCTTCTCTAGTTTCTTCACTGTCTTTTTTTCTATGTTTTGTGTTTTTCCTTTCTCTAGCCTTTACTTTGCTCCCAAAGCCTGGGTCTATAGAAGTCTCCTGAGAAACTGGCATTCAATCTTCGGTTGGATTTCATTCAGTTTGTCCCATCTTTAAGGTAGTATTCCATTTTAAATCCTCAGTTCTAAATCCTCATTTTCAATCACATATTCTCTATCTCTTATTTACAAATTCTAATCTTTCATGTGTCTCAAGATTATAAGCTCTGAGAGGGAGCTACTCTCTCAGTCATCTTGGGGCCCCCATTTTCTTTGCATGTGGAAAGTGCTTAAATATAAGAGCTTTTTGGTGATGCTGGGAGACATTGAAAAACAGGATTGGAAACAGGGATATACAGAGACACCCTTGATTTCATCTTACTTGGAATTTAGAGTAACCTGAGGATAGTCAAACTCTACATCTGCAGTCACATGTCTCAGAATAGCCCAAGAAAGAGAAAACAGAGGCTTTTGCCAACTCTATTGATGTCAAGGATGACAACTCCACATGCCAAAAAGCAGGAAGCCCCAGTTGCCCTGTTCATTCTTGGTTCAGGATAAAAAAGTAATCGAAAGGAGAAAGATGAAGCGTATCTGGCATCATTTTTTCTTTTTTGCCCCTTACCCACAAGACTAGGAAGAGAGGAAAATAAAATTTAAAAAATCAAGGTAGCATCATAATGATTTTTTAGAAACCTTAGATATCAATGCTAGGGCAAACTTTGTTAAATCCCAGAAAGGTTAATTAGTAGCTCTTGTGGGGAAAGCTTTGAGAGCCCTTTAATTGGACCAATATCTTCATTTTTAAAAATAGAATCTTTTGAACATTGAAAGCCCATAGTGGTCAGGTGTGCCAAGGAGCAGGATATTGAAAACTGCTGTTTTCTCAGGTGATTTGGTCAAGAACCACCCCTACCATCACTAAGACTTCCTCTTGCCCTGCCTAGAAATACCAAAATTTTAAAAGATTTACTCTGATTTCAAAATTTTGTAGTTTGGCTATCCATGATATGCCACCATTATTATTATTTTAGTTGAGGAACCGCACAGATCTCTAAAGGAAATAAGTAAATAAGCCAAGGCCTAGGAATCTGATAATCATGTTTTCAAACCCTGAATTCCCATGAGAGAGCTTTGTCACCAATGTCCCCTGATTCCACCTAAGCCCCTGAACAGGACTGCATTGGCCTCCTTCTCCCATAGAAGGCCATTTCTATACCTGCAGAACCCACAGGCCCTGACTGTTGAATTCACTCCGCAGCACATCCTCATGTGACTCTAAGTGAGTGAATGTCGCTCAGTCGTGTCCAACTGTTTGCGGCCTCATGGACTATACAGTCCATGGAATTCTCCAGGCCAGAATAGTGGAGTGGGTAGCCTTTCCCTTCTCCAGGGGATCTTCCCAACCCAGGGATCAAACCCAGGTCTCCTGCTTTGTGGGTGGATTCTTTACCAGCTGAGCCACAAGGGCAGCCCATGTGACTCTAACCAAGGTGTTTATTATCAGTCTTTAAATTCAGGTAGTTCGGCAGAGCCTAGGAAAACATGTGTATTTGTTCTGTGCCTCTGAAAGCTTGGAAACATGGAGGCACTGTGGAGCTGAGGGAACATTTATTGAGTAGACTGCAGGCATTGTTCTATTCTGAAATCAAGCAGTGACCATGAAAGGCGAGGTCTCTGCCCTCATGGAACTGATGTTCTACTGGTGAGTGTAGATGGGCAGTCTGCCCTGCCACCAGGGAGCTCTGTGTCTTTGAATAAGCAGTTTACTGCATGAAGCCATGGTGTCTTCATCTCCTAAGAAAGAGTGAGACCTTTGAAAGGCTTTGTGCTCAACTCAAACATTTCTCTCTGTTCTTCTTTCTCTCGTATTCAAACAGCAAGAATCTGATCCTTGTGAAAAAGACCCAAGCTGGATAAAAGCAGATGTGTACACATTGAAGGATCCTACAAAGTAACTTGACTTTTTTGCTTTGATGTTAAAGTGAGTTCTTTGAGGCTTCCGTTTGATAAACAGGACAGAACAAAACAAAGCGAAAGCCTGAAGCAAACTTACATTAAGGGCCAAGCACTTTTGTCTTAACCTAAGGAACAAAACCAACCAGTTGCAGTTGTGCCGGGTCTATGAAATACAGGCTGAGCGTTAATGCACAATTGAAACTAAGCAGTCTATGGTTGGTCAATGGTGTCACTAACTGGCCTTTGTGGCCACATTTCTTTTCTTTCTTTGGCCTTTAAAGCTGGTTGCCATGCAGAATTGTTTTATTTTCGAGAAGTAATAAAATTAATATGTACTGAGTCTGGATCTTCCTCTGTCTTATAATAATTCCTTTTAGCCTTGAGTACTATTTATTCACTAAAGAAATGCCTGCTTGTGCCTGGTACTGTTTTAGGCACTGGAGATATAGTGAAAAACAAGGCAAAACAGTGCCACTCTCATGGAGCTTACATTCTAGAAGAGAAAGACAGGCAATAAACAAGCAAATGAATGAATAAACAATTCCAGACAATCTGAAAGTGCTGTGAGAAGAGTGCAATAGTAGCCTGTAAGTACCTGGGTATGGGGAGGAAGAGGTGCTTTAGTTTGAGTGACCAAAAGGTTCTGTCTACGGAGGCGTCTAATGAACTGAATCTGGGCGATACAAAGAAGCCAGCATAATTGCTTACTCCTGCACTGACTGTTCATATTATTTAATAATAGTTATAAAATTAAACATAAATGTAAAATGATGTAGCCCATGAGAAACACAGTTTGATGGTCCCTAAATAAGTTAAATGTAAAATTACCATAAGTGAGTGAGTGAAGTCGCTCAGTCATGTCCGACTCTTTGCGACCCCGTTGACTGTAGCCCACCAGGCTCCTCTGTCCATGGGATTCTCCAGGCAAGAATACTGGAGTGGGTTGCCATTTCCTTCTACAGAGGATCTTCCCAATCCAGGGATCGAACCCAGGTCTCCCACATTGCAGGCAGAGGCTTTAACCTCTGAGCCACCAGGGAAATTACCATATGATCCAGCAATTCCACTTTTAGGTATACACCTAAAATAATTGAAAACAGTTGTTCAAACAAGAACTTAATACATGAATAGTCATAGCAGCACTTCTTACAGTAGCCAAAATGTATAAGAAAACCAAATGTCCTTATCAGTGGTGGATGGATAAACAAAATGTGCTGTATCCATACAGTGGAATATTATTCAACCATAAAAAGGAATGAAGTACTGATAGATGCTAGAACGTGGATCGACCTTGAAAACATTATTTGCAGTGAAAGAAGCCAGACAAAAAGGCCACGTATTATATGATTCAACTTACAGGACATGTCAAGGCTAGGTAAATCCACAGAGATAGATAGCAGGTTAGTGGTTGATTAGGTTACTAAAAGTAGGGGATGGGAAGTGACTACTAATGGCTACAAGGTTTCCTTTCAGAGTAATGAAAGGTATTGGAACTAGACAGTGGTAATGGTTCCAGTGTCATGTGTGGATGTGAGAGTTGGACTGTGAAGAAAGCTGAGCGCTGAAGAATTGATGCTTTTGAACTGTGGTGTTGGAGAAGACTCTTGAGAGTCCCTTGGACTTCAAGGAGGTCCAACCAGTCCATCCTAAAGGAGATCAGTCCTGGGTGTTCATTGGAAGGACTGATGTAAAGCTGAAACTCCAATACTTTGGCTACCTCATGCGAAGAGTTGACTCATTGGAAAAGACCCTAATGCTCGGAAGGATTGGGGGCAGGAGGAGAAGGGGACGATGGAGGAAGAGATGGCTGGATGGCATCACTGACTCAATGGACATGAGTTTGAGTGAACTCCAGAAGTTGGTGATGGACAGGGAGGCCTGGTGTGTTGCGACTCATGGGGTCGCAAAGAGTAAGACACGACTGAGCGACTGAACTGAACTGAATGGTACTGTGAATGCACTTAATACCAATGAACTGCATACTTTAAAGTGGTTAAAATGGTATGTGTATTTTGCTACAATTTAAAAAAGTTAAACTCAAGTGTGATGTTTGACTCCAGTCCATACTGAGGGACATTTATATATACAGTTAGAAAAAAATCCTGAAAAGTAATTGTAGATTGTCTGGCTTAGCCCTTTGTTTCAGGGAGGAAGTTTAACTTGGTATTTATTTAGCCCCATGGTCTCTGGATTGATCCCTTGATCATTATATAGTATCGTTTTTTTGTCTCTTTTAACAGTCCTGAATTTAAAGTTTATTTTGTCTGATGTGAGTATTGCTTTTAGAGATTTATCAAGATAGATTTGAACACAAATATGATTGTACGAAGGAGGTCGTACATTGGAGAGATGCACATCTCTCCAATGAATCTGATTTTAATGTCTCAAACCATGTATAAATGAATAGAATGTGCTCTATATGGGCCTTCCCTGATGCACTCTAATGTCTGTTTTTTTAACTTTTTATTTTGTATTGGAGTATAGCCAATTAGTAATGTGATCATTTCAGGTGGATAGCAAAGGGACTCAGCCATACATATACATATACCCATGCTCCCTCAAACTCCCATCCCATCCTGGCTGCCATGTAACATGGAGCAGAGTTCCTTGTGCTATACAATAGGTCCATGTTGGTTATCCATCTTAAATATGTGTACTTGTCTATCCCAAACTCCCTAACTATCCCTTCCTCCCATCCTTCCCCCTGGCAACCATAAATTTGTTCTCCAAGTCTGTGAGACTATTTCTGTTATGTAAATAATTTCATTTGTATCATGTCTTTTTAGATTCTGCACGTAAGGGATATCATATGATATTTCTCCTTCTCTATCTGACTTACTTCATTCAGTGTGACAATTTCTGTGTGAACTCAGTCGTTTCAGTCATATCCAGCTCTTTGTGACCCCATGGACTGTAGCCTTCGAGGTTCCTCTGTCCACGCGATTCTCCAGGCAAGAATATTGGAGTGGGTTGCCATTTCCTTCTCCAGGGGGTCTTCCCAACCCAGAGATTGAACCCGTGTCTCCTGCATTTCCTGCATTGCAGGTGGATTCTTTCTTCACTCACTGATCCACCTGGGAAGCCCTGAAGACAAGCTCTAGTTCTATCCATGTTGCTGCAAATGGCATTATTTCATTTTTTGATGGCTGAGTAATATTCCATTGTACATATGTACATCTTCTTTATGTTTAACTTTTTATTTGTGAAGAACATTCTCACTTGCAAGCTTGTTGACTAATCCTGAAGTCTTAGGGAAAAGAGAAGGCTCTTAAGGAGTGGGTGTCAGGAGGTGATATTCATTATTAAGAGCACCAGACTTGTAATTAAAACAAGGGGAGAAGGTTTGTACATGTCTCCCAAGACCAAGTTGAAGACATGGCCATAGATAGAGGTAGCCCAGGGGAAGGGCAAGAACACTGGCCTGGCATTCCAGAGGCAGGATACTAGCCCTGGCCTCACTTTCCCTAACTTGCCTTGTGCGTCTAGAATGTCATTTCAATACATATATATATGTATTATCTACAAAGATTCCTATCTTTCACAAGCCTAGCACCTAAAGTGAACATAAATGGGAAAAAATAAGCACCTTTGATCAAACTTTAGAATATTAGTCACAGCAATAGACTGATGTTTCTTCATTGAGTTTGGTATCTCATCCATCTGACATTTCTTAGGATGATAAATGTGAAAATTATGTACCCCTCCAAGTTATTGATGACATCTAAAGAGTTTTCAAACCTCTGGTAAGAATGAATGTTGTGTTCTTTTTTTTTAAATCTCTCAAGTGAAGTGAAAGTATTACTTGCTCAGTTATGTCTTGACTCTTTGCAACCCCATTGACTGTAGTCCACCGGGCTCCTCTGTCAATGGGATTCTCCAGGTAAGAATACTAGAGGGGGTAGCCATTCCCTTCTCCAGGGGATCTTCCCAACCCAGGGATTAAACCTGGGTCTCCTATGTTGCAGGTAGATTCTTTATTATCTGAGCCATCAGGGAAGTCCCAAATTGTATTCTGTCACAAGTAGTATATCTCAAGTAGTATTCATTTAATCAAGTCGTTATGACCTTGTTCTTTCTTTGAATGTAATAAATAAAATGCTAGCTCTTGGCTTTCTCCCTGCCAGTTCCACTGATCTATATAGTTATTGGGAAAGTGAAATTCGATCAGTTGTGTCCTACTCTTTGTGACCCCATGGACTCTACAGTCCATGAAATTCTAGAGGCCAGAATACTGGAGTTGGGTAGCCCTTTCCTTCTCCAGGGGATCTTCCCAACCCAGGGATCAAACCCAGGTCTCTCACATTGCAAGCAGATAGTTACTGGGAGGTAGAGGTATATTTTGGAGAAGGCAATGGCACCCCACTCCAGTACTCTTGCCTGGAAAATCCCATGGGCAGAAGAGCCTGGTAGGTTGCAGTCCATCGGGTCACTCAAGTCGGACACAACTGAGCGACTTCACTTTCACTTTTCACTTTCATGCATTGGAGAAGGAACTGGCAACCCACTCCAGTGTTCTTGCCTGGAGAATCCCAGGGACAGCGGAGCATGGTAGGCTGCCGTCTATGGGATCACACAGAGTCGGACACGACTGAAGTGACTTAGCAGCAGCAGCGGCAGCAGAGGTATATTTAGATATATTTTTGAAGAAGTTTTGATACTTTTAGGCACAGGTATAAAGCAGTCCATGAGCTTATCTAAGAAAATGTTAGGATTGTCACAATTTCCAACAATCCAGAATTCAGAACGTTCTGTCTGCTTGTCAGTGGCAGCCTCTCAACCCCACCTCTGCCCCTACACCTTTTCTTTTCTTCATTTACTCTTCCTACCACACTCAGCATTGAGAATAAGCAATGCTATGTCTTGCTTAGGCAGTATTTGAATTCCCTCATCAACACATGAGAGAAGAGAGGCACATTCTGTTCTGTTTATTTGAGGCCCATTGTCTGCTTTCATTTTGACCCAGTTTCTTTTGGGGACTGGGAGTACAGGGAAAATTTAGGCCTCACAGGAGATTATCAATGGATGCTTTCAGGCAGTTCTTTGAGACGTGTGCCTGAGTAGTAATTACTTGCCTAGGATCCTGCATTCACCAGAAGTTTATTGTTCTCAAACAGGAGGAAAAACAAATCTTTGTAGTTTATTGTGAAACTTTCTACTTTTTCCAACTACAAGGACCCTGAAGGCAGGTTTAGGGTTTCACTTGCAGGTGTAAAGGCTTACTCTCTTTATCCCCTTTTACATGAAGGAAGGCCTAGCTCTGATGGGGGTGGTTAAAGCCTAGCCAGTCTAATAAAAGTGATGCCAGTGACTTTCAATGGAAACTTGGTATTTGAATATTGAAAAAAGTCACAACTAAAAGGTTTGAATCACCCTAAAAATGTATGAAAACAATAAAGACTCCTAATCCAGCATTAGTGGGCATGGCAACCCACTCCACTATTCTTGCCTGGAGAATCCCATGGACAGAGGAGCCTGGGGGCTATATAGTCCATGGGGCCACAAAGAGTCGGACATGACTGAGCAACTAAGCACAGCACAATCCAGCACAGTGTCTTCTTTATAGTGATATATACTCTGTGATTTTAAGACAGAGAGCTTAATCCTATGTGTCCATATATGTGTTGGAAGGAGGGAGTTGTATATAAAGATGAGAAAGAGAATCATAATATTAATATGCTCACAGGACACTCCTGCTAGCACCCCTGTGCTGGTGGGCTTTGGTAGTCACCATCTTTAATAACCGGCCTGGCATGGTCACTGATCCATGCCAGAAATGTTTATGTGCTTAGTCACTCAGTCGTGTCCGACTCTTGCGACCCCATAGACTGTAGCCTGCAGGCTCCTCTGTCCATGCCCATGCCAGGAGTGGACATCAGCTATATTGCTGATGCAGAGTCCTGGACAGCCCATTTTGTGCCAAGTTTTCATCCTTTATCTATCATGTTGTGGGGGAGGGGTCCTCTAGGAGGAATCCAAGTGGCCATCCTAGTGGCAGGGGGATCTTCGGTATCAGGGCAGTGGGTATTTACCAACCAGTATGAATACATTTGAATATTTCAACAACCAGTACGCAAGCTGCAGGTCTCTGCATCCTAGGCCTGTAAAGCGGTTCCTATCAAGACCTGGCCTACTTGGTGTCTAGAAGAGCTGGTTGTTGTTGTTAGGTGTTTGTTTCTTGGCTAGTATGCTTAATGTGATAATTTGCTCCTACGTCCTTGGTGTTCATCTGAATTGCTACCTAATTAAAACCCAGTCATTTGTCCTCAGCATTTCTATACCTATGATATTCGGTACAATAGAGGTCTGCTGACTACATCAGGAACACAAAACTATTTTGAGTCCTTGCTTGCTCTGAACTCATCTTACTGCTTGTTGGTGACTATTTCAAAGTGAAAGGATGCAGTAAAGTCACTGACTCTCCAGAGAAGCTTTTTTTTTTTTAGGAGAACTACATTGCGTATCTCCAGGAAAGGGTTGAAATATTGGAAGTCACAAAGTCATTGGTAGGGTGTTTGTGTTGGGGTCCTAATGGGTGTACAGGCTAGGCCTGGTTGCATAGTGGGTGGCGGGAAGGGGAAAGTATTGGAGAGGGATGAATTTATTAAGGAAGTTTGCAGTTGGGACATCTGATTGCCACAAAGAGATCTTCAGTGTTGGGAGAGATGCTGCCATCTTTTAATCCTGATCCTAAATGATGCTTTCATGTACTCCATGAAGAGATGCTTCTTTCTTGATTAGGTCATTGCCTTCTGAGCGGTTTAAGGCAATTTAAAAATAAGCACACAGTTGAATACTATAATGTAGTTAAGCAAGCTGTTTCTCACTGTGCAAGTTAACTTTTTTTCTATTTATGAGAATGGTTTTTATTATATTATGCACATGCTGAGCCATGGTGTGACTATACGATAGCCCTGTATAATATCAGCATTTAAGGTAGACTGTTTAAATAGATCCACAGGGGAATAAGTTTTCAGCAGGATCCCTTGTAGTGCATGAACCATCTCACAGCTTGATTTGTACCTTTACATCTTCTGCTCAATATGTTTTCTTTTCTTGATCCTTATGAACATCATTCAGAGTTAAAAAATACCATTTGCTTTCCATGGTTTAACTTAACTATTGTATTATGTTTAACTCTAACATGCCTTCTATGATAGAATCTGCTAGAGAGTCAGAGTAGGGTTTGATGCTCAAATGTTACCACTCACCCCTCTTCTTCAGGGTTTGGCTAAATTCAGCATGAACAACAGAACTTCACTAAATAGGACAAAGTATCTGTTTTATTTAGGATTTTCTGCTCATGGGTTAGATTGCAGAACACTGTGGTGCCCCTTACCATACTGCCTGAATTTTGAGTGTTACCCAGACTTCTCATCTGGAAACTGCTGGAAAAATTGGAACTAGCAAACAAAGACTTTCCTGGGTCTACTGAATAGCAGCTGGTTGCAGAGCATATAGCTAACTCCCTGATTAACTGGATCCAGTGGATGTCAGAGTTTCTTTAGTGTTAATCACAATCTCCTTCCTTAGGGAATGGCTAGATGGACCAGAAACCTTAAACAGAAAATCTATCTCCTAAGGAGGACCTTAGAAATCCCTTCTTGGATATATGGATTTGGGAAAGTAGGGTTTTGTCCACACCCCTTCTATCCCAACAGAGTTCATCTCATTATAGTTCATTGACCTTGTCTAAACTACTTGAAGTTACTTTTCTAATATGTAACAGAAAGAGTATACAGAAAGGTCCAGGATGTGGCTCTAGAGTTATATTGCCAGCTTAAGTCTTTCATCAGGTCTTCTTGGCTTGGCTAGTGGACTCCTCTTCTGTGCTCCATTGATGTAGCACACTGAGCCCACTCTGTCTCTTCACTCTGACAGCATTATGTTAAAATTCTTTCTCCCCTCCCCTTATAGTGTGAGCTCCTTGAGGCCAAAGATCATTGGCGATTTTATATCCTGAGCTCCTAGAATAGTGTCCACATTATAGTAGGTAATCAGTAAATATTTGTGAAACTAAAATCAAAGGCAAATGAAGCCATCTGGGAGAGGTCTTTTAATGGTAGGTCTAAGGGTGTGGATTTAAGCCCATTTGTAATTGGGAGCAATAGTGTATTTTGTGAAATGACATGATTGAAAAGGAATATGACTTAAAAAGTAATATTTTTTTTAAAGAAGCATAGACTCAAGATTAAAAAGACCTTACTGGATTACCTCATCCAGCCACCCATTTAAGGTTGACCCTCCTGTATAACTTAGTGGTTTTGGGGCCTTCCAGCATCTGCCATGGAAGCCTATTCCATTTTCAAATGAGCTAAAATATATTCTATAGCTTTATCACTAAGTTCTCCCTTGGAGATACCTGGACAACGTATTGCCTCTCTTATATATGCACACACCCAGTTCGTCGTTCCTCATATGATAGAATTTAGGGCTCGTTTATTATCCTAGTAACTATCCTCTAACTATTTTCCAGTGAATGTACATTACTTTAAAAATGTATCACTGTAACTGAAAGATATATTTCAGCTATGGTCCAGAGTAGAAAGGGTTTCTTGCCTCTGTAATCCCAGAAGCCATGTGCACATTAAACACAATTTATCTTACTAGCTTTATTGATGATCTTGTCCCATCACTGAATCTTGTTTAACTTTCAATTTTTGAAAATGTATTATTTTTCCAGAAATGTAGTCTTTACTGTTTTTTAATCTGGGTATCCCTCAGCCTCTATTTATGTAATTGCTTATAGACCCAAGTAGAAAATGTTACTTCCTATCCACCTCTCAACACCTGTCAAACCTCTCTAGTTTTGATGTATCTGATACCTTTCTCAGCTCTGTGACATCTAAGGATTGTGTGTGTGTGTGTGTGTGTGTGTGAGAGAGAGTTGCTCATTTGTGTCCGACTCTTAGCAACCCCATGGACTGTAGCCCACAAGACTCTGCCCATGGAATTCTCCAGGTAAGAATAATGGAATGGGTAGCCATTTCCTTCTCCAGGGATCAAACCAAGGCCTCCTGTATTGCAGGCAAATGCTTTACCATCTGAGCTACTAGGGAAGCCCCAGGACTTTATGGATATCCCTTTATTATTATTAGTCTTTACTCAACTTCATATGAAAATGTTCAGCTAGATGGGGCAAGGATAGAGTTCTATGGCAAGTGGCTGGAAACCTCTCTTGTGATGGGTGTCAACTTTGGGAATGGTTTGTGTTTATGACAAGTTTTATATCCTCCCCTCCCCCTAGAATGTATAATATCATAAGAGACTTTGTAAAATGCATTTGTTGAAGTCCAAATTTTGGTGTAATCAAAGGGAAAAATGCTTAGGCAGATATGGCCGATTCTGGGTAAAATTTTGCTGCCTTCTGGTGATTGCAGCTTCTCTTTCTGGCTTCTGATGAACAATTACTTTTAATAAACCATTTCAGATTTTTCCCAAACTCTCTCCCAAGGTGACCTCTATATTGCCTGCCCCCCAGTTGTTGGCACATCTTGTATTTTCCATAGTTATTCAAAGATTCTGACAGGGCTGGAGCTTTAGAGATCTCTTTTGTGAGGATTCATAATATCTAGGCTGTGATGATGCTGTGTTTAATTTCATCTTAAGTCTGTTGTCTGATTTTTTCCAGGCCTTGACTGTTGAGACCAGAATTTCTTCTTTTGTTGAATTATTACACTGTATATACAAAAGGAAAAAAACATCATTTTTATAGCAGAAAATGTCCAGAACACTTCTTTATGCCACTTTCTACTTATGTTAAATGCTCGAGGCCCAGTGTGCGTATAGATTTCTTTCATAAGTGGGCTTCTTCAAGTAATAGAGCTGCAGGTGGCAATAATGGCAAAAATGGATCTTTGGAATTAGGAAGTTGAAACAAAAATGGCCAGAACCTAGAACTGGAAAATCAGCATCAACTCTAGGGACTCTGCTATCTGGAGTCTGCTATGGCAGCAGTAGTTCACTGAGTCTCCACCCAGCTCTATGCCGAGGACAGGCTCAACTCCCTTCTGCCCACTTCCTTCCTGCCTCCCTCCCTTCCTGCCTGCCTCCCTCTCTCCTCTCCCTCCCTCCTTCCTTCGTTTCCTAGAGCTAAACTCAGGCTTAGTTAATCTATTTCCTCAGCTCCATTCTTTGCTTTATCTTTTAATTCTGTGCTACAGTTTATTAACTCTTCGGAATTTACATTTACCCATGTTTTGTTGTTGTTGTTGTTTTTTCTTTGTCATGTTTTTGACTTAGTCAAAATTTTGCCTCACTCTTGGCATTTTGGGGGCTGTTTCTTACCCATTCTCTTGTCTAGGAGGACTTTTATTTTCAGGAGGACTTTTAAGGTGTTGTCTGGAATAATTTAGGAACAGATCTCACCATAGACTTCAAGAAATTATATAATCTATATTTGTCCTAGTAGAACTGAATACTCCTCAGGTGTTTGCTTTTCTTTTCAATCAGATATGAGAAAACTTGCTAATTCTCTAACTCTGTAACAGTTATCATGAGCAATAACTTGTCACTCATGCCCACAGTCTCTTTCTGAGGATAACTGCTTTTTACTCCACTTGATCCGGGCTTAAACATGGCTGACTGGGTGACAGGTGCACGAGTGATCCAAAGACAGCAATCAGTGGGCTGGCCAGCAAAACGCTCTTCCCACTCAAGGGTGAAATGGGCCAACCAGATTTCTCTGGAAGGAAATTTCTTTCCTAACTAAAAATGGGAATAGGAGCAGGCAAAAAGGAGCTCAGAAGATGGAAACCCACAGAGAGACCACTGAGACACAAGAGAAAGACTAGGTGCTGTTCCTAAGGGAGAGGGGCGAAGATTGTTTAATGTCTCCCCCAGTCTTTGAGCAGATCCATATACTCACTTGCTTAAATAAATACTTTGTTTTATAGAACTTGGCACTAGGGAGGATGTGTGTAGTTTGGAGCCATGCACTGTTTCAAAGACTTCATCCTTCATTCTGCTGGAGGAGCTTCATTCTGCTCTGCATTGTCCTCTTGAGTAGATCAAAATGTTTTCTCTTGTCCTTTCTGTCAGGCATGCCTAGGAGGTCTCCCAGCTTCTCTGGGTACCAGATCCTAACATTAGTTAAAGTGGTGAAGAATGATTTTACTCAATAACTATTGTAATAGAGGAAAAGAGACTCCAATATAGAACTGGCACAATTTTAGATACAAAGACACATGGGAATTCATATCCAAGGAGCAGGATGAGCAGGTCAGTGGATGGAAATTACTAAAAGGAGACCTCAAGGGTAGGGGACTTCTTGCTTAAATGACTTAGCAGGATTCTTGCTACAACTGGACTAGACAAGCCAAAGACAGGACCCGAGGATGAAGCCTAGTTGAAGGAGGACTCGAAGGAACCTGTGTAACATTTGGTTAAGGAGAGAGTCTTTGCCAGCTCTCAACCTACCAAATTTTTATTGGATTTCTGGAACCACAGATGAATTGAAGCAGCATCTTGTTCTTGTTTTGGATGTTGTTCTCTTCTCCCTTTTGTATTTCTTGATTATATTCTTCTTAAGAGGTGTGTCAGTTCCCAATAGCTCAGACACGGTGGGCAAACAGGTCTTTGCATTTGTTTCTTTGGGCTTTATTTACAAGCCCATGGCTGCCAGGACTTGTGGGGCGAGAAGGTTTTCCTGGGAGTAGTCTGAGTAATACACAAAATACTGTATTCAAACAGTGTCTTCCCAGCCCTCTAACAGCTGAGGCATTGTTTGAGATTGAACTTGTCTCTACCCTTGGGATCTTACGTGAGAGCCCTTCCGGCACACGCACTCTAGTGGAGCTGTCAGCCTTCCAGTCACTTCAGACCAGTCACACCCAAATGCCACCTGGGAGTCCAAGCCAGGCTCAGCCAGAACTGCTCCCCTCTCACCTCCCAGCTTCCTTAGTACTTAGAAAAGAAGAACATACATCAAATACCCATTGAACCTCACTCTGACCCCTGCCTCAAAACTAAGAGAACTGCATTTATTCTTAACACTCTACAGTCTATATTAATACTTTAAAAAAATTAATTTTGACAGAACCTCCTCAGGCCTCTTTCCAAAAGAAGTGAGTTTTTCTGAAAATGATTGGGAAGAAAGGCACGAGTGAATGTTTAAAAGAATTAAAACACAGGCATTAAACTGGGACCTTGAGTGGGGCTGTGGGAAGTGGAGGGGGCTAAAGAGAACCATAGCTGAGAGCATTGTGGCTCTGAAATGAGGGCAGAAAAGCCATTTGGGGTTTTCAATAGAAGAATGGCTATTTCTTTGGATATTTCCAAGATTGCCACTCTTGGGGTTTGCCCTGCTTTTTCACTGCACCTTTTTTCTTTTCAAGAAAGTGGTAATGGTTTGGCATCCCACACATAGCTGCATTCTCCTTATAAATATGTGTACTTTGAAGTCTTCACTCAAATACAATATAATTTACTTTGGAAAATTGTTTTTTAGGAACATGGTATTAATTCAAGAAAGCTCTTACTGCTTTTATTGTTGCTAAAATCATATATTGTTTTTCACAGAATACCGCCATTTGTTTGCATTTCCCCACAGTTTTTGTTTTTGGGAGTTTTGTTCTGTTCTAGTGGCAGCTGAAGTGATTTTGAGTGTTTGCAGCATGATGTTAATTAACCAAATGTTTCAACCTGGAACTTTAAACACCTGGGCTGACATAAATTGCTCCGAATCAGTGTGGAAATCTTTGGAACTGTGGATATTGAAGATTTGGGGTGAAACACAGTAAATGGTAAAAGATTTTATGCTCTACTGGTTTTTTTTTTTTTTTGCTATATTCTTTTTTTTTTTTTTTAACTTTACAATATTGTATTAGTTTTGCCAAATATCGAAATGGATCCGCCACAGGTATACATGTGTTCCCCATCCTGAACCCTCCTCCCTCCTCCCTTCCCATACCATCCCTTTAGGTCGTCCCAGTGCACCAGCCCCAAGCATCCAGTATCGTGCATCGAACCTGGACTGGCAACTCGTTTCATACATGATATTATACATGTTTCAATGCCATTCTCCCAAATCTTCCCACCCTCTCCCTATGCAACAGAGTCCATAAGACTGTTCTATACATCAGTGTCTCTTTTGCTGTCTCGTACACAGGGTTATTGTTACCATCTTTCTAAATTCCATATATACGCATTAGTATACTGTATTGGTGTTTTTCTTTCTGGCTTACTTCACTCTGTATAATAGGCTCCAGTTTCATCCACCTCATTAGAACTGATTCAAATGTATTCTTTTTAATGGCTGAGTAATACTCCATTGTGTATATGTACCACAGCTTTCTTATCCATTCATCTGCTGATGGACATCTAGGTTGCTTCCATGTCCTGGCTATTATAAACAGTGCTGTGATGAACATTGGGGTACACGTGTCTCTTTCCCTTCTGGTTTCCTCAGTGTGTATGCCCAGCAGTGGGATTGCTGGATCATAAGGCAGTTGTATTTCAAGTTTTTTAAGGAATCTCCATAGTGGCTGTACTAGTTTGCATTCCCACCAACAGTGTAAGAGAGTTCCCTTTTCTCCACACCCTCTCCAGCATTTATTGCTTGTAGACTTTTGGTTTTTTTAAGCCAGAATAAAAACAGATGAATAAGTGTAGGGTGCTGTAGCAGAGTCTGTTCTCAGCAGCAGGCATGTCTTATGTACTCAAGGGTTAACCATCAGCAGCTCCCAGCATCTGTCTGAATTCAGAGAGCATAGGTCGAGTTTATGTTTGGCTGAATATGACCCTGTTCCCATTTCACTTCTCTATTCTGCCTACTCTTCAGCTTGATAAGTTAAAAAACATGGACAGTTGCAAATGAAAAGTCAAGGCTAGTCATGGGAATTGCTAGAGCAAAGGATTTGGTACCTAAATCCTTCCACTTATCCTTTCTTGCCTCTGGGGATTCTGGCCAACAGAATGTATGCAATAAAAACCAAATCTGAATGGAAAATGAAGCGCTGTTTTTATTAGTAACTGAGCAGGCACCTGATAACTTCACACAGACATCTACACAAGAAAGGGACTCTGGTAGGGCTGAAATGAGCCAAAACGGCTGTGCCTGTGAAGCAAGCGCACCCTTTCTTCCACCCAGTCTAAGGTACAGGAGTTAAAATAGAGAATAGTTGATTTGTCTGTAGCACAGTTTCTCAGAAGTAGCGCTAACGACATCTGAAGCCAGATCGTTGTTTGCTGTGAGGGCTTGCCTTCTCTCTCCACTAGATTTCAGTAGTGAACTTTCTCCACTCTTATTTTGACAACGAATGTCTCTAGACATTGCCAGACATTCCTTGGGTGGACAAAATTGCCCCTTGTTGACAACTACTGGCCTATGGGAAGTAGATCCCAACTGATCATGGTTTCCCAGTGATACATACGTTATAAAGCACAAGTTTAACCATGTACCCAAGAGGAAAGGGTCTAGAATAAGATGTGTTTATTAATAAATTGAGTACATAATATGATTGAACTGCTTTCCACCACTGTTTTCCAAATGTTACATATTAGAATCACCTGGGGATCTTGTCAAACTCCTGATGCCCTGGCCACACCTTTGTGTCAGTGAAGTCAGAATCTCTGGGTGGAACCAGACCATCAGGGTTTTTTTTAAAGCTTCCCAGGGACTTCAGCGTGCAGCCAAATTTGAGAACCAGTCCTTTACAGTACAGGCACTAGTGAGATATGGCCAAATTGCTTGATTTGCCAATATCCTGCCTAACGAACATCTTCTTGCCGTTATTCATTCCACATTACTGGTGAGTAGTTCTCAAACTTTAGCTTGCATAAGAATCACTTGGAGGGCTAGATGTTGAAAAAGAAACCTTTCTGATTCATTAGGTCTGGGGTGGAGCCCGATGTTTCACATTTCTGAAAAATTCCCAAGTGGTCTTGATGCTGCTGTCAGGAACCACCTTTGAGAACCACTTCTGATGACTGTCATTACAACCCTTTTACCCTTGGGTTAAAGGTACCCACGGTGGCCCACCTGTCCCAAGTCAGTAGTACCACCCAATGACAGACGGGGAACTACCTACCAAACTTCACTAGACTTTATCTCTTTTCATCTTCTCATGTTTTTTCCCTTTTTCCATCTTTCGTAAGTCACAGCCCACATAGTTCCATTGAAAGTACTCTATTATTGTAATCAACCTTAATAGTCCTCAGAAATACTCAGAATTTCTATTCAGAAATTTCACATGCCTTCCACACCCTTGGGGCTTTCCTGATAGCTCAGTTGGTAAAGAATCTGCCTGTAATGCAGGAGACCCTGATTCAATTCCTGGGTCAGGAAGATCCGCTGGAGAAGGGATAGGCTACCCACTCTAGTATTCTTGGGCTTCCCTTCTGGTTCAGCTGGTAAACAATCCATCTGCAATTTGAGAGACCTGGGTTCGATCCCTGGGTTTGGAAGATCCCCTGGAGAAGGAAAAGGCTACCCACTCCAGTATCTGGCCTAGAGAGTTCCATGAATTGTATAGTCAATGGGGTCACAGAGAGTCAGACACAACTGAGCGACTTTCACTCTCACTTTTCATATCCTTATTCACTGAATCTGTTTTTCATTTGCTAGCATTTTAAGAGTTTAGGAAAAGACTTCTTGTCTTCAGATTGTCCTTATCTGGTGATAGACCATCAGTGGGGATTTCTTCCATTTTTATTGTAGCATGTTGTGATACTTTGTTTTTGAAATAGACTTTGGGGATTAATTTAGAAATCTAACCATGATTTTATTCTATTTTTAAAAAACTTTTTATTTCATATTGGGGTATAGCCAATTAATAATGTCGTGATAGTTTCAGGTGAACAATGAAGGAATTCAGCCATATGTATACATGTATCCATTCTCCCCCAAATTCTCATCCCATCCAGGCTGCCACATAACATTGAGCAAAGTTCCATATGCTATATATTAGGTCTTTGTTGGTTATCCATTTTGTTAATAGTGGTGTGTACATGTCCATCCCAAATTCCCTAACTATCTCTTGGCCCTCAGCAACCATGAGTCTGTTTGCTAAGTCTGTGAGTCTCTTTCTGTTATGTAATTAGGCTGATTTGTATCATTTCTTTTTAGATTCCACATACAAGGGGTGTCATAACGATATTTCTCCTCTGACTGACTTCACTCAGCATGACAATCTCTAGGTCCATCCATGTTGCTGCAAATGTCATTATTTCATTCTTTTTTATGGCTGAGTAATATTCCACTGAATATAGGTACCACATCTTCTTTATCCATTCCTCTGTTGTTTCCATGTCTTGGCTATTGTAAATAGTGCTTCAGTGAACACTGGGGTACATGTTTTTCAGATCATGTTTTTCTCTGGGTATATGCCCAGGAGTGAGATTGCAGGATCATATGGTAACTCTATTTTTAGTTTTCCATAGAGGCTGCTCTCCATAGTGGCTGTAACAATTTACATGCCCACCAACAGTGTAGGAGGGTTTCCTTCTCTCCATACCCTCTCTAGCATTTATTGTTTGTGAATTTTTCGATTATAGCAATTCTGACAGGTATGAGGTGATATATCATTATAGTTTTGATTTGCATTTCTCTAATAATTAGTGATGTCGAACAACTATTTCATGTGCCTGTTGGCCATCTGTATGTCTTCTTTAGGTTTTCTGCCCATTTTTCTATTATAACCATGATTTTAAAACAATGAATTCATTTTGACAAAATGTCTTTGGAATTAGAAGACTATATATTCAATATGTTATTGTTGTTCAATTGCTAAGTAATGTCTGACTCTTTGCGACCCATGGACTGCAGCATGCCAGGCTTCCTTGTCCTTTACTATCTCCAGGAATTTGCTCAGACTCATGTCCATTGAGTCGGTAATGCCATCCAACCACCTCATCGTCTGTCACCCACTTCCCCTCCTGCCTTCAATTTTTCCCAGCATCAGAATCTTTTCCAATGGGTTGGCTCTTTGCATCAAGTGGCCAAAGTAGCAGGTGTTTTTTTAACCTGTTAGATACAGTTCAGTTCAGTTCAGTCACTCAGTCATGTCCGACTCTTTGAGACCCCATAAATTGCAGCATGCCAGGCCTCCCTGTCCATCACCAACTCCCAGAGTTTACCCAAACTCATGTCCATCGAGTCGGTGATGCCATCCAGCCATCTCATCCTCTGTCATCCCCTTCTCCTCCTGCCCCCAATCCCTCCCAGCATCAGAGTCTGGGATGAGCATCAGAGTCTCATTTTCCAATGAGTCAGCTCTTCGCATGAGGTGGCCAAAGTATTGGAGTTTCAGCTTTAGCATCAGTCCTTCCAAAGAACACCCAGGACTGATCTCCTTTAGAATGGACTGGTTGGATCTCCTTGCAGTCCAAGGGACTCTCAAGAGTCTTCTCCAACACCACAAGGCTCCATAATTTAAACATGTTATTTAAAACATGATTGTCTTGCTTTAGAAGTATCAAACTCTGGAGAAAAAGCTGTGACTAACATGTCCCTATTTATGTCTCCCATTAAAATGACTACCCATTCAGAAATAAAGAAGGTGTTGATGAGTAGATATTCGGTTAGTTAAGTACCAGGGCTATCCAGGGGGTTTCCTGCAGATGACCAGAGGATGTCATTTTATTAAAAAGGAGGTCTCAGTTACCAGCTGCCTAGAATCCTTTAAAGCAGGGCTGCCTGCCATGATCTTGCCTTTTGACCCACAGATCTTCCCAAGCAGTTCGAGATGGATTGGCTCTGTATTTGGTATTTGCCCTTTGGCTTTGCAGAGTCAGTTTCTCATAGGCATTTCTACAACTCTAGCAAATGCTATTTGGATGGATTTTGGAAGAAAACAAGTATGTATTAGGAAATATAGTGAGAATTAGCATTGGACTGGGATGCCAGAACTAGGCTGTCTCTAGTCCAGGCTCTGGCACTAACTAGTGGTGTGACCTTGGACAAATCACTTCACTTGTCCTGACTTCAAGCAGGAAGTCTGTAGCCTCTTCTCCAGTGCTGCTATCCTGTGATTATTATGTGAATTTATACATTCTGTAGGCTAGAAACATGGGAGCATAACTGCTTCAGTGAAGCAGGGCTTCTTTCCACAGTCAGGGTAATACATTGTGCGGAAGAGGGAGAGACATGAACAGAGAGTGTTTGGCAGCTTCTCTGTGTTTCCCTTCAGTACTGAAATAATCCTACATTGAACAGCTAGGAAAAAGGAATATTTTTTTCAATCAAGGCCTTGAATTTTAGTACTCACAACCAATTTTAATATGTGCAGAAATACTCTACTGAATGAATGTGCTGTACCCTCTTGAAAGGATAACTAAATGGCCTATTAAATTCCATGTTAAGCAGGTAGAGTGTGGAAGCACCCTAGGTATGAAAAGTGTCCTTTAGAATGTTAACTCCCCAGAAGTTAAGAAGGAATGAGAGTAAGGTCTGGTGCCCAAGCTTGTTACATTGGTTTTCTTCGTTCTCTGAGTTTGTAAGAAAGGGATGGTTCCTAATATTGTAGCAGGCTCCTCAGCTTTACTCAGTGGCTCATGGTGAAAGAAGACGAGGTTATCAGGCAGTCCCTCAATTGTGTGAATTCGACTGCCTTGGAGATCAGTGGAGGAGAAAAGCAGGTGATCATAGTTGTAAGGAAGTCCAGTGTATCCTTTTCCTGATTTTTCCCACAAATAACAATAGTTGTATGCATAGCATTTAATATATAAAAAGGCTTAATCCATGCCTTAAGAAATTAGGGTTAAGGAAGCTGTACAAATGTAAACTTTGAAGGAAAAGAAGGAACAAAAGAGTAGTGGAAAATTGCGTATGACAAGCCAAAGGGCCAGTCATCTTTATAACGTGCTAGCATAATGACTTACAGAATGGATTCTCATACATACTCATAGGACCAAAACGCTAAAGGGACATGCCCAGGAAATTCCTTTTCCTTTTAGTCAGTATAAAGCAGCCTATTGAGACCTGGGAAATCATATTAGATTTCACCTTTAATCTCCCAGACATCAGTCTCTTTACAAGTGGTCGTTCTCTGAAAAGTATAAGTCAGGAGTGCTTTGGCATTGAGTTCCAAATGACCTTTATCATCTTGATGACAATTTTTCCAACTTAGTTAACAGTTTATTCAGTTGTAAAACTATAGTGACTCATGTAATTAGAGGTTTCCCTCTGTGTCAACAGAGGATTTTTGGAGCTTGGTAATGAGTTGAACAACTTTTCTGCTGCACTTCAAAAGAGTAGTCAATCATGGGATAATATTTTTAGAATGTCAAAATTGGAATATGGCCGGACACTAATCATCCTCAAATAAAACCCTTGATTAATTATAGAATGAATTATCCAAGAGTGACAAAATTTACTTGGCCTCATTGAAGTTTTATCAGGTTACCTCCTCCATGCCAGGTAAACAGGAAGAGGGAAAAGATGTTCTTCTCCTGCTTTAATGTTCAACTTAAAATAAACATATAAACAAAAACAAAACTACAAAACTCACAAAGATGGGTGAAAGACCTTGTAAAAGTTTCATCCAATAAAATGATTTTTTTGTACTTCCTGCATTTCATGTCTTTCCTGAACGTGGGCAAGCTGAAAGGTGTGTATAAAACATTTCTCAACACCAAAGTGAAATTTCTCCACAGCTGTCATAATAATAGTTCATTTAAAAAAATGTTATTAAAAAAACTGCTTGAACATTTCACAAGCATAAATGAATCAGAGCAAGCTATAGAGAGGGACTACAAATTAATTAAGTGACAACAAGGACAGGATGAAAATCTGAAATTT
This sequence comes from Bos indicus x Bos taurus, assembly GCF_003369695.1. Lineage (NCBI taxonomy): Eukaryota > Metazoa > Chordata > Mammalia > Artiodactyla > Bovidae > Bos > Bos indicus x Bos taurus. The sequence continues at coordinate 40,272,431 of NC_040083.1, forward strand.
GAAATTCAGGAGAATTCCAGCTATAAACCCCTTGTCGAGGTTATCACCTGATTTTCTGCCCCTGAGAAGTTTATCATTTATCTCCAAGTGCTTGGGTCATAGGTTAAGTTGTGTCTGGGCGTGTGAAAGGTCTGATGGGATCCCTTGTTACTGTGTGTGGTGTGTGGCAGGGTTGGGGGTGGGCAAGAGGGAGCCCGGGGTGCACCGCAGCACACAGTGTAGTACCTGGCTTACGGGATATTCACAGTCAGTGTATTTATGAAGCATGTATTTATGATATGCCAGATACTTCTTTAGATAAAAAATTAACTCGCTTACTCCTCATGGTCTATCAGATTGTCACTCTTATCCCATTTACAAAGAAGAAAACTGAGCCTTGGAGAGATCAGTAACATGTCCATGGGCATAAAACTAGGAAGTGACAGAACTGGAATTTAAATCCTAGGCCTTGTGGTTTTTGGAGTCTATAATCTATGCTCCTGTGCTGTTACTTTTCTCAATAAAAATTTGTTGAAATGAAAATAACATTCTTGTTAATCAAGAGTTTATGAAGCAAATTCACATCATTTCATTTGATCCTCAAAGTACCCTATAAGGAAGGCATAGCTATTCCCATTGTAGATAGAGAAAACTGAGGCTTGGACAGGTGGATGATTTTTCCATACTCACCTGGCTAGTAAGTTATGGGGACAAAGTGTTGGAACCTGGATGCCCCCTGGCTTCAGCCCTGGTTTTCCCTCTGCCTTAGCCGAATGGATTAGTAACTCCTATGAACGAGGGGCCACGGCAGTCTCAGTCTGCCCCATTTATTTCTCGCCCCCTCCACTGGTTTTCATTTCTCCTTGAGGTCAGTAGTTACATTCAAATGAAATGAGAAACGAGTGGGGAGGGATTTTTGCATCAAAAAATTGGATCAAAAAAACTGGTTCCTCTAAATAACCAGCTTTCCTGCAATTTCTCCTGGTATATCCCCCAATCTCTAGTATAGTTTTCTCCAACTCCTGTGCCATGCACAACAAACAGTCACTTATGATTGGGACTGGATTTGGGAAGTCAAAGGTAAATAAAAAAGTCTTAGATAATTCTCCGTTTGTTGGATACTTGTTTACTATCTGGACTTCAGTGCTTAAGGCTGTAGCTTCAGAGTACTACAGGCCCCACACACCCCTGTTTTTCACTGTAGCGCCCTTTGAGTCTCAGAGAGGACATTGCTTTCTTGCTTTAGTCCGGTATCCTTCCATTTTGACTATGGACAGAAACTGTAACGAACTTAGGCTGAGTTCTTCACTTTTTCCCCCAATAGGATCTTACTTTCAATTCAAGTTGTCACTCATTACTAAAAAATCTAGTCTTTATTTATACAACTATTTATTTATATGCCATCTTGTTCCATAGAAAATGAGGTAAATTAAAGGAAACATAAAATAGTAAAATACAGGTAGAAAGTAGAGAATAAAGTTAGAGAAGATAGAAATTAGAATAGGGCAAGAGCTGATGATAGAGATTTGACTTCTAGCTTTTTAGCCGGGGGGGGAAAAACAAGTAAGAACAAAAACAAAATCTGCAATGCAATGAATTTCAGAATTCTTAATCTTTAAAAGAAAATTCTCACTTGAGGTTCATATCAGATGGTAATTCCCTGTGAAAAGCATTATAGGTACTGTGTTTATAAAGATGACCTTGAATCTTTCAATGTAGCACATGAGTCAGGCAAGCTGAAACCTATGACATAAAATAAAAGCAGCTCAAAGGCAAGACCATGTGGGAATGCTTAGGAATGGAAGACCTGTCTTGATAGGAGATTCCTGACTGAGCTTTGAAGGAAGGACTTGATTTTGATTGAAGAGAATGAAAAGATGGGCATCCCAGCCCTGGGGAATGAAATGATCCTTGATTGAGGTTATGGTCTTGTGTTTGGGGGAGGCAAGCATTTGGGTCGAGTATAAGAAGAGTGGTGTGGAAGGTAAAACAGCAAGGGAGGTTAGTATGAGACTGTGCCTTTTAAGAAGTTGGATGATTTCCATGGAAGGGCTGTGTCCTGATTTTGCTTGGGGACATTGATTGTGACTTCAGGTTCCTCACTGTCACAGAAGTGAGGGATTGAATGGAGGGAAATCAGTTAGAGCACTGTTGCAGTAACAAGAGAAGTGGCCAGGCCCCAACTAGGCCAGTGGCAATGGAAATGAAAAGTAGAAAGTGGAGAATCTGTGGGAGCTAAAATTTAAAAGATTTGACCAAATGTGGAGGCTAACTAGGAGACAGATAGGAAGTGCAACAGGAGAAAGCTAGGAGGTAGCTTTGGGTTATACTGAAGTAATCCAACATGCAGAGATCTGACTGAATCTTCTGGAGTCTTTGGTTTCTTTACAGTATGACACACTGGTCCAGAACTTTGAGTTTGGTTGGCTAAACCTGGTTTTGAATCATGGCTCACTAACTATGTGATTTTCCATAAACAATCAAGCCTTCATCTTGCCATTTGTAAAATGGGGATAACATATACCATAAATAGGGTGGTGAAAACTGAGGGAGAATGTGCACATTTGGAAAATAGCATACTGCGCAGCCGTCATAAGCAATCTTCCTGAGATTATTTCTACTCCTAGTACTTTCAGACTGGTCTTGCTCCTTCTCTTTGTATTTCTGCTCTGTTGTCTCATCTTTAGTTCTACTGGAAACATATATTTCTCAAAACATAATCAGAGCCCCAGTGTCCCGGCTCACCTAGCAATAATAGTACACAGAGGAGCATGGTGAAGTGTCAAGTATGGTCTCACTGCTACTAGATGAGAATCCTCCACATTTGTGTTTTGGTCCCATTCACCACTCGGTGAAGAGGAGAGACACTCTAGGATACCAAGGGACATTCAGGTTCTGAAGGCAAGATCCTGCACTCCAGGATGTGAGGGTTTGCACTGCTAAAATCTTCAACCGAGAAGTGCTCTGGGTGAAGTTAAAGTGGCCCTAAAGGCAGACAATAGAAAAAGGGAGTGCCAGGATTTCAGTGTCACTTGGCTCACCAAACTGCTTCTTGAAGACTTGTAAATATGACAGTCTGCAAAAGCAGCAGCAAAAGTGACAAGTGGTAGAAATCGTGATGTGGCCTTCTATGAATCCCCAGGGCAGCTAACACTAGGAAAGAGTCTCTAAACGGTCAGCGAATTGTTTTAACATTCCTAATTATCAGATGTGGACTGAGCTTCTTATTGGAAATTCTCTAATTAACATATTCCTGCTCTGAACATGCTCACAGATCTCTGAAAATTCAAGAAACATTGGAAAAATGTACCAGGAGCTCTAGCTTTAATTGAAAATATAATAATTAGATTGTGGGATCCTACTTTAAATTGTAGAGCCAGATTTTCTTTGGTGTCTAACTTATATTCTGATGATATTATGCGCTGAGAATTAATAAAGTTTCTGGAAATCTGTTACAATTTTTAAAAACTCCATGACTCAGTCTCGACCCAGAAGTATAGATAGGACCCATATCATTCCACTTTTCTTGGATCCTTTGCCTGAGTTGTTGGAGAATTAAGTCCTTGTGTTGTCATGCACATGAATGGAATGTTATTTCATCTGGAATAGCTGAGCTTAACTTTTGAAGTTGGTTAAGTGGTATATTAAAGCGCTGACAAGTGCCAGGCAAAACGTCACTCTTTGATTTGGACAAAAGAGGCCCTATCCTAGTCCCATACTTGAACTTCAATGTGCATAGGGACTCGCTTAGAGATTTTGATTGAGTGGATCCAAGCAGGGCCTAGAATTCTGTATTTTTAATAGGTTCCCAGATGGTATCCACTCTTATGTTGATGGAGCACACTTTTGAGGAGCATAGCTCTGAAGAACCCCAGAGCTATGGCCCTTCTTTATCTTCTCCCTTCCCTGTAAGATAAGGAATCTACAGATCCAAGGAGATGTGCCTGCTCACAGCCTGTGCCCCCTCCTTCTAGACCTTGCTGTGGATATTTAGAGTCCTAGAATTCTCTGCCCAAATGGCCTTACACCTTACTCTAGGGTCTTCTCTGACCTCCTCAGGTTCTTTCACCTGAAGTGGATGAACCCCAGGTCTGAGGGTGGCTGAGGGCCAGTATTGTGGATGTGTGTTCGATACCCCTTGTGGTGTAAGATAGAACTGAGGTGGGGAAAAGGGGGAAAGTCAGGATATGGGGGGCTCTCCTGGCACAGCTCTGTTCTAGTGCAGGACTCTGAGAAGTTGAAGAATTCTACACTCAACCTGGATCCAGCCTCAGGTTCTTTGAGGAACTTAAAAGGAGAATGCCAGGAGGAGCTAGGGGTCTTGTGAACAGGAGTTGCCTATCTTGAATCGGATAGAGGGAGCAGACACTTCACAGCATATGATCTATGGGCCTCCATTTGTACTCTTGCCCCTATTCTACAAATGTTAGGGTCGGTCTAACCGGACAATGCCTTATGACCCTAAAGAAGTGAGATCTTCATCCCGTCATCATTTGGTATTTTGGATACATTTATTTTTCTTGATACACATTAGAAATATGTATATTAGTTATGCTGCTGTACAGTGTACAGCTCTATACTTTTGTTTTATGTGCTGTTCTGCCATCCTTGAATATATTTAGCAGCAGACACATTCTTTTAAAAGTCAGATTTTTTAAAAAACTTATAAAAGGTAATGCAAAATTTTTATTATTTACTATAAATGTTTTTATTCTGTGAGGAAAATAAAATGATATGCATTTGCACTTTATAATTTTGGTAGATTTCAGTAAAAGTTGGTTCTTGGTTGATTAGACTACTGAGGACCAAAGTTCCCAGCTGTAGTTAAAGAGTACAGGACCAGTGCTAAGTGAAAGGAGTGCAGGGTCTTCTACTGAAACTGGCCTCTCTTGTTTTAAGTTTTCATCTGCAACATTTGAAACCTCCTTCTGAGTGCAGAGAGCATCTGTGTTTCAGAACCCTCAGGCCCAGCACAGTAGGCACTCTTAGCAGGACTCACGGCCCGTAGGATCTGCCACTTAGGATGGTGATCTCCCCAGGTATCCCATGTTGCCTCTGTCTGATCTGAACACCCCACCCTTCCCGCCAAGATTGAGAGGGTCTGGTGAGTTCTTTGGATTTTGCTGAACTTAACCTTCTGTCTTTCTAGACTCAGTAACTGCCAGGACTTTTAGGCTAGTTAGAATATAGGCTCCTGTATATTGGCATGAAAAATGAAGGTTTAAAAAGAATGATTTCAAACCTCAATTGTGTCACTGAAGAGAAAGAGACTGGAACCATTGGAGCAATTTCTAATTGATTTCTCAGTTGAACTGCTTGCTTTCTTAGCATCTTTATATCTCTATGGGTATTTCTTCAGCACCTATGAGCAGTTTATTTTTCCTTCTTTGTCCCATTTTTTCCTCTTCCCTTTCTTTAATCTCCTTTTTGACATTTAAAGCTATTGAAGTGAAATCCACATTACATCTAATTAACCATTCAGTGTGCAGTACATTAACATATTCTGGACATTTAATATGAATGGGATCAAGTGATCTTTGGTGTCTGGCCTCTTTCACTTAACATGATTTTGTGGTTAACCCACACTTAGCATGTATCAGTACTTCAGTTCTTTTCATGGCTGAATAAGGGGAGAAGACAGGAAGGAAATTGATGTTTTGGAGTCATACATTACATTACATAATGCATTATCTCATTTGATCTTCATAGGAACCCTATTATCTCCATCTTACAGATGGAGAAACTGAGGCCTTGAAAATTTAAGAAACTTGCTGCTGCTAAGTTGCTTCAGTTGTGTCCGACTCTGTGTGACCCCATAGACAGCAGCCCACCAGGCTCCCCCATCCCTGGGATTCTCCAGGCAAGAACACTGGAGTGGGTTGCCATTTCCTTCTCCAATGCATGAAGGTGAAAAGTGAAAGTGAAGTTGATCAGTTGTGTCTGACTCTTCTCGACCCCTCCGTTAAGAAACTTAGGGAGGCTTATATTGCTATGTATAATGGAGTCAAGAATTGGCCCTAGAGGTGTCCGGTTGCAAAGTTCTCTATAGCAGTACATGGTGTCTTTGTAATCTAGTAAGTATTCAATTACTATTTACTTAATGGATGAATGAGTTAATCAGGAGAAAGAAAGTGCATGTTGCTCCTCTAGTGGATCTGGTTTGTGCTTCTTTGGTCTGACACAAGTTTGCAGATGGATCCTGGGAAATGAAATTGACAGGACCCCCACCCACTGGGTTCCCCTTTCTCTCAGCTCTGAACCAGACATCCAGCTGGACAGAGCTAAGGAATCTTAAGAGATACTGACAGATTGACGGCCTGTTAGCTGGAGTATACCTCTCCTGTGAGGGTTCCACCAGAACTCTTATTTAGAGGTGGGTGTCTGAATGCCTCCTCCTCCTGGAAACTGGCAAGAGTAATGGACTGGTTGGGAGGCTGGATTGAACAGGATCCTAGTGAGCTGTCAAATGTGATTGCTGAAATCGTTTCAATATGAGCTTATCAGACTGTTTAGGAACAGAGAACAGCACAGTACATGTTATTTATGGCATTCACACTCTTACAGCTAGAAACAAAATATAGAATGTCCCAGACTCGGATTTAAATTAGAATATTCCAGCGTGCACAAATTAACTGAACAATAGATTTGAAGGACAAGAAAGAGCCTCAAATTTAGAGGAGAGAGAGGAGGGGAAAGAAAGCAAGAGCCAGAGTGAGAAAGATTGAAGAAATGTGTCTAATTTTATAGAGCAACTTGAAAATGTTTTAGTCCTCAAGTGCTGCCTGTCCTTTACCAACTGTGGGAATGGGAAAGGCATTCTAGTGTATCCCGTTGTGAGTTATTTTAGCAAAACTCCTGCTGTGAACAACTGCTGAATTGCATTGTTTTCTTTGTGGCTTTCAAACCTGTTTGGATAAATCTTTCAGAATTTTCTGCAGTCGTTTGAGTGACTTTGAGAGGACTAATGTTTGTTCAGTTAAATACATGTGGCCTGTTAGCCAGGTTACTAAAACTGTATCCTGGTGGACTGTTAATGACTGAGAGTTTGTTCCCTAAAGATTGGTGGGCTTGTAATTATTGTTGAGAGAAAGATGGGATGGTTTGAGATTTGAAGGGGGCTCACTACTGAAGGCCCCCCACCTACCCTGCAGGCGTCTGTCTGGTGTGACCCACCAATGTATGTCCTCAAAACCTGGGAACCCATTTGGGGTCAGGTAGACCTGGCTTTGAATGCAGCCCCAGCTTTTATCAGCTGTGTGAATTTTATCCTTCTCTGAATCTATCTTCTCATATGTGAGTGTTCTTCAGTCCGTTGTGTCTGACTCTTTGCGATCCCATGGACTGCAGCCCATCAGGTGTCCCTATCTTTCACTATCTCCCAGAGTTTGCTCAAACTCACGTCCATTGAGTCGATGATGCCTTCCAACTATCTAATACTTGGTCACCCACTTCTTCTCCTGTTCTTGATCTTTTCCAGCATCAGGTATTTTCCAATGAGTTGGCTCTTCCCATCAGGTGGCCAAAGTATTGGAACTTAAGCTTCAGCATCAGTTCTTCCAATGAATATTCAGGGTTGATTTCCTTTAGGATCGACTGGTTTGACCTCCTTGCAGTCCAAAGGATTCTCAGAAGTCTTCTCCAGCTCCACAGTTTGAAAGAATCAATTCTTTGGCACTCAGCCTTCTTTATGGTCCGTCTCTCACATCCATACATGACTGCTGGAAAAACGATAGCTTTGACCACATGGTCCGTTGTTGACAAAGTGATGTCTCTGCTTTTTAATTAGCTGTCTAGGATTGTCATGATACTAATTATAAATGGAAATATAGCATTTTTGATAAGCTTTCTCTTTGAGAAGTTTTATTTGAGTTCTCTATATAATCTCAGCCTGAACACCTACAGACAGGCTGGATACTACATGGATTTAATTGATGAAAGAGAATGACTTCTTTCTGGCTCTTGCCTGGATCACTTAGGGAAGAATTAACCTTCACTGAGTAAGATATGCTATAAAACTGTACTTCTTAAATGATGTGTAGAAGAGGGTCAGTTTTTTCTCTTTGCATTTTAAGCTACTATAAATGAAACATGGTCCTCCTGTTCATGGCTGGATTCACCAGACCTGTTTGACAACACTGGATCTGGTCTATACCCTGTTCAGGGAAAATTGAGTCTACATATCACAACAATATCAAGTTTCTATTTGGAGTTTATATAGCAAAGTTTCTGTAAGTATAGAAACTCCCAGTTTCTGTACTTATTGAGTGTCAATAACAAATAGATTGTGACCAGCACTGGTAATCCTAATGTTTCTGTATCAGTGAGAGAGCAGTGAGGTGGGAGCACATCCAGAGCTGACAGAACTTTCTAGTCTCTGACCTCTTGTGGGCTAAACTCTATTTCATATTCTTTCCCCTTATCCCTTGCCTTGTAGAAAACCTAAAATTCAAGCTCAGGATTGCCATGGCTTTCAAAGCTGATACTACCTGTATGGCCCACATGATGCAACGTGTTTTTCAACAGAAAGCGGGTTTTGGAGGAGTGCTGAGACTTATTTGCCAGTGTACTTCACCCAGAGTCCTCAGTTTTTATCACTCCTTACAGGCATATCTCATTTATTGTGCTTTACTTGATTATTCTTTGTATTGATACTACAGTTTTCACAAGTTAAAAGCTTGTGGCAACCCTCAATTGTTAGATGATAGTTAGCATTTTTTTTTTTTAGCAAAATGTACTTTTTAAAGTAAGGCATGTCTTTGTGTTCTTAGACATAATGATTTTGTACAGTTAATAGCTCGTTTCACATGCTAGCAAAGTTATGCTCAAAATCCTTCAAGCTAGGCTTCGGCAGTACAAGAACTGAGAACTTGTGGATTAACAAGCTGAGTATAGAAAAGGCAGATGCTTCAGAGGTCAAGTTGCCAACTTTCATTGGCTCATGGAGAAAGCAAGAGAGTTCCAGAAAAACATTTACTTCTGTTTCATTGACTATGCTATAAAGCCTTTGACTGTGTGGATTACAACAAATTGTGGAAAATTCTTAAAAGAGATACAAATACCAGACTACCTTACCTGTCCCCTGAGAGACCAGTATGCAAGACAAGAAGCAACAGTTAGAACCAGACATGGAACAACAGACTAGTTCAAAATTGGGAAAAAGAGTATGTCAAGGATGTATACTGTCACCCCACTTATTTAACTTCTATGCAGAGTACATCATGAGAAATGCTGGGCTGGATGAAGCTCAAGCTGGAATAGATTTCCAGGAGAAATATCAACAACCTCAGATAGAAGATGATACCACTCTAATGGCAGAAAGTGAAGAGGAGTTAGAATCTCTTGATAAAGGTGAAAGAGGAGAGAGAAAAGACTGGCTTGAAATTCCACATTAAAAAAGCTAAGATCATGGCATCCAGTCCCATCACTTTCTGTCAAATAGAAGGGGGAAAAGTAGAAGCAGTGACAGATTCTATTTTCTTGGGTTCCAAAATCACTGCAGACGGTGACTACCGCCTTAAAATTGAAAGACGCTTGCTCCTGGAAGGAAAGCCATGACAAACCTAGACAGCTTATTAAAAAGCAAAGACAGCACTTTGCTGACAAAGCCCTGTGTAGTCAAAGCTATATTTTGCCCAATAGCCGTATACGGATGCGAAAGTTGGACCATAAAGAAGGTTGAGTGCTGAAGAAATGATGCTTTCAAACTGCGGTGCTGGAGAAGACTTTTGAGAGTCCCTTGGACTGCAGGAAGATCAAACTAGTCAATCCTAAAGGAAATCAACCCTGGGTGTTCATTGGAGGAACTGATAATGAAGCTGAAGTTCCAATACTTTGGCCACCTGATGTGAAGAGTTGACTCCTCAGAAAAGACCCTGATGCTGGGAAAGATTGAAGGCAAAGGGAGAAGAGAGGCAGAGGATGAGATGATTAGGTAGCATCACTGACTTGATGGGCATGAATTTGAGAAAATTCCTGGTGATAGTGAAGGACAGAGGAGCCTGGCATGCTGCAGAGTTGGGTATGAGTTAGCAACTGACAGTAACAACAGTTAATAGATTATAGTATAGTGCAAATGTAAGTTTTATATGCATGGGAAACCAAAACATTCTTGTGATTTGCTTTATTGTGATATTTGCTTTATTGCAGTTGGTCTGGAATTGACCCCACAATATTTCTAAGGTATACTTGTCTATGTTTAGGAACAAATGCAAACATTTCCTTGGTGACACTTTTTTAAGGCTTATGGACAAGCTAGCAGGCTTACTGTAGATTTTGCTTCCAGAATGTCTTTGAAAAGCAATGGAAAAAAATAGCATAATGGAGTTACATTTAGACACAATTCTCTGAAGAGTTGCAATGCCTAGTGCTGTTTTCTGAGCTGCACAGAATTTAAGCTAAAAATTTAAATTTATTCTTGGCTACCAGGAGTTTCGGAGAAGGCAATGGCACCCCACTCCAGTACTCTTGCCTGGAAAATCCATGGACAGAGGAGCCTGGTAGGCTGCAGTCCATGGGATTGCTGAGAGTTGGACACGACTGAGCGACTTCACTTTCACTTTTCACTTTCATGCATTGGAGAAGGAAATGGCAACCCACTCCAGTGTTCTTGCCTGGAGAATCCCAGGGACGGCAGAGCCTGGTGGGCTGCCATCTATGGGGTCACACAGAGTCGGACACGACTGAAGCGACTTAGCACCAGGAGTTTAGAATCTAAACAGTGTGGAAAGCTCAAACTATATATTATGTCAGATAAGGACTGGGCAGTTTCATAAAATTTTGAGTATGTTTTAAAAAAATTTTGACAACTGGAATTCAGTATATACATGGTTTTCTTTAGAAACCAGATTAATTTATTTCAAATTTATTGAGCTACAATCTATGTACAATAAATTATATCCTGTTAGAGAGAGAATGCACATTGTTTCACACCTGTATAAGCCCATGAAATCATTGCTCCAAACAGAAGACATAGATCATTTTCATCACCTTCAGAAGTTTCTTCATTTTGCTTTGCAATCTGATCTTCTCTCAGCCTGCAATTCTGGGCAACCATTGCTCTGGGTTTTGTCTTATAGATTAATTTACATTTTCTGGAATTTTAGACGAAGGGTGTCTTACAGTGTGTACTCTTCTGTGTCTGGCTTCTTTCACCCCTGTACCTGTCTTGAGATTCAACCATGTTGTGTCTCAGTAGTTCATTCCTTTACAATGCTGAGTAGTATTTCACTTTATGGTTATAACATATTTTGTTTATCTATTTTCCTACTGAATTGGTACCAGTTATTGGCTATTGTGAATAAAATAGCCATGAATATTTATGTACAAGTCTTACCGTGGACATATATTTGCATTTCTCTTGGGCAAGTACCTAGGAGTAAAATGTCTGGGTCATATGGTAGGTATACATTTAACTTTTTAAGAAATCAGGATAGAGCATTTTTTTTTGCTAAGTTCATCCACCAAGCAATGCATAGACATTAAACATAGAAAGTTTAATTTTTATACATGAATGGATAGAACCGAGTTGTGGGAAAGTAAGGATTTTCTGTAAAAATGCATGCCAAAATATACTCTTAAAAAAGGACTTTCATTGTATTGGTTTTAATACAATTGGTTTTAATTTAAATATCAAAATGAATCTGCCACAGGTATACATGTGATATTGTAAAGTTTAAAATATATATATATATATATAAATAATGTTACATATTTTAAGCTAGTAAAAAGATATATGCCATCCTCAAAAAAAAAAAAAGAAAAGAAAAGCATGGTGGGCTTTTCAAAAAAAAAAAAAAAGGACTTTCAGAACAGGGAAAACTGAGCTATCAATAGAGTGAATTCTAATCACGTAGTTATCAAACCAAGCATAGAACCTGGAGCTTGAACCTCCATCTCCTACTTGTGGAACACTCACCAGTTGCTCAGCCTCTCTATCTGCTTCTTTGTGAAATGGGGATGACAGGTGTGGAATGAGAGTTTAGAAAGTTGCCATAAGAATTAAATGAGGAATTCTAGTGGTCTTCTTAGCATAATGTCTAGGCATAGCAAGTCTTTGGATATTAAGTTGTTGACATCTAAGTTGTATGTAAGATGGTATCTGAATGAAACCATCTGAGAAGTGTATCAGTTGCACTGGGGACAAAAACAAATTCAACTGCAATTCAACATGTTTCACTGGTGATTGTATGTATCTCGTTTCTGCTCTTTGACTTAGCAAAGCACAAAAATTACTACTTTAGGAGTTTCAAATTATAGAGACATGTTGCTCCAGATAAACTGAAAAGACTTAAGAGGTGCTTTGTGAATTATTCAAGTGATGCCCAGCTGGTCACATGTTGAGTTCAGGAAAAAGTACAGTTGTTTGCTGAACATTAGTCACTTAGTCATGTCCTACTCTTTGCAACTCTGTGGACTGCAGCATTCCAGACTTCCCTGTCCTTCACCATCTCCCGGAGCTTGCTCAAACCCATGTCCATAGAGTTGGTGATGCCATCCAACCATCTCATCCTCTATCATCCCCTTCTCCTCCTGTATTCAATCTTTCCAAGCATCAGGATCTTTTCAAATGAATCAGCTCTTCATATCAGGTGGTCAAATATTGGAGCTTTAGCTTCACCATCAGTTCTTCCAGTGAATATTCAGGATTGATTTCCTTTAGGATAGACTAATTTGATCTTCTTATAGTCCAAGGGACTCTCAAGAGTCTTCTCCAACACCACAGTTCAGAAGCATCAATTCTTCAATACTCAGCCTTCTTTATGGTTCAACTCTCACATCCATACATGACTACTAGAAAAACCATAGCTTTGGCTATATGAACCTTTGTTGGCAAAGTAATGTCTCTGCTTTATATGTGCTGCCTAGGTTTGTCACAGCTTTTTTTCCCAAGGAGCTAGCATCTTTTAATTTCATGGCTGCAGTCACCATCCATAAGATTTTGGATCCCCCCAAAATGAAGTCTGTCACTCTTTCCACTGTTTCCCCCATCTATTTGCCATGAAGAGATGGGATCAGATGCCATGATCTTAGTTTTTTTGAATGTTGAGTTTTAAGCGAGCATTTTCTCTCTCCTCTTTCACCTTCATCAAGGGGTTCTTTAGTTCCTCTTTGCTTTCTGCCATAAGGGTGGTATCATCTGTATATCTGAGGTTGTTGATATTTCTCCTGGCAATCTTGATTCCAGCTTGTGCTTCATCCAGCCTGGAATTTCACATGATGTACTATGCATATGAGTTAAATAAGCAGGGTAACAATATCCAGCCTTGATGTACTCCTTTCCCAATTTTGAACCAGTCCGTTCTTCCATGTCCGGTTCTAACTGTTGCTTCCTGACCTACATACAGGTTTTATGGGAGGCAGGTAAGGTTGTCTGGTATTCCCATCTCTAAGAATTTTCCACAGATTTTTGTGATCTACACAGTCTAAGACTTTAGCATAGTCAATGAAGCAGAAGTAGATGTTTTTCTGGAATTCTCTTGCTTATTCTGTGATCCAGTAGATGTTGGCAATTTGATGTCTGGTTTCTCTGCCTTTTCTAAATCCAGCTTGAACATCTGGAAATTCCTGATTCACGTACTGTTGAAGCCTAGCTTGGAAAACTTTGAGCATTACTTTGCTAGTGTGTGAAATGAATGCAATTGTGCGGTAGTTTGAGCATTCTTTGGCATTGCCTTTCTTTGGGATTGGAAGGAAAACTGACCTTTTCCAGTCCTGTGGCCACTACTGAGTTTTCCAAATTTGCGGGCATATTGAGTGCAGCACTTCAACAACATTATCTTTCAGGATTTGAAATAGCTCGGCTGGAATTCTGTCACCTCCACTAGCTTTGTTCGTAGTGTTGCTTCCTAAGGCCCACTTGACTTTGCACTCTAGGAAGTCTGGCTCTAGGTGAGTGATCACACCATAGTGGCTATGTGGGTCACTAAGATCTTTTTTGGATAGTTCTTCTGTGTATTTTTCCCACCTCTTCTTAATATCTTCTGTTTTTGTTAGATCCTTACTGTTTTTGGCCTTTATTGAGCCCATCTTTGCCTGAAATGTTCCCTTGGTATCTCTGATTTTTTTGAAGTGATTTCTAGTCTTTCCCATTCTATTGTTTTCCTCTATTTCTTTGCATTGCTCGCTTAGGCAGGCAGATTGGCAAGTGCTTCTTCAGCTTGCTTCTGACAGAAAACTGTAACCTGCCTAGAGCTCAGGGAAAACCTCTAGGCCCTCAGGTGTATTTTTGTTAGAAATATGAAAAGAACCTCTTTAGGTTAAATGCAATGTTACATTATATCAATTAAAAATGAGATTCTAACTGTATTAAATTGTGAAACAGGAGAGTTGACTGGGAAACAACAGAAGTTGTGTTTTAAAGCAGAAATGAATAATGGAAAGTTATCCAAGGCTGAAGTTATCTCCTGTGAGGCAGATCAGAATCCACCATAGATGTTGTCTTCTGTGACATTTGCTGTGTAGAGGATAAAATCGTGTCTCTGTCTGCTGGTGACATTAACTCATTAAACTAAGCATCAGTCAGATAAGTTTGGTCATGAGGGGTTTTGCAAAGATCAGAGATAAATTTCTTATTCAGTTGCATCAAAACCACAAGAAAAATAATAGAAATTATTTTAAAGTGAATATGAATTAGTAATTCAGGTTTAATCTTTGATAGTCTACATTATCCAGTTTGAACCATCCTCCAAACTTGATTTTTTTTCTTAACATAGTATACTATAGGATATATACTCTAGTATAGAAATTATGGTATAGTACCTACCACACATGATAGGTAGCAGCCTCAGAGACCTTCAAGTCCTTTCAGGGACTTGTCCAAGAATTGCAAATGCTCAGTTCCTGTTACTCTTGAAAAAGCTTTGCATCAGATCTGTGTCTTTTTTAATCTCTCAGACCCACTACTTTCTCTAGTGCACAGAAATCTCTGAGCTGCTCTATTTTTGGCTCTGCGAGCAGGTGGAAGTTGATTTGTGTTGAGTGTTACTGCGGTTGTGATCAGGAGATGTGTGACCAGTATCATTTGCTTGTATAGCAATAAAGAATTTGAAACAAGTCCGCCATGTGTGCTTCTGCTAATTGTTTACTTTTTTTTGATGCAGCTCGGCACTAATTCTCACAGTATCAGACATTTATAATCTGATGCTGTGTAAATGAGTGGGGAGATATCTAAAAACTGTCTCATAGCTGGAAGCTCAGGCTTATTGGAAAAGCTTTTAAATCTCACGATTAAAACCAAGGTGAAAAGCCTGGTGGCAGAATCCATGTTACTAAATAAGTGTTTTTGTGTGTGACTCTTCCTAAAGATCTTAGTCTGCACATGGATCTGATTGGTTGAAAGGCTGAGAAATACAGCCCCAAAGACTTAAAAAAAAAATCAGGTTTCTCTAATACTCAGAAAAGGATTGGTGAAATTTACCTTAACTTGACCAGATGTTTGGGCGTGATATATATGTAAATAGACAATGCTTGGTTTGAGAGGGGTCTTGACAACTCAAGTCCTTGCCAGGAAGATCTGTAGTATACTCACAAACAAAGCTTCTTTTGTGCCAGTTCTAAAAACAAACAAATGGACCTTCTCATCTGCTGCCCACCCTTCTCACCCCACGCTGGCCACAAGGGCCCCTGTTTCTCTTGCACACAAGACTCGCTCCTGACTCAGTGTCCTTGCACTGGCTGTTCCCTCTCTCAGGAACTGCCCTCTGTCCTCATCTACTAACTCTCACCCCTTTCAAGGCTTTGCTTAAATGCCACCTTCCTCATGAAATCTATTAATACCTTAGCATCTGATCTAAAATGGAAGCCCACACTTTCCCTGCTCTAAGTTTTCTTTTTTACTATAGCATTTACCAACTTTCAGCATGCTGTAGAATTTACTTACTCTGTTTCCAGCTTATTGTTGGCCTTTTCTTCCTATCCCTCTCCCTGAAGGCAGAGTTCTTTGCTGTATTGTTCATTGTTCATGGGTGAGTCCAAATACCACATAATAGACACTCAGTAAATATTTGCTAAATGAATGAATTTATGGTATGAGCTTACCATACTGGAAAAAAAAATATCTTGGGTGGTAAGGTTGCCAGGTCCTGAGGCTGTCTGATGTAGTCCCAGAGATGTGCAGATAGGGTCTGTTCCTACTATTGAATTTTTGCCAGATGCATGATATCAGGCAAATGGCTTAACTTTCTGGGCAACCATTACTTCCTAATCATCCCTGAAAATGCTTGTGAGGGACAAAGAAGTCACAAATATGAAAGCACTGTTTAAACATCCTGTATAAACTTTGATCGTGTATTATTGAGTCTTAATGTTCCAAAGAGCCAAGATTTTTCTATTTTCACCAAATTCTTAACCATCATCCTTCATGTTGCTTTGAATGGAATGAAACTAGCATTTATTGACTGCCTGTTAGGTGACACTGTGCTGGGTGCCTTCCTCAAGTCACCTCATTGCTCCTCTCTACCACTGCATGAAGTGACTGCTGTTCCCTCATCTGTTGTATGGATTAAGGGCCCAGAAGGGTGTAAGTAGGATGGCTGGAATTTGAACTTCAGCCTGTGTCATTCACAGATTCTTCACGCTCTTTCCTCTAAGCAAGAATATATGGTTTTTCTTTTCTAGTCAGGGAAAATTGTTCTCATTAGCTTGTTGTGGTGGGGTGGTTTCAGTCGCTAAGTCATGTCTGACTCTTTGCGAGCCTGCCAGGCTCCTCTGTCCATTGTGTTTCCCAGGCAAGAATACTAGTGTGGGTTGCTATTTCCTTCTCCAGAGGATCTTCCTGACCTAGGGATCGAACCTGTGTCTCCTGCCTTGGCCAGCAGATTCTTTACCACTGAGCCACCAGGGAAGCCTCTTGTTAGCTTACAGTCATTTATATTCTGTCCCCTGTCATGGTGATTCCTGAAAGGCATGTACCAGTGTCACTGGGAACACTTGTTTTCCGAAGTGTGTACACCTGCCTCCCTGGGGATTGGGCCTCGTCGACAACAGCTATTGACTAGGAGACTATGGGTGTAGGTTAAAGATAGTTTGAGAGCTATTGCACTTTTGGTTTGAAAGTTACTCACTAAGTCATCCTTCTCACTTCTCCCTTCTTTGAGCCCACTAACTCCAGTCAATTATATCTAAGAATCTGTGAAGTCCCTTATATTTTAGTCTAATGTTTTGCAGGCTTAATTTAATTCAAAGATAATAAACTATGACTTAGGAAGAACATCCCAAGTGTTCCTTTATGAAAAAGCAACCAGGAAAGAGAAGTGATTCATCTTATTTCCTTCCTTAGTGACTTCTTTTTCAACTGTGGGTTCTGGGCATAGGTCGGTGCATCATCCCCAGGGCTTCCCGAGCCAGCTCTTGTGTAACTGGGGAGGGAAGATGAGGAAGCACAGCCAAGAACTTACCTCTAAACCTCAATGTAATTGTCCTGTCTCATACTCAACATTCCTCCTATCAAGAGAGGACAAAGGCCACTAACAAGTAGCCAAGTTTATTTCAGTTTGATCCCTTCCTCCTTCCCTCTCTTCCTTCCTTCCTGTCAAGATATCGTTACAATTTTTGATTACTTTATAGGAAGAGTTTTGTTTCTTTATCAGTCCAAGCATTCAAAAATCATGCTTTTATGAAGATACCCACAGCCTTGATATGTAGCCATATTTTTGTTTTAGAAGTAGGTTTTCTGGGAGTGGGGCTGGGCTCAGGGGACAAGGCTTGCCCCATTGTTGTTAAAAAATAATGTTGCTTTCAGCCAGTTTGGTCAATACATCATGGTCTTACTGCTAATATTCCAACGGCATATTGAACTGACTGACCTTTGCAATCCCAATTTCTGCTGAATTTTTTTCATCAGTTGTAGCACCCATCCTTAAATATTGTTGCTGCCATATAGTTTGAGAAGTATATGTATATTCCTTTTGTAATTTTCAGACTTCTCCCCTGGCTCATTTCGTCACCAGGCTATTCATTCTCAGAGTTCTGTCTTTGCTTGTTATACTTCCCCTATTGGGAATCCCTACAAACGTCAAATCTTTGCTTCTGAACCCTAGCCACCTTTCACAGCCTCCTTCAGATCATCTTTACTCTGGAAAGACTTCTGGGACTGTCTGAAGGCAGAGATTTATGCCTTCTCCAGACTGTTGTCCTCACTCTTTCTGTCCCTCATGTGATATTTGTATACTCCTGGTGTTACTAGTTTGTGTGTGTATATGTGTGCATGTGTGCATGTCTCCACAGATAGATTGCTGACTTCTTGAAAGTAGAGATAGCATATCTTATTTTTTTTTATGGCTTCCAGCACCCAAATTCCATCATCTGTTGGGTGCAGAAGTATATCTCACCTGATACTCCCTGCTGCAGAGTGAAGATTAGTCAAGGAGTAAACAAGTTCTTGAACTGGATATAGTTACTAACCTAGAACTAAACCAGCATCTCTTTTTATTTTTCCAAGCAAATGACTGCCACTATTCAGTGACAAGCATAAGGCTAGCCTGTAATAAGAACTGGTTTTGGCAAACGTTGAAGTGATGGTGTGTTGGGAAGAAGACTGGAACAAGTTAGTGGTTTCTGAAAGATAAAAGATTTTCAGAGGGTAATAAAGGCCAAGCTGTCTTTTGCAGAAACACTCAGGACCAGACGACAGGCACATGATGGCCAATTGAATGGTTGTTCCTTGACATTGAAAGCATTGAGCAATGTGATTGTTCAGCCTTCAGATCGGTGTCAGAAAATCTCTTGGGCTGCATTGCCCAAGAGTGAGATCTCAGCAGCTCCTTGTGCAGTTTAAGTGTTTGTGTTCACTTTAGTTATCATCTGATCATATGCCAGCTTGTAATGGGATTGCAGTGGCTTTACACAACAATGGAGTCCTCAAAAGGCTGAGAAAACATGACAGATATGGTGAGTGGCAGGAACCTTAGATGTCTCATTTAATGCTGGGTGATTGAGTGCATCCATGTGGAGGAGTTTTTTCAAGTCAACATCAGAGCAGAGCAATTTCAGAAAAACATCAGAGCCTTCCCCTAATGAGATGGTAGGGATGGGCAAAGGCACTATTTGCAAATAAGTTCAGAAATCTCAAGGCAGAGGAGTTGCATTGTTTTTTCTGCATTAGGGACTCTCACTGTCACTTCACATGAAGTCTTCTAAAATGCCTCTTTGGAGTTTCTGGCCTGATGTATTTTGGTGAGCTCATTCAGTCCCTTTGTTCTGTTTAGGAATATATGATTCTTCATATTTATTTAGTGTAAAGTGGAAATAAGAGAATAAAGGAATCACAGAACTTAAGTTCCCACTGTAGAAAGAAAACGAGTTTGACCAGGAGCTCTTTTTCAATAACATTGGTAATTTCAATAGTTTCTGATACATCCTGACTTCATGGTTGACTCCATGTAAATAGCTTCAGATATGTGAAGCTTTTTAATTGGATGACAGTGCTGCATGGCCATTGACTTTTTAGGTGAGTAGTGATTAGGGTCAGCCAGTCATTCACTGTATTCAGTTACTTTGAATGCAGTGAACTTCTAGTAGAAAATATGGCCCATTTTTGAATTAGCTTTTGGTGCCTTAACCACAGAAGAAATGTCATGTGTGGGAAGATTGTAACTGAACCATGCATTTAATAGCCTACCAGAACATAACTGAATTTGATAAGCATGTGTAATTGATACAGAATTTGTCAGCTGTATAGTATTTACCAAATTCTTATTTATCAGGGCCAGATTGAATATGCCAGTTATTACAGAGAAGAGTCTTTGTTTCTGCTGTTGAACTTCTTTGTAGACAGGAAAAATGTAACAATATATTAGATGATAGAGATTGAAGAGGGGCTATTCTTGACTTCACAAAAAGTGAAAAAATTTAGATAGAATATTAAAATACTTATAGGGTAGGTATGTATAGTTTAGTGCACACTGCAAATGAGAATTCCCTTTGTCTTTTTTAGGCTGTAAGTATTTTGTGGTTAACATAGGTTGATAGGACAATGACATTATCTTGCTTTTGTATGAGTTTCCAGGAAAGGAAGTATGGTGGAAAGAAGATTGATGAAAAGGCCAGAATTTTTATCTGGAATATTCTCCTCCAACTCTACCTCCTTATTCCCTCAAAAACCCCTTATATCATGCGACTCCCCACGTCACCCTTCCATGACACGGTAAACTAGCTTTAATTTATTCTTTATATTTCCTGTCAGATACCACTTTTAGGAAGCCTTTGCCTAATTTCCAATGTAGCTCAGACTCCCCCATCATGTTGTCTCATCATCAGATACTGTTTTTCTCTCTGTAGAGGAACTTTCATCCCGCTTGTAACTTAACAGTTGATTGTGTAAATAGTTGTTTATTATCTATCAAATATACTAGGATGGAAGTTCCATGAAGGAGAGGTCTATCAATGTGTTCTCTAATGTACAATGACCTCTTCTAAGTATAAAAGCAGTCCATGAATATTTACTGAAGGAGTGAATGAACAGTGAGTGAATGATTGGATTGTCCCAGCTCTGCTAGGATTCAGCCTTGTCATACTGGGTCAGTGACCCAAGTGTCTCTCGGTCTCAGTGTGTATATCTGTCCTTCAAAGGCGCTGGATTGCATGATTTTATTAGTTTCCTGTGGCTGCAATAATGAAGGAACATAAACTGGTGGCTTAAAATGACAGAAATTTATTCTCTCACAGTTCTGGAGGCTGAAAGTCTGAAATCAAGGCATTAGCAGAACCATGCCCCCTTGATGGCCCTAGAGAAAAGTTCTTCCTTGCCTCTTTCTAACTTCAAGGGATTGCTGGCAGTCTTTGGTGTCCCTTGGCTTGTAGCTACATCACTCTGATGTCTGCCCTTGTTTTCACATGGCCTTCTTCCCTCTGTGTGGCTGTGTCTCTCACCTTTTTATTAGGATACGGATCATCTTGGAGTTAAAGCCTACCCTACTCCAGTGTTACCTCATCTTAATTATTTACATATGCAAAGACCCCATTTCCAAATAAGGTCACATTCTGAGGCCCTGGGTGGACATGAACTTTGTGGAGACACTGTGTAACCCAGTATATCTTCTAAAGCCCCTGCTCAGTTTTTTGATTCTGTGACTTAGCCTTCTGTGAGTCCATTCTCTCATATTCACAGCTTTACTCTCCTCATGCTAGTCTTAGAAATGTTTTAGGCTGGTTTGAGACAAAATCCAGGAGCTGGTATTGCCACCAGCAGGGCAATCAGAGCTTACTGGCTGATAGGAAATATTCAGTCCAAATAAAGTCAATATTTCTTGATTCTTAGGCCACATGTTGCTTCTCTCTTTAAATTTGTCTACCTTTCATTGCCCTTGGCTCTCTCAGAATTATATTATACCCATATGGTACTTTTGCATGAAAGAGTAAAAGGTGTCCCCTATGTTTGGGATTTCAGCTCCCATCACCCTTTCGCCAGGCATATTTGTGCTGAATACAACTGGCCAACCATGTGTTGAGGCCTTGGCCTCTCCAAATGTTTGACAAATGCCTACCTGGACTTTTGTTCCTCTGCCTTGCCTTACCCCTTCACACTCGAGTCATCCAGGTTTGCATCTCTCTGTCTGTCCTGCTTGTCATTATTTTAATCCTCAGAGTCTCTTTTATCCTAACACAAAACATTTGCCACCAAGAGCTCAAGCACTGACTGAAAACTGAAGGTAAAGGTGGCCTAATACTTCATTCCCACAAAATAATAAGCTATTAAAGTAGATCTCAAGCCTTCCTGTGTTCTCTATTTAATAGAGAAGCCAAATGAACATTTATTGAGGACTTGCTATATGCCAAGCTCTATATACCTGTTATAAATGTCCAAATGTGTATACAGAGTATGCATCTTATTCCTATTAACATATTTAAATGAAGAAATCATAAAAATAAACAATCTCTAAGGACAGAAAATTTATTATAGCATGAGAAATTCTACTTTGAATCTTTACAGAATTGTTACTACTTCCTTTGATATTGGGAATAAATATCACAGCAACCATCAAAACAGAAAATATACAAAGAAGAAATGCAATCTGCTAGGGAAGTGATTTTTAAACTCACAGGCTATCTTAAAGTTTGTACTGGCTCATCCTCTGAGAAGTGTGTGCTCTGGTGTTTGGAGAATTGGGACATGGAACATCATGGGCTACCAGAGGATGTAACTCAGTTCACAGGCATCACCATACTGTGATCCCAATTGCCACAGAGAGCTAAAGATTCCCAAAGGATAGTCACAATTTTGCTCTATTCCTGTCCAAGAAATGGGACAGATGAAGATCCAACATGTGAAAAGGATTAGAAGAAAGCAAAGTTTAAGAGAAATGGTGGATGGGGTTCACCAGGTGCCCCCATTTCCTGACAGATCATAAAGGTACATAGTAGGTTCCACAGAAATATAAGGAAGAATGTGTCTCACATGGTATTTAGAGAAACGGAAATCTTGATGTCCTCAAGAAATTGTATAAATATCTTCTAAATAATAGCATCAAGAAGGGTTTAAATGTTCAGTTCTTTTGGAGCATTATTTGAGGAGAATTGGGAATGATCATGAACCTTTTCTTCTTTTTGTTCATGACACAGGTGAAAGAATAAATAAAATAATTATCAAAGGATCTATTTTACCTAGATTTCTAGCCCCACCCCCTGCTTTTGACTGCTTTAATCTACACTCTTCTGACAGTTATTA
Organism: Bos indicus x Bos taurus; assembly: GCF_003369695.1. NCBI lineage: Eukaryota > Metazoa > Chordata > Mammalia > Artiodactyla > Bovidae > Bos > Bos indicus x Bos taurus. The sequence continues at coordinate 40,295,070 of NC_040083.1, forward strand.
GTAACTCACTGCTTCGTTTATTTATGGGTATTTATCAATGCTGCTACATGCCAGGCATTGCAGTGACTGCTGCAGAGGATCAGAGTAGCAGAAAACACTGCTCATGCTTAAGGGGTTTACTGCCTCAGGTATGAACAGGTAAGGGGGAAGTGGTTTGGCCCCTATACTTATGAAATTGCTATGAGATAACATAAATAAACATTAGAAGGGGTTCTGTTATATTTTCAAGCTTTTTGAATTCTCCTCATGATGTTTGTTTTATAGGCAGCCTTTCTGCAAGGGAAAGAAAAAAATGTGCAGCGCCTCTAATACTTCTCTGTCTCCTGTCACCTCTCCGACTTTTGCTGCCAAAAATAATCATTTTTAATGCTAATTCTCAACCATAAAAATATGGCTTTTGAAATCAGTGCTAGAAAGAGAGACCAATATATTGGTGGGTACATCAAAACAATTTTTAAAAAACATTAAAAGCAGATCTGCCCAGTTTCCTAATAGCTAGAGTTTTGTGAAAGTCATAGCAAATTAAAAGCTGAAGTATGGGGACAAAGTACCTGTCCCACCTAAACCAAACTCACCAGATGAAAGCAATCTACCCAAAATCCATTGGAAAAATAATGATTGTACAGCGACTCCCTCCTAAATGGTGAGGGCAGCTGGACCAGAGATGCAGAAAGGGAGCCGTTCAGTGTGTTTTCACCAGATAGATAGAATGCCCGGTCTTTGGCCCCCTCCCCTGCTTGGGCAGCTTTATGTTCTAGACCCTTTGTGAATGATTACTTCTCAGACCTGTGTTCTGGGAGAGCACTTTGTGCTGCACAGCCCAGTATCTGCTCACTGAGGCCTTGCTCATATCACCAAAGTCACTTCAGTTCAGTTAAATTCAGTCACTCAGTCATGTCCGACTCTTTGCGACCCCATGAATTGCAGCACGCCAGGCTGCCCTTTCCATCACCAACTCCCAAAGTTCACCCAAATTCTTGTCCATCGAGTTGGTGATGCCATCCAACCATCTTATCCTCTGTCATTTCCTTCTCCTCCTGCCCTCAATCCTTCCCAGCATCAGGGTCTTTTCCAATGAGTCAGCTCTTTGCATCAGGTGGCCAAAGTATTGGAGTTTCAGCTTCAACATCAGTCCTTCCAGTGAACACCCAAAGACACTTACAGGCCACCAAATGCCATGTGCCTCTCACTAAGATATGTCACCTTATTTTCTGCATCTTCTGGACCTTGCTTCTGTTTTCAACTGCCATTTGACTATGAAAATCTTGAGAATTGAGACTCTACTTCTTTCTGAGTGCTTTCTCTCTCCAGGGCCAGGCATAGTGGCACCTTACAAATCACATTCTCTAGAACAATCAAACAACAGTTGGTGTGCATTTTAGGATTCTTCTCTGACTCCAGGTATTTGCAAGTAGAGTGTTTCAGAGCCTTAGAATTCTGCAGGTGTGGGAAAGAAGTATGAGCAAGTGGTAAGTCAACTGGGTACCACATTCCCTCAACACATATCTGTCTTGAGAAGCTCCACTTTTGCCTGTTTTTTTTACTTTGGGATTTCTCTGCAAATAAAGATTCTAGTATAGATACATCGATAAATGTATAATATATCCATACGTCCATACCAAGTCATTACAATCCATCCATACTTCCATACCAAGTCATTACTCCCAAGAACACTTTCCTGATAGTAGGTTTTTAGTATCTTGATCAAGTTAATGGGTCCATAAGTTAGAGTTTGGCCTGCAAAACATAACCCTCTCACCCTAGATATTTTAAGAAGGAAAGGATTTAATACAGGAAATTATGTCTTATAGAACCATTGAACAGGCGAGTGGAGAAAGGCTTGGGGAACTGCATCTGGCTTCCCAAAGATCAAGAGGATGCAGAAATCAAAAGAAAGAGTCACAGATGACCTCAGTCATTTACAGTAGCAAAGCAGGGACTTTGCAGGTGAAGGTCTGGAATCTGAGGCAAATTTCAAGTCTATTCTTGCACATGGCTCTGTTTGCCATTCCTAGGGGGGAACATGGCTCCTCCTTCTCTTCTGTCTCCAAAATTGCACAAAGTGCCTCTCACTGGTAGGCTCTAAAGCTGGAACCCTGCTGGTTGGGATCCTAGAAGAACAGACTATTTCCTGGGCTCCTCTGGCGGAGAAGTGCTTACTATGGGCCAGACACCATTCTGAGTGTTTTCCATATATGAACAAAGTTAATATTGGAGCCATCTTATAAGGTGGATTCTATTATTATTTTTCCCATTTTATAGCTGAGGACACTGAAGCACAAAGATCAAATCACATAGCCAAAGTTACCCATTTTGTCAGTGGCAGAAATGGGCTAAGAGCCCAGGCAGTCTGGGTCTTGAGTCTGTCCTCTTGACCTTGATCCTAGTGGTTCTCAATTTGGAGCTGTTCTAGGGGACAGGGGACATGTCTAGAAATCTTTTTGATTGCCACAACTGGGGAGAGGGTGTTGAGGTAGAAGAAACCAGGGATGCTACTGAATATCCTACGATGAATAGGGTGGCTTCCTACAGTGAAGGGTTAGCTGTCCCAAAATGTCAGCAGTGTGAGGTTGAGAACCCCTTTTCTACAACATGTTGAGAGGGAGCAGAAGGGCTTTTCCTCTTCTTTGACATCTACCACTTGAGAGGCTCTTTGGCATCTAATGCCCTGGGTTGGGGTGGCCAGACTCTCCCCCTTCCCCAGCTCTGCAAGGGACTACTTCTCTCTTGGCACATGGACCTGGCTGAGATCAGAGGATAGGAGATCCTGAGATCCTCCTGTTCTAGAAACTGTCAGATTGCCTAGTGTTTGGTCCACATCTTTGGTGGTGCCTAGAGCTTTATTTCTCATATAGAACACTTTGCCTCTTCCTTTTCCTCCTTGCTCCTCTTGTTCCAGGATTGTCATTCTGCTGCCAAATATAGCACAGACCCATGGGGAGCCTTAGCATAAACTTAGGCTCCAGTCATGGTCCCAGCCACCCGGCCTGCATGAGTGTGCCACTGCCCTGCCCCACAAATGGCCAGCACAAAACCGGTCCGACTTCTGCTCTCTGCCCAGAAGTCTGCGGAGGGCTGCAGGACCCAGGGCTTGGGCCATGGGTGGCACTTGCTGGCCCTCAAGGACACTGCCCATCTTCTTGAGCAGCAGCTGGCACCTGTCATACATGTCCTGGTGGCATGTATCTGTTGAAAGTGAGGAGTGATCCATGCCAGCTGGCTTGTCAGCTGTCACAGTAAACAATGCGCATGAGCCACCTTGTGTCTGCAGCACAGCTGAGGGGCTGTCTTTGCACACGGGCTGTGCGAGGGAGGTGGGCAGCCTCCTCATGCTCCATATGAGCAATTTCCATTCTGTTGTTTTCTCTCACACATGGTGTTCTGGAACAGCTCTGGAAGGAGAGAGAGGGAGAGAGACTGACTCAGTGTTTTAACTTAGATTTTATGAGCTTCATCTATAGCTGTGTCCATTTTCTTGTGAGTAATAGGAACACCTCTTCTGTGTGGCAGAATACAAACCCATGAAGAACTCTGATGCTGCGGTGGAAAGGGCACTGGGCTGTGAGTTATGACTCAACTGGGTCAAGTTCATGACCATGGTTTTATATCACCTCATTTCTCCTCCTCATAATTTCCTTCCCTATAAAATGTAGATATTGGAACATTATCACTTTTTTAAAGTTTCTTCCAGCTTTAGAGTTCAAACCTGTGGAGGCAGTCCTCTGTGAGTTGCTCTAGATGGAGACCTGAATGTGGAGTTCTCTTGGAGTCACCCCTGGCCACATCAGTCCTTACACCTGTGTGGAAAGACATTAGGTTAAGGATAAAAGAAGATAGTGTAAGCCACATAGAATTTTGCAGGCCCTGGTTCTTTCATCCAGGGAGGTATTATGGGGGTTAGGTTTTGAAATACACTGGGAGCATCTAGACAGCATCTCTCTGCCTCTTCACCCGGGAATGGAATGAGAGCAGGGAAAGGCACTGGCCACTGCAGGTGGGATCGGTGCTCATGCTGAAAGCCGATGGCAACTTCTGAGCCCACATGAAAGGCTGGACTTGTCCTGGCCAAGCTGTTCAGAGCCAGTGGACAAATGTAATTGTAGGACCCAAGGTGAGCCAAGCACCGTGCCCTGGGTTGGGCTTCTGGCAATGATCCTGAGGAATCTCAGAGCATACCCTTCTGAGCCATGTAAAAACGAGGCCAAGCCTTCTCTCAGCCACTCCCAGGCCCGTTATAGTCAACAGACGTTCCAAAGACTGGGAGGGTTTTTAGATAGAATTTGGAAACTGTGCTCTTTTCGGGCAAGTGAGAGATTAGGTATAGAGGGAGCTGGCACACGCAGCCCTGGTATACACAAGAGACACACACTGATGACAGACTGGCCTTTGGTCCCAGAGCCTAAGCTGCCTTACAGGGGCAAGGGACATTGCTGCTAGGTCTCTTCAGTCATGTCTGACTCTGTGCAACCCCATAGATGGCAGCCCACCAGGCTCCCCCGTCCCTGGGATTCTCCAGGCAAGAACACTGGAGTGGGTTGCCATTTCCTTCTCCAATGCATGAAAGTGAAAAGGGAAAGTGAAGTTGCTCAGTTGCGTCCAACTCTTAGCGACCCCATGGACTGCAGCCCACCAGGCTCCTCCATCCATGGGATTTTCCAGGCAAGAGTACTGGACATTGGGTACATTGGGTACATGAAAACATTTGAAGCTAGGCAATACTTGCCTGAAAAATCCCATGGACAGAGGAACCTGGTGGGCTATACAGTCCAAAGGGTCACTAATAGTCAAACACAACTGAGCTACTGAGCACACAATAGCCTTAGGAATGTTTCTGATTGCCACCCAAGTCTTTATCTCTCCAAATCAAGAGTACACGTAGGTACTTCTTGATTTATAGCTTATGGATATAGTTTTTAAATTTATGTATGTGTGTGATCTTTCTTTTATATGTTTATTATATTTATTATGTGTGTACATGTGCCCATGTATGCATGTAAGAATTTTTGAATATCAGTTTTTCAGTTTCTGAAATTCTGTCACTAGATTCTCATTTCCTTTAGTTTCTTTAGAATTTTTCCTTAAATTGTTAATAAATCCCTACTGAAATTCCAACTATCCCTGGGACTATTAGCATCATATTTTTTTTATAAATTGGCATTTAGTAGGGTTTTCAATACAGGTGAGGAGTGCAGACGGCAGTGGAATGAGGAAGGAGCTCATGAGGCAGGAAGAGGGAGAGGGTCATAGAGAGTGTTGGACTTTATGGCTCAGATTAGCTTAAGTGGTGGAAGGTAGGGTCACACTGTCTAAAGCTTTGAGCTTGACTCTTTTGCTGTCCAGTCATACAGAAGACAGCCAGGGATTTTTGTTACTGCTCACCTTAAATGTTGGATATCCCCTCTCTTTTAGGGGCCCCGGAGGCAGGACAATACCTACCAGGCTCAAGCAGGGCTGAACCAAGCATTGTGAGATCCTGCTGAGTGTATGGATTTGCAGCTGGTTTCTTGTGCTTTTCTCCCAATAGTCTGTTCCTCTAGGAAGATGAGTCAGATTCTTGGTCTCAAGGCTTCTACCCCATAAACGAGAACCTCCAAGTGACTCCCAGAACTGCTGTGGATTACCAGTGTAGTATCATTTCATTTTGGCTCACGAAGAAGTACATTAATAAGATTGAGCCTTGGTTGCTAGCATTTGCCTCTTTCCTGGGCAGCTTGGATCCAGGACTTTTTGAAACATCTGTCACCACCCAGGGCTTGTCTGAGTCAAAGAGCACCATTAGGAGTTTCTGATAGACCTTCTGTCTATTCCTACATTTTCCCTTTAGCCTCTATATACGAAATATATTGTCCTATCCCAAAATGTTGGGCCTTAGAAGAATAAGTACAGTTTTAGAACCAGTCAACCTGGTTTTTAAATCTAAGTTCTATCACTTTCCTGCTAAATAACCTTGGGCTAGTCTTTTAAGCTCTCTAAGCCTCAGTGTTTTCAGTTACAGTGTGGAGATGATGACTCGTAATTCACAGGATTGTTCTGACTACTTAAGGCATTTAAAGTACCAGGGACTTGTTAGTCAGGAAACTGCCTGGTTTCTCTTCCTTTCCCCGAGTCTCACTCACAGTCCCATCCTAGGTCTTCAAATGTTCCTTGTCTCTAAATGCTGAAGGCATGACTTGAATTCAGTGATGACACATTTTTTATAACCAGGCCTGCAGCTAAGTTACATTCTCATCTGCTGGTTTTCCCCCTCACTCTATTTTCAAAATTTCCATATGGATGGTTAAATGTGATTTAGAAATACTCCAGTGTTTTTGAATCATATGAGTAACTTTAGTTAAAACCAGTGCTCGGAATAATCTGTTAAGGGAGCTTTCATGCTATTTACCTGTCAGGCAAGGAGTGTGAAAGAGAATTTACGGCAAAGAGCCTAATACTGTAGATACAGGCAGGAGAACGTGTATTCTCCCCAATTATTTTGGCAGCTCTTGTGGAAAGTCTGTTGAAAGCAGAGACAACAGGAAAGTAGCTCATATGTTTTCTTCCTGTGAGAGCTGCAACTTGAAGAAGTGAATCAACAGGTAGGAAGGACCGTAAAGATTTAATCTTTGTATTGTCTCATGTTTCCCCTCATCCTGAAGCACTTCAGGCCATAGTGAAAGAAAAGAAAAGAGAGTGAAGTCGCTCAGTTTTGTCCAACTCTCTGCGACCCCGTGGGCTGTAGCCTACAAGGCTCCTCTGTCTATGGGATTCTCCAGGCAAGAGTACTGGAATGGGTTGCCCTTTCCTTCTCCAGGGGATCTTCCCAACCCAGGGATCGAACCCGGCTCTCCCACATTGCAGGCAGATGCTTTACCCTCTGAGCCACCAGTCCTCTACTAATTCAGCATATGGCTAGGAGACAACTGAGAGGGGAAAATCCCACAGAGCTCTGGATAGAATTATTTGCCTGACATGTGTTTTTTTTTCTCTTCTGGACAAGCTGCTGATACAGATATATTTCAATATCTTCAGTGCTAGTATCATTTTCTTTGAATTCAACCATCCTATTCTTGGCAGATGTTTAGGTTATTTTTGGATTCTTTTGCTATCATAGTATTTGAGTAAAAATCATAATAAAGCAGCTAACATTTGTACAGTACCTTATACTCGTTAGCCTAAGCCCATATATTTGATTTAATCATTTCAACAAAATAGATACTATTTTTATCCCACCTTCATAGATGAACAAACTGAGATATAGAGATCCAAGAGGCCTAAGGTCACAATTAGAAAATAGTAGGAGCAGAAAGAAGCAGGATTTGAATTCATGAGGTTTAGCTCCTAAGGCCATATGCTTATTCATTACATTACTCTGTCTCCTATTAGCCTTTTGTGTGTGTATGTGTGTATTTATGGATGTATGTTATATACATCCATGCTTAAATGACAGGAAATACTTTTATTGTAGAGCAGCAAGTTAAATTCTTTGCAGTAGGATTGTTATGTAAAGGGTATGTGCATTTGAAATTTGGATAAGAATTGCCAAAATGCCTGCTCCACTCCCACCCCCCAAAATAGAATACACCAATTTACTCTCTTACAACAGTTATTTCAAGACATATTTTCCACTGCTAGGTGCCACAGAAAATACTGAATAGAGAAAGACACCAAAAAAAATATGAAGGTAGGAACTGAAGTTTGAATGTTTCTGATGACAATTCAGAATAGACTAGAGAGTTCACCACTGAGGGCATTGTAATCCAAGGGGTTAGGTCACTGCTTGTAAACTGAGGAGCTGCAAATTTTAATCCTACTTTGATTTTGCTTTGGGAAGGTTCAGTTCAGTTCAGTCGCTCAGTCATGTCAGACTCTTTGCAACCCCATGGACTGAAGCACACTAGGCTTCCCTGTCCATCACCAACTCCCAGAGTTTACTCAAACTCATGTCCATTGAGTTGGTGATGCCATCCAACCATCTCATCCTCTGTCATCCCCTTCTCCTGCCTTCAATCTTTCCCAGCATCAGGGTCTTTTCTAGTGAGTCAGGTAAAGTATTGGAGTTTCAGCTTCATCATCAGTCCTTCCAATGAACACTCTGGACTGATCTCCTTTAGGATGGACTGTTTGGATCTCCTTTCTGTCCAAGGGACTCTCAAAGAGTCTTCCCCAACACCACAGTTGAAAAGCATCAATTCTTCAGTGCTCTCACATCCATACATGACTATTGGAAAAACTGTAGCTTTGACCAGTGGACCTTTGTTGGCAAAGTAATATCTCTACTTTTAACTATGCTGTCTAGGTTGGTCATAACTCTTCTTCCAAGGAGCAAGTGTCTTTTAATTTCATGGCTGCAGTCACCATCTGCAGTGATTTTGGAGCCCCCCAAAAATAAAGTCTCTCACTGTTTCCCCATCTATTTGCCATGAAGTGATAGGACCAGATGTCATGATCTTAGTTTTCTGAATGTTGAGCTTTAAGTAAGCTTTTTCACTCTCCTCTTTTACTTTCATCAAGAGGCTCTTTAGTCCTTCTTTGCTTTCTGCCATAAGGGTGGTATCATCTGCGTATCTGAGGTTATTGATTTATCTCCCGGCAATCTTGATTACCTTGGGAAAGTTACTTTACTTCGTTTCTTCAATCACATTTTAAATTTATGTCATCACAGATATTAATAAATGATACATATTAGAGCCAGGAGTAAAATGTAAGTGTGTGTAAAATCCATATTCTAAGTCTTGTAGAATGGAATTACTAACTGGTATCTCATGGGGTTGTTGCAAGGATTAAGTTAATGTGTAAGAACAACATAGTATTTTTTCAGCAGATGTTTTGGTCTCCATCCCTTTTGGTGTTCTGTGAAACCAAATAACTAATTCCATGTTCCCCTTTCCAGTATTCCCACAAACAAGCAGACCCCGTGCAATGAATAGCAGCCCCTGGAGGTTCCAAAGACATGCTCAGTGATATTGAACTTGCCCAAACTGTTCTTGACCTGACCAACCTTCTGCTGCTGCTGCTGCTGCTAAGTCGCTTCAGTTGTGTCCGACTCTGTGCGACCCCATAGACGGCAGCCCACCAGGCTCCCCTGTCCCTGGGATTCTCCAGGCAAGAACACTGGAGTGGGTTGCCATTTCCTTCTCCAATGCATGAAAGTGAAAAGTGAAAGTGAAGTCGCTCAGTTGTGTCCGACTCCTAGCAACCCCATGGACTCCAGCCTACCAGGCTCCTCCGTCCATGGGATTTTCCAGGCAAGAGTACTGGAGTGGGGTGCCATTGCCTTCTCCAGACCAACCTTCTAAGGTCTTCCAAATATTCCAGGTAGCATTCACACAACCATGTCTGTCTGGATTCTCTTTCAGTCCTTCATCATTTGAATGACTTTGTTACTAGCTGTTAACTCCTTCTCCAATCATGTTTCCAAAGACACTTTTTGGTATTTGTGAAGGGATTTGTGTAATTTGGGTCTTAAAGTCCTCCCATTGCTTCGTAATTTCCATCTAGTCTTTTTTTTTAACTTGAAACAGCCCTGTTCTGTTGACCTATCAAATATCAAGGAGTCTTTTTTCTTATTTACCCCCCTTGCTCTGTTCTCCAATCAATAAAACAGAGGGTTTTTAATCTATTCCCTCATTCCTCTTAAAGAATTTATAATTCTGATTTTGCAACTCATATATTTGGGCTTCCCTGGTAGCTCAGTTGGTAAAGAATCTGCCTGCCAAACATATGAGATGCAAGAGACTCTGATTCGATCCCTGGGTTGGAAAGATCCCCTGGAGAAGAAAATGACGACCCTATCCAATATTCTTACCTGGGAAATCCCATGGACGAGGAGCATGGCAGGCTACAGTCCATGGGCTCACAGGACTCAGACAAGACTTAGTGACTAAACCACCACCAACATATATTTACTTGTTAATGTCTATTACTTATCCAGAATCTAAGCTTCACAAGGGTAAGACTTGTAATATCTCTTTGTCTCTATTTCTAGCTTTGGGCCTGCCATTGAGTAGGTTGTCCACATAGGTTGTTGACTTCAGCCTCTGAATGTTTTTGTACCCTGGGACTCCACAGTATTAGCCATTAAAAATGGAATGTTCTAATGAAAAAGCCTGTTTTAGATCTCTGCCTTTGCCATAAAGATTTACCAAAGAATTTTAACAAACCTCAAATTTTATAAGGCCATTAATGATATGAGCACCAATGTGAAAATTTTATGAAATTGGTATAGTTTCATTCCCAGAATAAGCTTCTATCTTCTTCAGCATTGATTTCCTCTAGACAGCTCACTATAATTTTTATTAGTGCTCTGGGAGTTTTATGTATTGTCTCCAGCACACTGGAGTACTTTATTTGGAAATGGCATATATTTTTGGCATAGTAATATTTTGAGTTAATTTGGTTTTGAGTTTGCAGAATGGTAATGTTAGGAACTAACATTAAGTACATTGATGTTAGAAAGAGTGATTGGGGGCTTGGAAGTCTCAACTTGACTGTCATCCCAAGTTCTTCAATGTGTATTTATAGCATGTATTCTGCAAGGTTGAGCCAATGAAGGTGGATGCATCTGTTCTTGAGCATTTCTTTTTTCAATTTGTAGTTTCATAGTAATGACTAAAGTTTGCTTTTGAATTCCTTTCTTCCTTCCCTTCCTCCCTCTTCTTTCTCTGTTCCCTATCTCCATTTTTTTTCCTTCCTCCCTTTCTCCCTTTCCTTTTCCTCCCCCCCTCCCTCTTCTTTTTCCTTCTTTTTCCCCTATACATACCAATGTATAAAACTGTGTGCTAAGGAGGATTCTGTATGCTTTCCAAACTCTCAATGATCTGGCTGCTTATGGTACAATGGGGGCTCCCAGGGAAAGGTAATGTATTAGGCATGCTTTCAAGCTGTGTATAATACCAACCATACTACAGTGGCTTAAACAAAAGGGAGCTATTGTTCTCATAAAACCAGAATTTTCCAGAGGTAGGCAACTATTAGCTCCATGACTCAGCAATATCAGAGCCCATGTCTTTGTGGTTCTCTTTGCTTTTTGCTCATGGTAGCAAGACAGCCATCATTGCTCTAAACATCACATGTATATTCCAGGTAGGAAGAAAGGAAAATGATCACACTGGTCACACTTTCCCTTTTCATCAAGAAAGCAAAAGTTTTCCTTAAATTTCCTCTTTCTCCAAGCAGACATCAATATATGCTTCATTTCTCAGAACTGAGTTATCTTGCATTCTTCTTTGCAAGAAAGACTGAGAAAGAGTATTTGACTTTCTAGCCACTGCAGTATAAGTCAGCAAGGGGGAGTTGGAAGTGGTTTCAGGGTAATTAATCAACAATGTCTGCTAGAGGCAACAAACAAGTATCAGGTTAATACAAATCATACTAGATCACAAAGGGAAAAGCAGTAAAACATGATGACAGTTTCAGAAATGAGACAATTGAGTATTACATGGGGCCCAGAATAATGTTAGGGGAAGGGAATGGGTCTTAGTGGGCTTACTGGGTAAAAGTCAGAAGGGCTGGTTCCTCCTAGAGAATCTGAAGAGAGAATCTGTTTCCATATCTTTTTCATTGCTCATGACATCTTATCTTGCTTTTGTCACATCTACTACTATTAACTCAGCTGCTCCTGCCTTTCTCTTATAAGGACTCTGTGATTACATTATGATAATCTCTTGGATTAAGACCGTTAGTTTAATCAATCTGCCAGATCCCTTTACCACATGATATAACTTATCATGGCTTCTCTGGTGGCTCAGATGGAAAGGAATCTGCCTGCAATGCAGGAGACCCAAGTTCAATCCTTGGATCAGGAAGATCCCCTGGAGAAAGAAATGGCAGTCCACTGGAGTTCTTACCTGGAGAATTCCATGGACAGAGGACCCTGGTGGGCTACAGTCCATGGAGTCACGAAGAGTTGGACAAACTAAGCGAGTAACACTTTCATTTTCATAACATATCACAGGTTCTGAAGATTGGATATGGACTTTGCCAGGTCTGCGAGGAACCATTATTCTGCCTTCCACAGTGAAACTAGTGAGAACTACTCAGGAGGGCCGATGTCTTTTGAGACTAATACATCTGTCTACCAAAGAACAGAAACCAAGGAAGGGAGAAGGAAGCATTCAGATGGCATAGCCATATCATACAGATTATCTTTGCTTACTTCTTTGTATTTGGTTTTTTGAAAGCTAGGATCTGTGAAATGCATCATTTTCAATATTCCTTGGCATGTAATATTCATAAGTGACAGATCTGAAGACTGACTGCTTACTTAGATGCCTAAAGCTATACTTAGAAATTTTAAAACAGTGAAAGAATGCTTGATTTGGACTCTTTCTTGGGAATTTTTTTCCTTTTAAAGAAAGTAAACAGCAAGTTAACATGTGTACAAACAGAACTTCCCTTGGGAGAGCCCAAAAGGAATACTTTCATTAATATTTTCCAGTTCCACACACAACTTGTGTTGTTGCCTGGTATTGTATTGTATAGAGAATCCAAGTTTTAATTGGTTGGTTCTGGAAATTCCAATCAGAATAATTAATAATTAATAATCTCCTTTAGGATACACTTCTGATATTTTTCTCCTTTTAGATAAACTTTAAATATCATGGCCTTTAAATATCAGCCTTTAAAAGTCATGGATTTGTAAACCCATTGAAAGCATGACTCATTGCCAGAAGATTGTTTGTTTATTTAAATAGGAAAAGTTCTGTCCCTTAGTTTGTGTATTCACTGAGTGATTCATTCATTGATTCATCAGAGATAATTGAATAATCTGCAATATGCCAGGCACTGCAATCAACATAAAGAATATTGACATGAGTGTAACTAAATTTCAAATTCTTTGCAGTGGGAAATAAGGCCTGTTGCTGATAAATTTAGTGTCTAGTGTAGCCACAACATAAAATTAACACACAGGAAATGTTGGTTGAACTGAATTGAAAATATAGTCCCTGCATAAGAGATCTCACAGGCAAGCAATGAGGGACATATAAACAGATAAATTGAACTATACCTTTATGAAAGCACAGAAGAAAATATCCATCAAAATTTTTAGGGAAGACTCTACTAAGTATCTGGCATTTACCTAGTTTGAAAACAGAAATTGGCTAGAGTGAGACAGCAGGGGTGAATGTCAGGAAAGGGAACTGCAGGTGCATAGCTGAGGTGTGTGCTTTGTGCTTTGTGGATCTGATAATTCAGGTGTCACTAGAATACAGGTGAGTCATGGGGGTGGTGAGGGGGAAGATGGTAGGAGGTGGAGCTGCAAAATTAGTTGGAGGACTGATGAGGAAGAGCCTATAGTCTTTCTTGCTAGGAAGTTGGATGTTATACTGTAGCCAACAGGAAACCACTAGAAGCTTTTAGGTAAAGAACTAAGGAAATTATCTTTTCTTCCTTTCTATTAAACTTTTTGAAATTGTGAAATGAATCTTATCTACCAGAGAGTGAATATAAATATGTGTATATTTTAAATGAAAACAGTAACAAATAAAATAACATTGATGATTCTAATAAGAGATGGATAATTTTCCTCTTAGAATCTTTCTGTATTCCCTTTACCAATCACATCCTGTCTCTCCCCATCAGGGGAAATTACCATTTTAATATTGTATTAATAATTTTCTTGCTTTTACTTAAAGTTTTACCACAAATATAAATATCCCTAAAAATATGTTGTTTGGTTTTGCTTGCTTTTATATAATGTGTATAATAGAATCATATTGAGTGAATTTCTTCTAGGATTTTCTTTCCACATTGCTTTTGATATACATGTTGATTTGTAGACCTATGGATCATTGATTTGCACAGATATCTAATAGTTATTAAATGATTATACAAAATTTAATTATCCATTTTACCATCATGGATATTTAAGTCATTAAATTTTTTTATTATTATAAATAATAGTATTTAAATTATTCTTATACTGGAGGCATGTATAAGAGATTTTCTCTGGGAGAGAAATCATGGGAACATCATATATGTACATGTTCAGTTATGACCTTTTCCCCAATGAATCTATCAATTTATACTCCCACCAGTATGATTTCTTTCCTCAGATCCTTACTTGGTAATGTCAGACTTTTTAATCTTTGCCCATTTGTTGTATATAAATATTCTCTCACTAGAATTTGAATTTGCATTTTCCTATATACTAGTGAGATTGAACCTCTTTTCATATGTTCATTAGTTGTATTTCTTCTGTGAAATACAAATTTTTCTGCCTATGTTAAATAAGGTTGTTTCTTTTCAACTTAATGATGTGTAGGAGTCTTCCATTTATTCTTTCATTTATTGCCCTGGAGAAGGAAATGGCAATCCACTCCAGTATTCTTGCCTGGAGAATCCCATGGACAGAGGAGCTTTGTGGGCTACAGTCAACGGGTTGCAAAGAGTAGGACACGACTGAGCAACTTCACTTTCACTTTCACTTTCCATTTATTCTAGGTAACATCCTTTGGTGATTATCATCTTCCAGTTTGTGACTTGGCTCTTTATTCCCTTTAAGATCTTTTGATTAGCATTCTTGATTTTAAGTCCAATATTATTTTTTTCATTATGGTTTGTGTTTTATGTTTCATCTAAGATACATCAAGGCTGTATATTGTCACCCTGCTTATTTAACTTCTATGTAGAGTACATCATGAGAAACGCTGGGCTGGAAGATGCACAAGCTGGAATCAAGATTCCCGGGAGAAATATCAATAACCTCAGATATGCAGATGACACCACCCTTATGGCACAAAGTAAAGAGGAACTAAAAAGCCTCCTGAAGAAAGTGAAAGGGGAGAGTGAAAAAGTTGACTTAAAGCTCAACATTCAGAAAACAAAGATCATGGCATCTGATCCCATCACTTCATGGGAAATAGATGGGGAAACAGTGGAAACAGTGTCAGACTTTATGTTTTGGGCTCCAAAATTGCTGCAGTTGGTGATTGCTGCCATGAAATTAAAAGACGCTTACTCCTTGGGAAGGAAAGTTATGACCAACCTAGATAGCATATTCAAAAGCTGAGACATTACTTTGCCAACAAATGTCCATCTAGTCAAGGCTATGGTTTTTCCAGTGGTCATGTGTGGATGTGAGAGCTGGACTGTGAAGAAAACTGAGCACTGAAGTATTGATGCTTTTGAACTGTGGTGTTGGAGAAGACTCTTGAGAGTCCCTTGGACTGCAAGGAGATCCAACCATTCCATCCTAAAGATCAGTCCTGGGTTTTCATTGGAAGGACTGATGCTGAGGCTGAAACTCCAATACTTTGGCCACCTCATGCAAAGAGTTGACTCATTGGAAAAGAATCTGATGCTGGGAGGGATTGGGGGCAGGAGGAAAAGGGGATGACAGAGGATGAGATGGCTGGATGGCATCACCGACTCCACGCACATGAGTTTGGGTGAACTCTGGGAGTTGGTGATGGACAGGGAGGCCTGGCGTGCTGCGATTCATGGGGTCGCAAAGAGTCGGACATGACTGAGCAACTGAACTGAACTGACTGAAGATACCTTTCTTACCTTATGATCTTCAAAGTATTATCCTATTACTTTTTGACTAAATATGTTAACTTAATGTCTTTCACTTTTAAGTTCTTGATTTATTTGAGAGCTTTTTAAATGGTGGAGTCTACTTTCATTATTTTCCTCTTTATGATCATTTGTTATGGCAACCTTTTCAACTAATCCATACTTTTCTTATAGATCTGCAATGCCAGCTCTGTCATGTATCAGGTTTCCAAATATGTATAGGTCTCTATTTATGAGATCTCTATTCTTTCAGTTGGTATATTTTTCTATCTCCGTGTTTAAACATTGAATTACCTAATGACTGAGTGGTGTTTTGATAGAGCAAGTACTCAAACCTGCTTCTTCTTTAAGCCTGTCTTGTCCTCTCCTTCTTGACTGCTTGCTCTTCTGTATACATTTTAGAGTAAGCTCATCAAGGTTCTTGAAAACTCCTGTTGAGATTTTTTAAAAAGTCATACTGAATCTGTAGTTAAGTTATAAGGTCACTGGTATATTTATAATAGTGGGTCTTTCATCCATGAATATGTCTTGTCTCTCTATTTATTTATATCTTCTTTAAGGTCTTCCAGTTAAGTTTTATACTTCATTTACCTAAAAATCTCATACAATTCTTATTTTTTCTTCTATCATATATTGTATATTTTTGTTGCTGATTTTGCAAATGATAACTTTAAAAATTTACATTTTAATTATTGATTGCTGGTGTTTAGAAATGCAACCTTTCTTTTAAAAATGCACTTTGTTAGGGAGTCTAGGAAAAAACCCTCTTATTCATTGCTAATGAGAATGCAAAATGATTACAACCTCCATGATGGGAAATTTCATGATATTTGTTGTTCAGTCATTCAGCTGTGTCTGACTCTGCGACCCCGTGGACTACAGCATGCCAGCCTTCCCTGTCCTTCACTATCTCCCAGAGTTTGCTCAAACTCATGTCTATTGAGTCAAAGATGCCATCCAACCATCTCTTTATTCTCATTGGGTTTTTTCCAGTGAGTTGGCTCTTCCTATCAGGTGGCCAAAGTATTGGTGCTTCAGCTTCAACATCAGTCCTTCCAATGAATATTCACAAGTGATTTCCTTTAGGATTGACTAATTTGATCTCCTTACTGTCCAAAGGAATTTCAAGAGTCTTCTCCAGCACCACAGTTTGAAAGTATCAGTTCTTCAGCAGTCAGTGTTCTTTATGGTCCAACTCTCACATCCCTACATGACTACTGGATAAACCATAACTTTGACTATACAGACCTTTGTCAGCAAGGTGATGTCTACTTTTTAGTATGCTGTCTAGGTTTATCATAGTCTTTCTTCCCAGGAGCAAGTGTCTTTTAATTTCATGGTTGCGGTTGCCATCTGCAGTGATTTTGGAGCCCAAGAAAATAAAGTCTGTCACTGTTTCCATTTTTTACTCCCTTTTATTTGCCATAAAGTGATGGGACCGGACACCATGATCTTCATTTTTTGAATGTTGAGTTTTAAGCCACATTTTTCATTCTCTTCTTTCACCTTTATCAAGAGGCTCTTAAGTTCCTCATCACTTTCTGCCATTAGGGTAGTGTCATCTTCATATCTGAGGCTATTTGTATTTCTCCCGGCAATCACACTCTTGATTCCTTCTTGTGCTTCATTCAGCCTGGCATTTCACATGATGTACTCTGCATATGAGTTAAATAAGCAGGGTGACAATATACAGTCTTGATGTACTCCTTTCCCAATTTTGAACCAGTCAGTTGTTCCATGTGAGGTTCTAACTGTTGCTTCTTGATCTGCATACAGGTTTCTCAAGAGGGAGGTAAGATTGTCTCATATTCCCATCTCTTTAAGAATTGTCCACAGTTTGATATGGTCGACACAGTCAAAGACTTTTGAGTAGCCAATGAAACAAAAATAGAGGGTTTTTTGGAATTCTCTTGCATTCTCTATGATCCAGGGAATGTTGGATATTTGATGTCTGGTTCCTCTGCCTTTTCTAAACCCAGCTCATACATCTGGAAATTCTCAATTCAAGTACTGCTGAAGTCTAGCTTGAAGGTTTTTGAGCATAACCTTACTAGCATGGGAAGTGAACACAATTGTCTGGTAGTTTGAACATTTCTTAGCACTACCTTTCTTTGGAGTTGGGATGGAAAACTGACCTCCAGTTTTTATTCCAACTATACTCCAATATAAAATAAATTATTTTCTAAGTTGTTCTTTAAAAAATTTTCACCAGTGTTTTTAGATGTGCTGCCTCAGAAATGGTTTCTTTGAACATCTCATTTGCCATATTGCTAGGGCCAGAAGTAAACAGGGAGTCAGTTTTGATTTTTAGAAAGATACGTAGGTGGTAGGGTCGAGCACAGGCTGACAGCAGGGAGAGGTGATACACAGGGAGAAAGTTTCTGGTTCTGATTTATTCACACAATAATGCACAAATTCTGTGTAAATACTTAGATCTCATTATACAAGCAAAGCATGTTAAACAACTCAAAATGAAGATATTTAATACTCAGTTGTGGATATAGTTATTTACCACTTGTGGTATTTTAAACTAGGTTTGTGAGTCAGAGTGTATTTTCACAGCCTAACCTTAAGGAAGACATATACTTGCCAAATTTTGAGTGAGAAAAATGAATCCCAAATCGAGGAACAGGTGTCAAATTTGCAGCTCTCTCCTGCCAATATTGCTTATTTGCCAAACATTTTCCACATAAAGAGGATACCTGAGCACATGTCAGGCCATGGACTATGTTGTGAGATAGTGCAACTGAAACACCTTTTTATTTCTCAGTGGGAGGGTGAAAAGAGAGGACACCCCAATGATAAGACTCTTGCTCTGTCACTTTCATAAATCCAGCGGTGCATCTCTGCACAATATTTCTCGAAGTGTGGCCCAGAGCATGGAACTTGTCAGAAATGCAAATTCTCAGGTCCCCCCGAGACCTTCTTGATCAGAGACTCTGAAAGTGGGGCCCAGAAATTTGTGTTTTAACAAGCCTTCCAGATGACTCTGATGCATACTAGAGTTTGAAAACTACTGTTCCTAGGAAGGCTGGGGTTGAAACAGAAAGGAAGTGATTCAGAAAGCTATCCATTTACATTGGATTTTTCCAATTTCAAAATGCTTTCAAAATGTGACTAAACAAATTATTTATAACAGACAAAAAATTTGCAAGTAAACTCATTATCTTGCAATATAGTACTAGTAGAATAAATTAGGTGTAAACACTTGATAAAATTATGCAGTTATTAAAGTTATTTAAGAATATTTAATAATGAGGAAAATCCTGATTATAGAATGCTTAAATACATGTTTGCTTGTGCACACAGACATACTTGCTGATAATGGCATAGGTAGATATTCATCAGGACCCCAGGGAATTCCTTACTTGGAAATACATGAAAATGATGTTGGTATTCATAGATAATGAGAATATGTGATATTTTTACATATACCCATATTTTTACATATACTGTATGCTTGCAATTCAGGCTTCAGAAGACTAAAGATTATGCTTGCCTCACTGCCCTTCTGTGAAACAGTTAGGGGAAGAACCAGTATAGAGAGCTTGATCTGACAGATGGTATGTATGAGGCCATGGCAGAGTGAGGTGCATTGTCAGTGGATTTTACTGTGGAGATATTTTCAGGTCCATTCATGACATTGTTGACTGCTCATAAATCCTGAAAGTTGATAACTGGAGTAAGAACACAGGAAATACAAAAACTTTCTTCCCCATGATCCTGTTGCTCAGAAAATCCCCAACATCTGGCTCACGTGTGAAGCCAAGAAAGATACGATTTACACTGGCAGCCAGCCTTATTTTGAGCTTTAGCTAGTTGGCTTCATGTCACACAGGGAAATCTTTGCTAAGGATTTTATTCCCAAAGAAAATCTTCATACACGTCAAACTAAATGAGGACAATTTTGTCTACCACCTCCTAGGGGATAAAAGTGACCTTATCAGAATTGGTCAGAGGAAAGATTATTGGATATCACATTGTTTGGGTTTTTGTTTTACACTGACCAAATTAAATCTGAAATGATGTTCAGAGATTAGGAATACCTTTACAAACACAGCAAATTCGTTGTTGTCCTCTTTTTTAACTTTTATTATGGAAATTCACAAAAATTGTTAAAAGTACAAAGAATAGTTATAATGAAAATGCCTATCACCTTGCTTTAAAATCATATTTACTCCCCAATAATGCCATCACTGACTCGATGGATGTGAGTCTGAGTGAACTCCGGGAGTTGGTGATGGACAGGGAGGCCTGGCGTGCTGTGATTCATGGGGTCGCAAAGAATCAGACATGACTGAGCAACTGAACTGAACTGAACTGAATGGAAAAATATATATTGAGCTTCTGAGTTATTAGTCTTATCAACTCTATCCCACAAATGAGCATTTTTTCTTTTACTTTGAGAGGGGTTTGGATTGGAATCTTTATACATTCATCATTTACCTGTGGGGAAAGGGTGCAATGCAGTTTCTTTGAACACTTCTCAGCAGAAACTTTAACAGAGAAAAAGATTTCTTTGTTGCCCGCTTTCTCAAAGAAGCAAGTAACATTAAGAAACAGTTTTGAACTTTAACATTTTCAGTAGCTGAAAACAAAAATCACATTTTCTCCCTAAAATAACTGCTGGAAAACATGTTTTGCTTTGTTTTTAATGCTAAGCATTAGTGTAGGCAGCATGTAAGATTAACGCGAATGCTCTGTATTTGTCTTCAGAATGTCCACATTCTAACATCATTTGTTGTGGTTGTGACATGAACAGACAAAGCTGCCCGAAAGCAACATTTTCAAGGGGGTGTTCTATTTTCTCGTAGACTTTATACTGTAAAATCAGACTTCAGTTCCTCTCGAAGTAATTGGCCTTTAAGTTACAATAAAGCTTCAATTAAAAATTCAACCCACATGAAGTCATGACAGACTATATAATAATAAAATATTGCTAACTCCCAAGGTAAGCTACAGTTAAAATGCAAAAATGTAATTAAATTAGCACAAAAATGAAAGTATTAATAATTCCATTTATTACTCTGTGAAGTATGGCAAATGAGGATATCGTGAATAGAGTGAACAGACTCCAGGACTTGTGTAATTTTGTGTTTCCAGCATATTAAAACTTCAGGCAAAGCCAAATTTCAATTATATCCAGAGTTTTCAAACTATATGGTTCATTAGTTTTACTTCTGCTAACCCTTGCATATAATAATCTTCCTCCAGATTTGAGCCCAGTGCCATACATTGAAACTCTTTGGCATTTTCATTAAGGACGCTTTCATTGGGGGAGGTAAAAGTAACAATCAAAATGGACCCTTGATGTAATGAAAGCTGCTGATGTACCAGTTTGTATACTAGTCTTCAAGGCATCTCAATAAAATACTTTGCATTTTTAAAAACTGACACAATTTGCTATTGCAAGATGTGTGATATGCTATTTCTTTGCACTAGCCTCTTTATCCAAATTGTTGTAGGAACTGGGTGCTTCTGCTGTGATGGTAGGAGCTACTTCTGTTTAAGAACAAGTTAGAATAAAGATAATAGGAGACTCTTGTCAGGTTCCATAGCCCTCATTTTCTACATCAGAAACATCATTCTGATTCTCTACTAAACAAACCTGTTTCATTTTGACATTTCATACTTCAAAGAACTCCATTGTTCTTTGGACCTATTTTTTAACTTTGGGGGCTCAGTGTTAAGGATGAACCTTTTTTATTTGGAAGGGATGAGGGTAAGCTTACTCTGTCATTTAACTTGTATAAAATTTAATGTATTTTTAAATATTAAAATAAATATGGAGCCCAACATTTTAAATCAACTATACTTCAATAACAAATTAAAATAAACATGGATAAGGATGGATATGTGAAAACTAATTTTGAC
Source organism: Bos indicus x Bos taurus (assembly GCF_003369695.1). Classification (NCBI taxonomy): domain Eukaryota; kingdom Metazoa; phylum Chordata; class Mammalia; order Artiodactyla; family Bovidae; genus Bos; species Bos indicus x Bos taurus. The sequence goes on from NC_040083.1 coordinate 40,316,439, forward strand.
TTTCAGGCTGGACAGCTTCAGGGTATATCCTTCAGTCTTCTGAAGGCACAGGCTTAGGCAATTGTTAGGAGTGCCAGGAAATTCCTACTGGACCTACAGAGCCAGAATATTGTGAACTCCTGATGCTGCTGCTGCTAAGTCGCTTCAGTCGTGTCCGACTGTGCAACCCCAGAGACGGAAGCCCACTAGGCTCCCCCGTCCCTGGGATTCTCCAGGCAAGAACGCTGGAGTGGGTTGCCATTTCCTTCTCCAATGCATGAAAGTGAAAAGTGAAAGTGAAGTTGCTCAGTCGTGTCCGACTCTTAGCGACTCCATGGACTGCAGCCTACCAGGCTCTTCCATCCATGGGATTTTCCAGGCAAGAGTACTGGAGTGGGGTGCCATTGCCTTCTCCATTGTGAACTCCTAGTTAGCAGGAATTTCTATTTTAGTCTTACTGTGTTGGGTGTGTATTTGTTTTTCATTCAGCAGTCAACCCTACTGAGTGCCTACCAGGAGTCAGAGGCTCTGCCCGGTGCTGATCAATCTTTGGCAAATAAAACAGATGTGTCATTACCCTCTGGAATCTAAGATTTAACTGCTATCAGTAATTGGCAATTGACTGATAGGATGTTTACTAGCATCTATCTTCCTCCTGACTGATTCTAATATTGTGTGAATGTAACGTTCCCTCCCTCTTTCTCTTACAAAGCAGTGGCTTTTCAGTGATGATTAACTGACTGATGGAAAACTATGCGTGAAGGCAGTTTGCCCAAGGCCCTTTCCATGCTATACACCTGGCCTTGGTTGCCACATGCCTAGTTTGAAAATTAACTACATGGTAGAAATATTTCCTGCTTTCATCATTCAAATTGTGACAATATTCAGGCTGTTTCCTCTTTGTAGTTATATACTCTTGCCTCCCATCCCTCTATCCTTAACCTTTTTGGCATTAATCTGTCTTCTTTTTTTTTTTTCCATTTCTTTTTTTCTTGCTTTGTTTCATTCTTTCTTTGAATATGCTGGGTGTTTGCTGCTGTGTGTGGACTTTCTCTCATTCTCTACTTGAGGTGTGCGGGCTTCTCATTTGTGGGGCTTCTTCTGTTGCAGACCACGGGCTTTAGAGCGTGCAGACGTCAGTAGCTGTGCATGGTCTTAGTTGCCCTGAGGCATGTGGAATCTTCACAGACTAGGGACTGAACTCTTATCACCTGCATTGACAAGGAGGATTCTTAACCACTTGGATCACCAGGGAAGTCTAATGTGTATTACTAGAAATTTTTTCAGTTAAAAATGTTACATAAATGCAATTATGCAGCATATCACCTCTTTGGGTTGGCTTTTTTAACTCAGTGTAATTCACTGAAAATTCATTTAATTTTTTGTGTGCGTGAAAGGGCCTCCTAGGTGGCTCAGGAGTAAAGAATCCGCTTGCCAATGCAGGAGACGCAGGTTTGATCCCTGGGTCAGGAAGATCCCCTGGAGGAGGAAATGGCAACCCACTTCAGTATTCTTGCCTGGAGAAACCCATGGACAGAGGACTATATAGCCTGGCGGGTTATAGTCCATAGCGAAAGTGAAGTGAAGTTGCTCAGTTGTGTCCGACTCTTTGCGACCCCATGGACTGTAGCCTACCAGGCTCCTCAATCCATGGAAGTTTCCAGGCAATGGGTTGCCGTTTCCTTCTTCAGGGGATCTTCCTAACCCAGGGATCAAACCATGGTCTCCCGCATTGCAGGCAGACGCTTTACCATCTGAGCCACCAGGAAAGCCCTAAAGAACACTGGAGTGGATTGCTGCTCCCTTCTCCAGAGGCTCTTCCCGACCCAGGGATTGAACCTGGGTTTCCCACATTGCAGGCAGATTCTTTACCATCTGAGCCACCAGGGACACCCATAGGCGCCATAGTCCATAGGGTCTCAAAGAATTGGGCATGACTGAGCATGTACACATGCACGTGCATCGATAACTTATTCTTTTTTATTTCTAAATAATACTGTATAATAGTCTACACTTTCTATAACCATTTACCTGGTGAAGGACAATTATACTGATTCCAGTTGGGGGCTTTACAAAACTGCCATGAACATGTGTATACAGGTTTATGTATGGATATAAGTTTTCATTTCTCTGGATAAACAACTGTACAATTTCTGGATCATATAATGACTCTATGTTTGGTTTCATATGAAACTACTAAAGTGTTTTTTACCATCGCTATAACATTTTACATGTTATATATATATTCTCCCAGTAATATATGAGTGATCCAATTTCCCCATAGTTGTGTCAGCACTTGTTGTTACCGCTGTTTTAATTTTAACATTTCTGATAGGCAGGTAGTGATATCTAGTAGTTTTGATTTGCATTTTCCTGGTCCTAATGGTGTTGAAATCTTTTCACGTGCTTTTTTGCCATCTTCTGTGAAATATCTGTACATCTCATCCCATTTTCTAATTGGATTATTTATTATGTTAATTTTGAGTTTTAAAAATATTTATATAAGCTTTTATTAACTTTTCATTGAATATACATTTGCAGATATTTTCTTTCAACATAGCTTGTCTTTCCATTCTTTTTCCATGGATTTTTTCTAAAAGTTATGTAGTTTTTTGTTTTACACTTAGGCTTATGATCCATTTTGAGTTAATTTTGTAAAAGGTATGAGGTTTAGGTCAAAATTCATTTTTTCATGTGGATACCCATTTGTCTATGGTGTTTCAGCACCATTTGTTGAAAAGGCTACCCTTCCTCCATTGAATTGCTTTTTTACCTTTGTCAAATATCAGTTGAACACATTTTGTATGGTCCAGTTTATGGGTTTTCCATTGTATACCATTGATCAATGTATCTATCTTTTCATCAATATCACATCATCTTGATTATTGCAGCTATGGAGTAAGGCCTAATATAGAGTGATTCTTCTCCTTTTATTTTTCTTTGTTAAGACTGTTTTAACTTTTCTAGGGCCTGTGCCTTTCCTGTAAAATTTGAGTGAGATATGGAAATTTCACTTCCGTTTAAGTCTTGTTACTTTCCCCACTTTCAAATATCATTGCCTTAGGATCAGAATTATAATTTTTGTTTTAATCATCAAGTGTGAATTGTAAAAACCCATCAATAAATTATAATCTACTGTATATGGCAATATTGCTCCTTTTCCACTGTATCTTCTTCCTTCTTAATGCCCTAGAATTCCTTCTTTTATTTTTTTTTTATGCTGATGACTTTTTATTTATTTATTTTTTAAATTTTATTTTATTTTAAAACTTTACATAATTGTATTAGTTTTGCCAAATATCAAAATGAATCCACCACAGGTATACATGTGTTCCCCATCCTGAACCCTCCTCCCTCCTCCCTCCCCATACCATCCCTCTGGGTCATCCGAGTGCACCGGCCCCAAGCATCCAGTATCGTGCATCGAACCTGGACTGGCAACTCGTTTCTTACATGATATTTTACATGTTTCAACGTCATTCTCCCAAATCTTCCTTCTTTTATTATTTCCTTTCTGTTTGAAGAAATGTCTTCAATCGGTCATTAAAGGGTAAAGTCTGCTAGCATCAAATTTTTCATTATTCTTTATCTGAAAATGGTTTTTATTTTCCCTTTATTGCTAAAGGATAGTTTCTCTGGATATAGAATTCTTAGTCAACAGTTCTTTCATTTCACACTAGAAACCACTTTGTTCTGTTCTCCATGGTTACAGATGAAAAATCCACTGTCAGTTAAACTGATATTCATGTGTAAGTAGTGTATCCTTTCTCTCTGGCTGCTTTCAATATGTTTTTCTTTATCTCTAGTTTCCAAATTTTTAATTATGATGTATTTTAGTGTGGGATGTTTGTCGGTCCGTTCTCTTTACTGTCACTCTGCTTCTTGGATCTGTGGGTTTGTGTATTTTTCTACATTTGGGAAGTTTTCAGCCATTATTTCATCATATCCTTTCAGCCACATTCTCCTTCTGAAACTTTGATGCTACAAATGCTGGATCTTTCGTTACTGTTCCACACATCCCTGTGACTCTGTTGGTTATTTTTTTCAGTATGTTTTCTCTTTTTGTTGAGATTGGGTAACTTCTCTTATTCTGTCTTCAAGTTCACTGATTCTGTCCTCTATTGTCTCTATTATTGAGTCTACCCAGTTTTTAAATTCCAGTTACTTTGTTTTTTATATAGCATTTTCTATAATTTCCACTTAATTCTTTTTTATAGCTTCTATTTATTTCCTGATATTTTCTAATTTGTCACTTGTGATAAAATTTATAGTTGATTAAAGCATATTAATGACAACTGCTTTAAAATCCTTTTTAGATGATTCCAGCATCTGATCCATCTGATTTATTTTGGTATTGGCAACAGTTGCTTATCTTTTTTTACTCAAGTTGTGATTTTCTTGTTTCTGGATTGATAGGTGATTTTTTTTTATTAAATCAGGGACATTTTGTCTATGGTGTTTGGGAACTCTGGATTCTATTTCAGTCTTTTATTTTAGCAGTCACCCTCTTTAGGTTTAGCATGTGGTGTTTGCCTACTTTAATAGGCAAAGTTTAATATTTTGAGCCTTTGTGGAGCTGTTTTGTTTGGCTCAGATTACCTGGTGCCACAGAGGCTCCCACTGGTCCCTGTCAGTTCTGTCTAAGGGGCAGAAAAACTTTCATCACCAGATGTCTCTCACTGGGGGAAGTGTGTGGTAGGTTTCCCCTATGAGTGTTTCCAAGTAGAAGAGGAGAGTATCAGCCTCGTGGGGACAAAGAGGATTTCCAGATTGGATCACTTGCTGTATCTGGGTCCCTCATACTGGTTCCACTTGCCTACTTGAGTATCCAATTTAAAAGCGTATAAATAGTTTCTTTCTTAAAGATTTTCCCTTTTTTGTCTCTTTATTATAAGTGCTGATATCACAGTTCTTAATGCATTTCTGGGCCTCATTTCACCTTTCCTTATTGGGACAAAAGTCCCATTGAAATTAGTTGTGTGTTGGGTTAAGTAAGTAGCATTAGGCCTACAGGACTTTACCCAGGTTGATGTGTAATAATCTGCTAACTCAGCCTACTCTGCCTTTGGTTGTGTGTGTGCTATTGAATCTGGTCCTGTTTGCTCACCGGCACCTCTCCCCCAGGCCATAGTGCAGCCTGAGTGAGGTGCATTAGTTGTCCCTTCCTGGTCTATGCAAGAGGCATTACCTTGTTGACGAGTTATCACATTTTATTGAACACTGAGCCTGATCTCAAGATTTACTTTATATTTCATTGGGAGACCCATCTTGTGCCTCAAAATATGGCTAGCTGTGAGAAATAGCTTATGTTAATTGGGAACTCAATGGTACATACAGTATTGGAGGTGAAAGGTCACATTGTGAATTAATGGTGAGATCACTCACCTAGAGCCATATATCCTGAAATGCAAAGTCAGGTGGGCCTTAGGAAATATCACTACGAACAAAGCTAGGGGAGGTGATGGAATTCCATTTGAGCTATTTCAAATCCTAAAAGATGATACTTTGAAAGTGCTGCACTCAGTATGTCAGCAAATTTGGAAAACTCAACAGTGGCCACAGGACTGGAAAAGGTGTTTTCATTCCAGTCCCAAAGAAAGGCAATGCCAAAGAATGTTCAAACTACTGCACGATTGCACTCATTTCACATGCTAGCAAAGTAATGCTCAAAATTCTCCAAGTCAGGCTTCAACAGTACATGAACCGTGAACTTCCAGATGTTCAAGCTGTATTTAGAAAAGGCAAAGAACAAAAGATCAAATTGCCAACATCCATTGGATCATAGAAAAAGCAAGAGAGTTCCAGAAAAGCATCTGCTTCTGCTGCTAAGTCACTTCAGTCATGTCTGACCTTATGCGCCCCCATGGACAGCAGCGCACCAGGCTCCTCTGTCCACAGGATCCTCCAGGCAAGAATACTGGAGTGGGTTGCCATTTCCTTCTCCCTAGAAAAGCATCTAGTTTTGCTTTATTAATATACACTTCCCTGGTGGCTCAAACGGTAAAGCATCTGCCTACAATGCAGGAGACCTGGGTTCAATCCCTAGGTCAGGAAGATCTCCTGGAGAAGGAAATGGCAACTCACTCCAGTATTCTTGCCTGGAAAATCCCATGGACAGAGGAACCTGGTAGGCTACAGTCCATGGGGTCACAAAGAGTCGGACACAACAGAACAACTTCAATTTGACTTTCTTTTGCTTCATTGACTATGCCGAAGCCTTTGACTGTGTGGATCACAACGAACTGTGGAAAACTCTTCAAGAGATGGGAATACCAGACCACCTGACCTGCCACCTGAGAAATCTGTATACAAGTTAAGAAGCAACAGTTAGAACTGGACATGGAACAACAGACTGGTTCCGAATTGGGAAAGGAGTACATCAAGGCTGCATATTCTTACCCTGCTTATTTAACTTATATGCAGAGCACATCATGCATGAGAAATGCCAGGCTGAATGAAGCACAAACTGGAATCAAGATTGCTGGGAGAAATATCAATAACCTCAGATATGCAGATGACACCACCCTTATAGCAGAAAGCGAAGAAGAAATAAAGAACCTCAAGATGAAAGTGAAAGAGGAGAGTGAAAAAGTTGGCTTAAAACTCAACATTTAGAAAACTAAGATATGGCATCTAGTCCAATCAGTTCAGTTTGGTTTAGTTCAGTCACTCAGTCGTATCCGACTCTTTGCGATCCCATGGACTGTAGCACACCAGGCCTCCCTGTCCATCACCAACTCCCGGAGTATACCCAAACTCATGTCCATTGAGTTCGTGATGTCATCCAACCATCTCATCTTCTGTCGTCCCCTTCTTCTCCCACCTTCAATCTTTCCCAGCATCAGCGTATTTTCAAATGAGTCAGCTCTTCACATCAGGTGGCCAAAATATTGGACTTTCAGCTTCAACATCAGTCCTTCCAATGAACACTCAAGACTGATTTTCTTTAGGATTGACTGGTTTTATCTCCTTGTATTCCAAGGGAATCTCATGAGTCTTCTCCAACACCACAGATCAAATAAATCAGTTCTTTGGCACTCAGCTTTCTTTATGGTCCAACTCTCACAACCATACCTGACTACTTGGAAAACCATAGCTTTGACTATAGAGACCTTTGTTGGCAAAGTAATGTCTCTGCTTTTTAATATGCTATCTAGGTTGGTTGTAGCTTTCTTCCAAGAAGCAAGCATCTTTTAATTTCATGGCTACAGTCACCATCTGCAGTGATTTTGGAGCTCAAGAAAAGGAAGTCTGTCACTGTTTCCATTGTTTCCCCATCTATTGGCCATGAAGTGATGGGACCAGATACCATGATCTTTGTTTTTTTGAATGTTGAGTTTTAGCCAGCTTTTTCACTCTTCTATTTCACTTTCATCAAGATGCTCTTTAAAAAAAAAAAAAGATGCTCTTTAGTTCCTCTTTGTTTCCTGCCTGAGTGGTGTAATCTGCATTATTGATATGTGTTATTGATATTTCTCCCAGCAATCTTGATTCCAGCTTGTGCTTCATCCAACCAGGCATTTCACATGATGTATTCTGCATATAAGTTAAATAAGCATGGACAATATACAACCTGATGTACTCCTTTCCCAATTTGGAACCAGTCCATTGTTCTATGTCCAGGTTCTAACATCCGTTAGACCTGAAAATAGGTTTCACGGGAGGAAAGTAAAGTGGTCTGGTATTCCCATCTCTTTAAGAATTTCCCCACAGTTTGGTGTGATCCACACAAACTCCACACAAACTTTGTTGGGATTTCTTACAGGAAAGCAAATCTTTCTTTCTTTGCTAAAATGTTTATTAGTTGAAAAATCTCTTGCTATTACTAGTTGACATAATTTATTAAAAAGAATAGTGAACCTGCTGGTAGCTGATGTGTATCCATAAAATCTGTGGTAGAAGATGATATTCTAGAGAAGAACATACATTTGCCTTCTGGCCTCAAACATCCATGTACCAGAAATTAGTCCCTTGCAATTAATGATCCCTAAAATTGTGAAATTCTTTTTCTGACACAAGAATTATATTTAATTTTGATTAAAATGTTGAGAAAGAATTTTCTGAGTGAATTAAGCTGTATGTATAGGGAGTGTACCAAGTACAAGAGAATGTTTTTTATTGCCTAAGAGAGCCTTAATCATGGCTCTTCACCTTAATTTTGACTCTGATTTTTTCTAGTTTAGGAAAGTTTGGCTCTTGTTTCATTCCTGATGATATTTAAGAGCCAGTGACCCTATAGTGACCCAGGCCTTGATTGTCATACCTTCTTTCTGGCTGGCTACCTGAAGGCTTCTATAGATGACAGGAAAAATAAGGGAAGTTAGGATGAAAGCCAATTTCTTTTCTGTTTCTAAGAGAAGTCTTGATAAAGAAAAGAGTTTGAAACTATCCATTGGTTAAATATGTCAGTGGATATAGATTATTTTTGACAGGTTTAGCCTTTCTGTCTAACCAAAACATGAAAGAATCTTATATATTTATTAGTTTGTGCCTATTTAGACATTAAATTTATAAAGCATCTTTTCCTGCGTTCGTAAAGGACCCCGCTTTATCAGCAAGAAAAAAAAAAAAAACACAAGAAACTTCTCCTTTGTTTTCCGTCATGGGCCACTTGTTAAAGAGGAATGCAGTCAGACATATAAACATTGTAATATGTAGCAGAACATTTGATCTTTACAAGTCAGAATGACTAGAGCAGTAACAAGCTGTGTGGAGCCTGGCAGAGTAACCGTGACTTTACTAGGGTAGGGGACCTGGGGGAGAGATGAAGTCTCCATGCCAAGAGCACCCTGGATAGGAGCCATATTTAATATGAAGGAGGGAGAAAAGAGACAAAAAGAGGCAGTGTAGTCAGCTGATTCCTGTCTTAATTTATGCAGCTGTGTAGGGGAAAAAAGTGAAGTAAAGGTACCCCATGCTGATAGAGGAAGGGCATATCATGGGAAAGAGTATATTTTGGAATGTCATGTTCTTTTCTGTTCTCTGCTTTAGCAAGTAAATACAATAGCACTACATGGAAACAGCAAAGGAATTAAAACGTGCCACTCTGAAAGCCTTAATAAAATCAGACAGACCAATCCAGGATTTTTTTTTTTTTTAAGTACAAGCAATTACTTTGTATGTAGAATAAGATTAAAGTTGTTCCATGATTTCCTCCCTCCCTCTGTGACAAAAATGCAGAGCTCAGAGCCTACTGGAAACCTCTAGAAACTTTTGACATATCTCTCAGAGTTTTGAATGTCCTTCTGTGAAAAAATTTGCCAGCAAGTGGCTGGGCCTCCACCTGAGAAGGATATGTCTTCTGGCCCTGCCTGGTTAGGGGATATGATAGAAGACATCTCATGACAAGGATTAGCCTATGTGATGCCTCCCACAGGCCCAGAAAACCACACAGCCACGTCACAGTCCCTAGCCAGGGTTCCTGGGGTGGACCTAGGTTTGTTGTAAACTATGGATAGCCAGGTTCTCTTACAGAGTATCTTGTTAGAAAACCTCCAAGAAATATGAATATGCTAGCCAAAGGCCTGAATATATTAGCTTCTATCCATCTGCCTATCTACCCAATCCTCCATCCAATGAATTTTTAATTCCTTATTCATTCAGAGTGTTGGGAAGATCTTTGTACTAATTGTATTAAAGTCAATCAGAAGCCACAGACAGCTTGAGATTTTACTCTTAGGTCACCTCTGTTGCAGTGCTCTGTTAGTGACCAAAGAAAGAGTTCTAGCTCTCCCCCACCAAAAGAACTACACCCATTAACTGTCAGTGAGACACATTTTCAAAAGAGCATGTAAGGTTAGTCTCTACATACTTTTTTGATTTCCAGAATGATAAATATCCTGATAAACTGACGAAGTGATAAGTATATGACTCCAAACCATCCCTAAAATGGAAAAACAGCTCTTCACACATCCAGGGAAGCAGAATTGTACCCAGGCAAACAGGACAGAAATCTCCTTGGCTTCACTGCTTTGTCTTGGCCACTTGTAGATGAGCCTGGGCAAAACAGCAGGTCTTTGGAGTTTGACTTTTAATTGTTTGTCCCTCCTCTTCTTTGCGTTTTATCTCTGCATTTTGATCCATTGCCTGCTGCCCTTTCTGGTCTCTAGTTATCCAGTGCCATTTGTTTTATTTGCCTCTTTCCAAAACGACTCTGACACCAGCCCATTTGCCTTCTCCACTGACAAGCATTTATTCTGCATAGTTTCCATGTGTTGCCTCCTACTACTTGCATTTTAATCTTTTTCTTTCAAGTGGAAATGAAAGTCAAGGCCCCAGGGACACTAGGAGGTGTTTCTTCCCAGAAATGATTCCGCAGTGGGCCAACTCTCGCTGTTGAGGATCCTAAGGTTTCCTATGACTTCCTACTCTGTAAGGTCAACTTGTGTCCCCTGTTCCTCCACTGCAACGAGGCCACTTCTCAGCCTCCCCTCACCCTGTGCACACTATAAGTACCTGCTCAGCCCTGCCTTTGCCCAGGCTGGTGAACTTTCTCTTTTATTCCCTGCCCTAACAAATTGTTCAAGGCCTCCTTAGTCCTAACTGCTCCATGATCCTTCTGTTGTTGTTTAGTTGCTCAATTGTGTCCAACTCTTTGAAACCCCATGAACTGCAGCACACCAGGCTTCTCTGTCCCTCACCATCTTCTGGAGTTTGCTCAAACTCATGTCCATTGAGTTGGTGATGCCGTCCAACCATCTCATCCTCTGTCGTGCCCCTCTCCTCCTGCCTTCAATCTTTCCCAGCATCAGAGTCTTTTCCAATGAGTCGGCTCTTCACTCATAGTATTGGCCAAAGTATTGGAGCTTCAGCTTTTCAGCATCACTCCTTCCAATGAATATTCAGGGTTGATTTCCTTTAGGATTGACTGGTTTGATCCTTATGATCTGCTGTCTACTCCCAATTCATGCCTCCAAAGAGCCTCTGTATTGATGAAGAAAAGGAACCAATGTGTAAATTTGACCCCATGTCCCTAATCTCTCTGGAGGCCCTGGAAAGAAATGAAGTAATAGTAATGAGAGATAAATTCTTGGACCTGCCTGGAAATTCAAGAGATCTAAGGTTAGAATTGAATTGTACCTCACTCATCAGAATTAATTTTGATCACTTTGAAGTGTGAAGATTCCTCATGTAAAATAACCTTACACAAGGCAACTTTTAATAAGCTACACCTGGACCAATAATTTTTACATCTCATATCTTCATATTCTTGAGATATTCCTTCTTTATGCATTATTTAAGTACTTTTTATATGTGGCCATATTTACTGAGTATACTATTTTGAGATTAACCTTTTTCTACTAAATTGTAAATTCTGTGAGAGTAATGACCCTGACTTTTTATTGTACATTGTCCCTGACAGTACTCACTGCTCTTGTGAATGCAGAAATGTTTAGAGTATGCTGTCTCTTACTGTCACTAACTCTGCTGATTTTATGTTCAATATGCCATCAAGATGAGTTTCAAGTCGCATTTTTCAATTTTGGAACCAGCAATAGATGCCTGGAGCTCATCAGGATGGAAGTGGCAACCCATTCCAGTATTCCTGCCTGGAGAACCCCATGGAGAGAGGAGCCTGGCAGGCTACTATCCATGGAGTCGCAAAGACTCAGACATGACTGAGCAACTAACATTTTCACTTTAAGGAACAGGACAGAGAGGAGATAGGACAGAGGAAGTGGAAGGAGTTTGGGGTAAGAAAAGCAAGGGTATTTTGCAGGACTTTTCATCCCATAGATAGATAGTGAATGTCTCCTATGTGTCAGGACCTCTGCTAGTAACTAGGAGTAGAACAACTATAATCAACATACACAAGATCTCTGCTTTCATGGAGCTTGCAGCCCTCTGAGAGAGACTAATATAATACAGATTTATTTACTTAAAATGAGTTAAGAGTCACAAAAGAAAAGTAAAACGGTGCTTTGAGAGTATTTTAAGAGTGGGGGGATTCTACTGAAGAGCTGCACTGAGAGATTCATCAAGATTCGACCGGCCTTAAACTAATCTGAAGTGCTTTTTTCTCAGCATCAGTGAGAAACACCATATTCATGTCAGGAAGAATTTTCCAGCCCCAGGAACCAATGGCATATTTATAGCCTCTTTGACGTCAACTTGTCAAGCAGCATCTTTAACACAGCCTGCTCCTCAGAAACATCTCACACTCATTGCAGGCTGTGGCGGCACTGAAGCCAAACACTCTGTGGTCTCTGTTTCAGTACAGCAGGGGATGCTGGGAGTCAGTCCACCCAGAGCATGCTGTTAGCACAAGTGTCTCGAGTGAGCCGAAAGACAACAGCAGCTCTGATTCCCTGGATTTTGGAGGTACTTCTCTGGCCAACTGGCCTCATATGTAAACCTCTAACCTTGGGACTGGTTGTTGGTAACTGATTGAGAGGCTTAATTCTATGGTCTCCTTGTATTTTTTAAATAGTGATGACGACATACAATTTTTTTTAGACTCTTAATACACTTCCAAGGGTAAATTGTTAGAATTTTTGTCAAATAATAGCATATCAGGTCTAATCAGCAGGAGTGTGATGGTGCTTGTTATTGAGATGCTGCATGTTACAGACATGTGTGCAAAAAAAAAAAGAGAGAGAGAGATAGGATATATTATGCTGCAGAAGAATGATGTTATTCACAAATGAAAGCTCAAACAGAATATTAAAATGAAGGCTATGAAGAAGTGATAAAGAGAAGGTGAGCCTTGGTTATATAGCTAACTGGACTTAGGAATTCAGCCAAACAAGTTTCCAACTTGTTTGGAACAAGCCTTACTTGAATTAGCTCCCAGTAACAATCAAGGTGATTTGATTTAGTGTACAATTGCACATAGGAAAGCTCAGGATAAGAAATTATATCATGTTCATTATGAAAAATCATAATAGCCCATAGCACATCTGTAAGCTCAATGTCAGTCTTCTCTGTTGCAGAGAGGGAACTGTGTTCATGTGGCAGTGTTTTAGTCACCTCAGATTTTTTGTTCTGAGGAATAGGGCCTTTTTTTTTGGCTTTCCTTGATGAGTTTCTGAAACCTCTATCAAGCATGCTGCTGCTAAGTCGCTTGAGTCGTGTCTGACTCTGTGCGACCCCATAGACGGCAGCACACCAGGCTCTGCCGTCCCTGGGATTCTCCAGGCAAGAACACTGGAGTGGGTTGCCATTTCCTTCTCCAATGCATGAAAGTGAAAAGTGAAAGTGAAGTCGCTCAGTCGTGTCTGACTCTAGCGACCCCATGGACTGCAGCCTACCAGGCTCCTCCGTCCATGGGAGTTTCCAGGCAAGAGTACTGGAGTCGGGTGCCATTGCCTTCCTTCTAAATGGACTAGCACTCCAAGTCATAACCCATGTGAGATTTGGAGTTGGGGGGAGTGGCTGGTTCAATGTGTCAGGAAGGGCTTTGTTGAGGAAGTGACATTTGTGCTTCATCTTTGAGGACATGCAAGTTACGCTCAGAGCACAGAGGTGGACAAGAAGAATTTTCTCTGCAAGAGGGAGCAGTATGTGGTAAAGCACAGAGATGCAATATCTCTGTTAGGGGCACCTAAAAGAGAAGATCATGGCAGCAAGGGGGTGGGTGAGGGGGATGTGCCAGCTTCATGTGCTTGCCTCAAGACTTTCTCCTGAAAGAAATGAAGATAAACGGAGCCTTTTAAAGTAGTCAAATGATGAAGTCACATTTATTTTTCAGGGAATTGTGATGGCAAGCAAGAAACCAAAGACAGTAAGAGATACCATGCAGCCAGTGTAGGAGATGCTGAAAAACCAAAGTGTTATGTGGCAGTGGGGAATGCAGGTGGGAACAAGGTGAAGAGGAACTTAGAAAAAGCTGGGTCAGAACCTTTATCTGGGAAGATACACTGGGTTCACTGTAGGAGGTCAGATACTTAGAATGGTTGCAGGAGCTGTAGTCAACTATGACTTGCAGCCCCTTTTAGTCCTTGGGACTTGGAATCTGAATTTTCCCCTTCAGCTGAAGACTGACAATTTATTTGAGGTTTTTTGTGCAGTTGGCACTATGCTAAGAATCCCACTGGTGCTATGTAAATATGTCTTTATTGCAGAGCTACTATGTAAATATTAATGTTATCTCCATTGTATAGATGAAGAAATTGAGGCCCCCAAAGCTACATAGTTTTCCCAGGGCTTCAACCCTGGGTTCAGACCCTAGAGTCCATTGTCTCAGTTCAGTTCAGTTCAGTTGCTCAGCAGTGTCCGACTCTCTGCAACCCCAAGGACTGCAGCACACCAGGCTTCCCTGTCCATCACTAACTCCCGGAGCTTGCTCAAACTCATGTCCATTGAGTCAGTGATGCCATCCAACCATCTCATCCTCTGTTGTCCCCTTCTCCTCCCGCCTTCAGTCTTTCTTGAAAGCAAGAGTCCATTTTCTACCCCGCCCCCACCGTACTCCCTGCCTAATAGATTTCTTGGTTTCCCAAACTTCCAAATAGAACCTCCTGTCTCCTGATTGCATGTCTCCATTCTCCTCTATGTTTTTTTTTTTACCTTATTAATGACAACACTCTTTTCTTTTACTGATTTTTCTAGTTTTACTGAAACTCTGCCTTTTCTGTCTCCCTCTTGTCCATACCAGTTGGTCATCACCCCCAAACAGTTTCTCCTTCTATATGGGAGAAAAATCAGCCTTGCCTCTCAAACCATCTATTCCTTATAAGTGCTTTGCAGTCTGTGAATTCCTGTCACTCTTACCTTCTCCATTGGATTGTAAACTCCTTACAGGTAGGGACTACGTTGTATGCATTTTTTCATGCCTTTTTGTCTTCTAACATTCACTGTATCTTAGCAGTAGTAGAAGTGTATAATCCATTTACTAATTGATTTAGTCAAGACAGCCTGTAACTATATAATGAAGCTTTAATTGTGCTTAACTATTTGTTTATTTTTGTGTTAACCTAAATTGCGAGTATAGTTGGCAGTGTGTGCGCTGCAGAATAGCCACCTCTAACTAGAGAACAGTGGATTAGACCGAGTTGAGGACTGGTTTACAAAAGGGCAGATTTCTGTAGGAAAAACATTTGGACTTCGTCTGTGACTCAAGTGGTAGGCAGTTTCAAGATCCAGTATGGTGTATGAAGTGCTACAGAGTTCCAAAGCCAAGCAGCTCTCTCCTCCGTGTCTTTACTCAATGTCAGTTACACTTGCCAACTTAAGGGGACATAAGTTGTATTATCAGACTGTCCCCAGAAGAGGATCTGTTCTCTTTTTTCTCTCATATTCTTCATTCACCTTACATTTTAAAATTACATGTGTCATAGTCTGGGTTTTTAATTAAGAAGGGAAGTGAATTTCATATTGTTACTTTAAAATTTGCAGATGTTATTTTCATAATGAAATAACCCCATTTTATTTACAAGTGAAATTTTAGTCTTCTCAACTTTTCTCTCCTGTATCTAATGATTGTTTTCAATCTGGCATCACATGATCCCCATTTCTGCCTTGCCTGTCATGTGTGAAAATGTCTATGTTAGTGTCGACTGGCATGGTTCAGTGTTCTGCTCAACCATTAGAATCGTGGTCAAAATATGGGTCTATGCTGTATTTCATTCTGTAAAACTTCATTAATTTGGATTCTGTTGCCTTAGATTTGTGGTAATTTAGGCCTGGAAAATGTAACTGACATTGAGTAAAATGTCTGGCCTTTTATGTATAAAATTGTCCTTTTCCCACTAGTTTTCAAAATGTTAGAGCTGAAGGAACCATGAGAGCTTGTCATAGATACCTTACTTGACAGATGAGGAAACCAAGTCACAGAGGGTGAAAGAACATTTGAAAGTAACAAAGCCTTGATCTTCTATCTTCAGATTCTCAAGAGAACATGTAAAAAAAAAAACCTTAAAAAAAATTCCAAAGTAGTTCTCTCTTTGAACCCTATACTGAAGCAAGCAAGGCTTTCTTATCCACTGTCTTCTGACCCCACCTCATCTCATATTACTCTAACAGTGAAATTATCTCTATATCCTTATATGCCAACAGGACTTCAGTCAGTCTAGAAATAACATTGGAGCCATCATTATACTAGAAATGCATCTCCTCACACTGCTTTTCTTCAAAGACAACCCCGAAGTGGCCACTTCTGGCAGAATGAAAAAGAAAAGAAAGCTATGTGGTCCCCTTCCTTCACAGCTGATGGCACATCCTGGAGCCAGAGCTGGCTACCTTCTTCTGCCAGCAAGCCCTTAGCTGAGCCACCAACCCCTTAAAATTGGCTCCCAAGTTGACCTTGGATTTTGCAAGTTTTTGAATTTCCTGGGCAAGCTCAAGGAATTGGCTGTGAACAACTGCCACCCTGGAGGCTCTTTCCATTGAAAACCTTGTCTCAAAAATTTGGAAAAGCACTAGTTAAGGTCAAAAGGGACCTTACATCTTTTACCAGAAGCTCTAAAACAGTGATGTTGCCTCTGGGGATACAGATGGCTTTGGGACTAATGAAATCTATGGATACTCCTCCTACCCTATCCCCAAATACAGAGATCCAAATGAACACACACATAAAATCACACAGCTTTGCATGCTATTTCAAGAGATCTATGGATTCTCTGAATTCCGTCCATGGAGTATAAAAATCAGTTTCCCTAACCTAGAGAGTTCAAATTTCTGATGAGTCTTATGTAAATTCATTTAGCACTGTATGGTTAATGATACCTTTGACATCTATTATAGCATTTGATCTGAAATATACTCATGTGGTAGGTTTATTTGTCCCATTTAATAGACGTAAAATAATAGCAATGATAACACTATTATTGTTATTTATTGCTAACATTTATTATTTGCTGTGTGCCAGCTACTCCTCTAAGCTATTTACATGCACTGACTCCCCTTTCTAATGTCCTTTGGAGGTAGGAACTACTCTTAACCGTATTGGAAAGGTCTTCAAACTAAAGCAGGATAGTAGGGTGCTCACAGGATAAATAGAGCTTCAGGACCATGGATGGGACTGAGTGGAATCTAAAACATCTTCCAGGGACTTCCCTGGTGGTCCAGTGGTTAAGGCTCTGCACTTCCACTGCATGGGGCACAGGTTCAATCCCTGGTCAGGGAACTAAGATCCCACGTGCCATGTGGCATGGCCAAAAAAAAAAAAAAAGGATAAATCTTTCAGAGTTTGTGAATCAGTCTTAATTTTGGTCAGTACACTTTCTCTATGACGGACAATCTCCAACAAATTCTTTAACAACTGAATCGCTTACTCAAGTGCATTGCCTGGGGGGAGACTACCCAATATTGTCCCAAATGTTAATAGATAACATGCCCAACCCCTGGCTGAACTGGTCCCTGTAGTTTCTCTAGAGAGTGGCTAGCTCCTGGATTTCTCCTTGGACTCATACTACTTCATGATGAAGAACTAATTCTCCTAAAATAAGTTGGGGTGAATTACAAAGGGAAAACGAATATTGGGCAGCTAAAAATGATAAATAGAGTGATGATCTGTTATTATCCCTTCCAACCATGGGATTTTGTTACATGATGATTCTGTGCCATCCCTTGGTTGAGTGATGGAATGAGTTAATGTGATTGAGTCCATGCCAAATGTCCAGTGCCAGCAGCTGGAACTGGGGCTGAGTCCACACCCTGGGTCCAGAGAGCCCACCACATGAAAGGATACAGGAAGCCAAGCCTGTTTTCCTTAAAAAATAAAAAAGGTAGTTGAGCTAACCACCATATTAATATAAACTATTTTCATGGGAAAAGAATTTTATGTGCGGGGCAATGGGCCATAGTAAAAACTTTATTTTATTTTTAATTAAATGCTGGTTTTTCAGATGCCCTTGGGCCATACTAATATGTGAAGAGTAAATTCGGAACTTGTTGGGTTTTTACAAGGATTTATTGTGTAAAAGCAGCTCTTTGCTCCACTGTAGTTTTTCTGAGTACCCAGTCACTTTAGCCATAAGCAACACATGTGGGGCTGAGCTTTTTTTTTTTTTAATTTTATTTTATTTTTAAACTTTACAAATTGTATTAGTTTTGCCAAATATCAAAATGAATCTACCACAGGTATACATGTGTTCCCCATCCTGAATCCTCCTCCCTCCTCCCTCCCCATACCATCCCTCTGGGTCGTCCCAGTGCACTAGCCCCAAGCATCCAGTATTGTGCATCGAACCTGGACTGGCAACTCGTTTCTTACATGATATTTTACATGTTTCAATGCCATTCTCCCAAAGCTTCCCACCCTCTCTCTCTCCCACAGAGTCCATAAGACTGTTCTATACATCAGTGTCTCTTTTGCTGTCTCGTACACAGGGTTATTCCGCACACTTCACAACATCTATTCATGTATTTGCATCCAGATTTGATATTTGTACAGGGAAGGTCATGAATATAGACTGCTCCCCACACATGCACACTCCCGCACACTTTCACCCCCACTTTTGGCACTTCACACCCGGAATAGGCCCCTCAATAAGCAGTCAAATTGCTGCAGTTAGGGCATCGTTGATCCTGTGCAGCTAGAAGTTGCATGATGGGGTGGGAAGAACACAGGCTCTGAGGCCAGGCATATCTGACACCCAATCAAAAACTCTGTTCATTTTTAAGAAATTCTCTTTTTCCTCTATGTTTCATTTTGGATATTCTCTATTGCTGTGTCTTCAGCCTCGCTAGTCTTTGCTTCTTCAATGTCAAGTCTGCTGTTAATCCCTTACAGTGTAATTTTCTTATGAGACATTGCAATTTTCATCTCTATAAGTTTACCTTTTTACATATCTTCCATGTCTCTTCTTAACTTTTTTAATATAAAGAATATAGTTGTAATGACTATTTTAATGGTTTTGCCTGATGACTCTAACATCTGTGCTATCTATCAATACATCAAAGCCAGATTGATTTTTTTCCACATTATGAGTCACGTTTTCCTAATTCTTTGCATTCCTTATAGTTTTTGATCAGATGCCAGACAATGTGAATTTATCTCGTTGGGTGCTTGATATTTTTTCATTCCTGTAAATATTCCTGAGCTCTGCTCCGGGGAATAGTTAAATCGCTTGCAAATAGTTTGATCCTTTCCAGTCTTGTTTTGTTAGGTAGCCCTGCAGCAGTGCTCAGTCTCGGGCTAACTCTTCCTCACTGCTGAGGATGACTGTCCCGAGTCCACCACCCAGCATCCTGTGAACTCTAAGCTTTCCGTCTGAGTGGCAGGCATACTAGGGTCCCTCTAAGAGTTCCCAGCACTGCTTCCTCTAATCCTTCAGTGTTACCCTCGCACTCAGTGTGTTCACATGCGTGCGTTTACTTATCAGTTCTCGGCTGAACACTTGAGGGGACCCTGTACAAATCTCTTTCTGGACCGTCCTCTTCTCTGTACATTTCTCTCTTCTGTCCTATAAACTCTAGCTGCCTCGTATCTACTTGCTCTGTTTCCTCAACTTAGAGAGTCTACTGCCTTCTGCCTGGGACCTTCTTCCCGGTGCTGCAACCCAGAAATTTTCTTGAAGCAGTCAGCTGGGGCAGTAGGAGGCCTCACTTCATTTCTTCTTTATCTTAGGAATCCCTACTTTTCCTTGCCTGGTGTCCAGTGTCTGGAAAAGTGTCTGTTGTTGTATATGTTTTGTCTGGGGTACGTGTGTGTGTGTGTGTGTGTGTGTGTGTGTGTGTGTGTGTCTGTATTTCAGGTCAGATAGTAAACCTGTCCCTTTTAGTCCATCTTGACTGTAAATTAATGAAAAGTGTGGCATATATGAAGAGGGTACCACTCAAGGATTTTATAGTCTCCTTGCATATTAGTTACTGATTTCACTCAAAAATAAAATTCCCATAGTAAATTATTTTCACATGGATTGGTACACCTTCCTTCCTTCCCTTTATTTTTCCATCTTTACTTCATCCCTTCCTTCCTCCCTTTTTTAAATGCAGTAGTGGCTAGCATGTTTAGGGTTCCTCAGTTATTCACTTTTCACAAACACTAATTCAGCATCTACTGGATACCATATGTACTGCAAGACACCCGTGATATAAAGAGTGATATGATGGTTCTAGCCTCAGACTAACCATAATGTGGTCATTGGTTGAAAATTTGCCCCTAAAACACTCATGAGCCAATTTTTTGCATATAGCCTGTGAGTTGCCATTTTGAATGAGAAAAACAAAGGCTTTTAAAAAGAAAGGAAGATGACATTTGACTAGCAAGTCTTATGAACAACGTTTGGACAATGTTGGCCAAAATAAGTTTGTTCAAGTTTTTCCATAACAGATTATGGAAAAACCAAAATGAACTTTTTGGCAACCCAACAGAAGGTACTCAGTAAATATGTATTATTTGAATGAATAAAAGTTATCTGTGAATGTAATAATCATATTGATGATTTTAAGACCATATTTAGCTCAGTATGGCTTGAAGGGATTTGAAGATAATTTTCCATCTCACTTGCAAAGCAGTTTAATTGAAATTATGTATTGCACCATTGATTTACTTCTGTCCGTGTGGTTGACACTGGGGCCATGGCAGTGAGTAGACTTGGTTCTTGTCCTCTGAGCTTATGGTCTGGAATTGTATGAAGCACTGGCTGTGTCACAGTACCTAGGTGTATATTTATCCCAGACTCACTGAGTCAGGGGAGGCGTCCAGGCTAAGCTGCAGTCTAGACAAATGATACCTTTGGTGAAGAGGAAACTTTTTAATGAATTCAGTTATTCCAAGACATAAACTACAGCTTTAGAAGCTAGAGTCAGACTTTTATATCCACTGTCTACTTCTGTCCTCACTAATAGGTTTCAAATAAAATTAGGTGAGCCATCAAGGTGAAATCACTTTGCAATCATGTACAGTACAATATCTTGCCAATACCTGGTTGAAATGAAAAGACCTAAAGTTCTGTCCTGTTTAATACAAAATTCATTAAAAAGTATCCCAGCAGAGGACTGAACCCAGAGGGCTAAGGTCTTAACAAATGCTTGTTTAATTGAATTGAGGACATAAACTCTGAGAGGTGGCAAGGAGAGAAATTGGGGAATCTTCTGCCTCCCTCCTCTCAGTTCTGGGCTGCTGCCCGAGTTCATCTTTCTTCAGTTCATCCAGCTCTGCAACAAAGGAGTGCTTCAGTTCAGCAGAGCAGCATCGAGCTTGCAGGCATGCTGAGCAGGAGGGCTGTTGAGAGAGACTGTGTAGTAAATAGAGAGTGCTCATTGAAATGCCAAGTGTCACTACTTTGGCATTTAATTATCTGAGTTGCTGGCAGCTGGAAGTAGGAAGCAAGCAGGAAAAAAGAAGAAAGGCAGTGAGGAGCAGAAGGCAAAACTGGACAGTGATCTGATGTAGATAGTTGGCCAGGAGCAATACTTTCTAAGCACATCCTTAAACAACACTCACTGTGTGTCAACTGTTAGAATTATCTACATTTTGAGAAGAAATCTCAGTTAAGATCCCTTACGATTTTTAGGAAATCACCACTTGGAACTTACAGAGGCACAATCAATGAACTCTTAAAGTGAAGATCATTTTAGGTTATGTTCAGTGTGGGCTGTCAAAGGTGTCTAAACACAGCAAGGTCATGTGGGAAAGGCATTCAAACAAAGCAATGCCAGTGCTGTGGGAGTCCTGTCAAATTTGAACTAAAATGACTTGGCAGCCTGCTGGTCTTACTCATCTCTGGTGGAATAGAGAGATGTGGGCTCTGGAGGTAGCAGAGAAGGATTTTAATCCCAGCCTTGCCACTTACAGCATGAATTTGGGTTTGTGTGTATGTTGTCAGTTCCCTCAACACTTAAATCCAAAAACACTTAAAGCTTCCGTCAGAAGCTTTCGTTGTTTCAGTGCTAGCCTAAAAGTTACTTTCTGTAATACCTAGCACAGGGCTGATTATACTGGGGGATATATTTAGAAAAACCAATTCTTTTTAAAGCAGCAGATACTTTTTGTTAAGCAAAATATTATGCAGGGCATTTGTGTCTGAAACCAACAGAAGGAGCTGGCTGCTCAAACCAGGGAGAATGACCTCTCCCAGCTCTGGACACCTTTGTTCACATGTCGCCTTTCAGGGGGCCTCCGCAGACCCCATTCTGCCTAACTGCCAAGCCTTCCCCAGTCCACCCCTAACCTCTGGCATTCCTTTCCCCTTATGTAAGTCCTATTTTTCTCCATAGCAGTTACCAAATCTGCCATAGAGCATATTGATCTGTTGAGCTATTGGCTTGCTCTTCCCCCGCTGGAATATGTGTGTTGTGTTCTCTGCTATATCTCTAGCAAAGAGGTATCCCTGGTACCTGGAACAAGGTAAGCACTCAACAATTACATTCTTCAGTGAATGGTGCAAAAGTCGTGGTCAATATTGACACATATGGTTCCTGCTCTGATAGTCTAGTGTTGGGGGAAAACAGGTCATCAGGCAACCATTGACTGTGTGGTTAAATATTATGCTGGGTGAAGTGTGAAGTATTGTGGGGACACAAAGAAAGGCCTCTGACCCAGACATGGGAGGTCTAGGAAGGCTTCCTGGAGGAGGAAACCTGACCACATAAGAAACTGAGACTCATAGATAATAAGTCACTGTCCCAAGGTCAGATAAGCTGAAAAGTGGCAGAGCTGATTCGGAGTAGTGAGATAGCACTGGTAAAAAAAAAGTGTCGGTATCCATTCTGAACATGTCAGATTTAGAAGCTGCAGAAAGTCAGGTTCAGGACTTTAGTCACGCCAGGGGGAGTCAATACAGCCATGCGTACATCATTGAAGATTGATCAGAGCAAGATTCCTTATAGGGATTGGGGCCAGGGAAAGTTCATATTATTCTGGAGAGTGATAAACAGCATTGTTGGGGAGGCAGAGATGAAATTGTGGATTTGTATGACTCTGAAAAAAATGATAGTAGGAAGTCTGGGGCTTTGTCAGAATCTGATTCAGGAGAAGTTGCTTCTAAAACAAATATTCCATGTCTAGGCATTAAAACAATGGCTAGCATGTATTCAAAACAAAATAAAGATACTTTGACCTAGGAGTTCCTGTTCTCAGGATTTATCCTAAGATAATTTATTCTAACATCATAATCCAGTTTTATATGTATACACATAGTACATGTTCATGTATGGAGATAACATGTTTATGTACTCTGTATCATTATTCATACTATATATGTATATACACAGTTGCAAAATAATTGGGGACTATCTAAATGCCCAAGAGGGCACTGATTAAATAATATGGGTAATTCATAACAGAATATTACATGGTTGTTAAAATGATAATTTTGAGATATATTTATATGGAAAAATAATTGTTATTAAGCAAAAAAACTTACAGTATATGTATAGCATGACTTCCTTTTTTAAGGGAAGTGTGTGTGTGTGTGTGTGTGTATGTATAAAATATTTATTTCCATGGGGTAAAGTACAGAAGGATATACATCACTGTATTAATAGTGTTTATGTATATATTAACAGTGTTTGTTTATGCAATCAGTACATTTTTATTCTTGTAATAAGAATTAGTATAAAGAAATACAATGATAATTATATATGCCTCATCTGGCACCCCACTCCAGTACTCTTGCCTGGAAAATCCCATGGTTGGAGGAGCCTGGTAGGCTGCAGTCTATGAGGTTGCTAAGCTGAGCGACTTCACTTTGATTTTCACTTTCATGCATTGGAGAAGGAAATGGCAACCCACTCCAGTGATCTTGCCAGGAGAATCCCAGGGACAGGGGAGCATGGTGGGCTGCAGTCTATGGGGTCGCACAGAGTCGGACATGACTGAAGTGACTTAGCAGCATCTGCCTGCCAGTGCAGGAGACAATAGATGTGGGTTTGATCCCTGGGTCAGGAAGATCCCCTGGAGGAGAGCATGGCTACCCATTCCAGTATTCTTGCCTAGAAAATTCATGGACAGAGGAGCCTGGCAGGCTACAGTCCATAGGGTCACACAGAGTCGGACACGACTGAAGCGACTTAGCACACACACTCGCAAGAACCCCTTTAAGAAATGGCTGGACCTTTGGCAACAGTTTTTCTCTCTGAGGTCATCACCCCCACCTTCTCTTGGGATGAGAAGTATTCCCAGCTGCGTGTGAACTTCTCTGGAGGGCTTCTGCCCCCCGCTCCCAGGTCCTCCCCTCCTGGAACTTTTCACAAGGAAGGTCCAGTTTTTAGTACTCAACCAAGACAGCTATTTGTCTTTAAGGTTCAGACCAGCGGAGGGTGTACCCAGCGGTGTCAACTGGCATTTTGTGGTCATGAAATATTGCTATTTTATACTCACAAATAAAAGTTAGCAGCATTTCATTGCTGCATGGTGTGAAATTAGACCTCCTAACCAGCTGGATGCAACAGCCTGGCGTAGAAATGGTGATGACTACTAGTGTTCGTGGTTCAATTCAATTAGGAATATTTTTTTGTCTTCTCTTTGGTGAAAGGGGTAGTCAAGATGAATGCCTCGCAAACTTCTGAAATATGTACTTGTATAAAAGAACTATTAAAGTAGAGTAACATCTCTATGATCTTTGAACTAAGCCGTCATTCTGCCATTATTGATGTAGCTGCTTTAAGCCGTCTAATTAAAATCGGAGTGACAGATTTGTTATTGAAAATCTGAAACCCAGCTCACATCCCGTACAGCACATCTGAGCACGGTATATATCTGCTGTTTTGATGGGCTCTCAAAATTGCTAAGCTGTGCCGGGTGCCAAAAGGAATTCAATAAATCTTTTCTTTTCTTACTGAGCAGCTCTCATTAGTCTTTTTAATAATAGCACTAGTGGGTATCAACTTCAGTTCTCTAAAATAAATTAAGTGTGTCCATTAGGCTTGTAATTATAGCATCAGACATGAGTTTATTCTGCTACAAAGAGATGGCCTAGCTGATAGAGCCAAGAGCTGGTCTCTTGGCCCTTTACACTTCCAACATTGCTTTGTGCGTAAAATGTGGATCTAATATCTGAGCTGAGGAGGGGTGGCCTATGAAGATCTTTTGTCATCTGAACTGACAATATTTCTACCCCTTGGAGTCCTGAGCATACGGTATCAAGTGGTGTGAATTCTGCAGATACTAAGTGAAAGCTGATCACCCATGAGCAGCCTGCAGTTCAGAGTCTGCTAAACAAACTGCATAAACCTCAGAGTAGAACATGACAGAAGGCTGCGTTATCTGAAAATTTAGCTAACTTTTTTTTAAAGCCATCTGTCATGATTATTCAGATTTGGGGGCTAAATGGAACAGAAGACATTGCTGGGCGATTAAACAAGTTCTCTGAAAATATTTTCATACCCTTCCCTCTTGTCAGAAGCTTTTTTTTTTCACCAAAGATGTCGTTTGAATGTTTGGGGGTTTTTTGTTGTTTTTTTTTTTTTTTTTTCAAGTTTCTGTCTTCCATGCCATGGGAAAACCTTGTTATTCTGTTAATACTAAAGAACGGAGGGATGCAAGTAGATGAGTTTGTAGTGTATAAGGTTTATTCTGGACTTCTGGATCTCACAGCCTTATAATGTCATTCTCAGTTCTGATAGAGATGTCTGGATATTCTAAATTAATCTATAAGAGATTTCTGCAGAAGCTGGAAGAGGGTAACATTTAAGCAGAGCCTTTTCCATCCCCATGCCCAGAAAAGTGCAAAGAATTATGAGCATAAAAAAATGAGCAAGGGGGCAGGAGACTGCATTTCATAGCAAGAATCTACCAATACTCTCTTGTCATTCATTATTTTTCTACCTCTGCCTCCAACTTGGAAGAAAAGTTTCTGTTATTTCTTAATTCATGAACAGTGACACACATTTTGGAAGCTCTGTCCTGTTGGGCAAGTGTGGAAATTTTAAAAGATATTTATATCTTTTAAATATGTATAGAAGGTAACCTCCCTCTTTTCCCATCTTCTGACTTCATTATTAAAAGAAAGAAATTCACGTGTTGATGTGAAGGCAACTGAGTGTCATTTCCCTTTAAATAGTACAAAACATATGGGGGCAGGATTGCATTTGTCACAGATTGTCAAAATATTTTTTTTTTTAAAGAAACCAAAATCTAGGGATGGTTCCAAATGTGCCTGATTTCCCTGAGCAGTGAGCAGCTCGACCTTTACGTTAGCAGATATATTTATAAATACACATATGGCCTGCCAGGACCTGATTGGCTACTGATCTGATGAGCCAGCAACAGAATTATGGTGTATCACCTACATGGAGTTTAGTTTTAGTGGGTTTTTTTGTTTTCCTAAGTTACTGATTTACCTTAGAGGTTTTCACTTGCAGTCACCTAATTTATCTGTATTTATTGACAGGTACAATTTGTTAATACAGGCTGTGGAAGCAGAGAGCGTTTGAATGTTTTGAAGTGTTTTGTGGGATCTTACACGATGATAGTGTTTTTTCCTCATGAATCCATGGCATTTGTCAAGATAGACAGGAGCAAGGGGCATAAAAGAGAGCCAATGTGTTGATTTGGAAGAGTGCAGGGAAAACCTTAAATAATACTGCTTCTAGTCTGTTTCAGGCAGTTGGAGAGTTTAAAAAAAAATAAACACCTAAAATGCGCTTTGAGCTTCTCTGAAAGAGATGGCCTATGAATACAAAAACAAAATAGAATGCCCCACGCAGAGGTAAGCTAGGTTCCAGAAAGTACCAGAGGTCACCAGCATTCCAGGGTGTCAAGAGCCCCTAAGTTTACCTTGACATTGCAGTAAGGGCCCTTACTGAATACGGTTCTGAAAGTATTATTTTTCAGACAACTCAGGTCAGTATTTTTCAATCTTTTGAAACGGAATGTCCTCTTTAGTTAGCAGACACAAT